>NW_028225179.1:44543727-44584593 GCF_052327205.1 Somniosus microcephalus
CCCCTCCTCATTCTCACTCTCTCCCCCCTCCTCATTCTCCACTCTCTCCCCCCTCCTCATTCTCACTCGCTCCCCCTCCTCATTCTCACTCCTCCCCCCTCCTCATTCTCACTCTCCCCCCCCTCCTCATTCTCACTCTCCCCCCTCCTCATTCTCACTCTCCCCCCCTCCTCATTCTCACTCTCCCCCTCCTCATTCTCACTCTCCCCCCTCCTCATTCTCACTCTCCCCCCTCCTCATTCTCACTCTCCCCCCCTCCTCATTCTCACTCTCCCCCCTCCTCATTCTCACTCTCCCCCCCTCCTCATTCTCACTCTCCCCCCTCCTCATTCTCACTCTCCCCCCTCCTCTAACCTCCTCATTCTCACTCTCCCCCCCTCCTCATTCTCACTCTCCCCCCTCCTCATTCTCACTCTCCCCCCTCCTCATTCTCTCTCCCCCCTCTCATTCTCTCCCCCCTCCTCATTCTCACTCTCCCCCTCCTCATTCTCACTCTCCCCCCTCCTCATTCTCACTCTCCCCCCTCCTCATTCTCACTCTCCCCCTCCTCATTCTCACTCTCCCCCCTCCTCATTCTCACTCTCCCCCCTCCTCATTCTCACTCTCCCCCCCTCCTCATTCTCACTCTCCCCCCTCCTCATTCTCACTCTCCCCCCTCCTCATTCTCACTCTCCCCCCTCCTCATTCTCACTCTCCCCCCTCCTCATTCTCACTCTCCCCCCTCCTCATTCTCACTCTCCCCTCTCATCTCTCCCCCCTCCTCATTCTCACTCTCCCCCCCTCATTCTCACTCTCCCCCCTCCTCATTCTCACTCTCCCCCCTCCTCATTCTCACTCTCCCCCCTCCTCATTCTCACTCTCCCCCTCCTCATTCTCACTCTCCCCCCCCTCCTCATTCTCACTCTCCCCCCTCCTCATTCTCACTCTCCCCCCTCCTCATTCTCACTCTCCCCCCCTCCTCATTCTCACTCTCCCCCCTCCTCATTCTCCCTCCCCCCCTCCTCATTCTCCCTCCCCCCTCTCCATTCTCCCTCCCCCCCTCCTCATTCTCCCTCCCCCCCTCCTCATTCTCCCTCCCCCCCCCTCCTCATTCTCCCTCCCCCCCTCCTCATTCTCCCTCCCCCCCTCCTCATTCTCCCTCCCCCCCTCCTCATTCTCCCCTCCCCCCCCTCCTCATTCTCCCTCCCCCCCTCCTCATTCTCCCTCCCCCCCTCATCTCTTCTCCATCCCCCCCTCCTCATTCTCCCTCCCCCCCTCCTCATTCTCCCTCCCCCCTCCTCATTCTCCCTCCCCCCCTCCTCATTCTCCCTCCCCCCCCTCCTCATTCTCCCTCCCCCCCTCCTCATTCTCCCTCCCCCCCTCCTCATTCTCCCTCCCCCCCTCCTCATTCTCCCTCCCCCCCTCCTCATTCTCCCTCCCCCCCTCCTCCTCATCTCTCCCCCCCTCCTCATTCTCCTCCCCCCCTCCTCATTCTCCCTCCCCCCCTCCTCATTCTCCCTCCCCCCCTCTCATTCTCCCCCCTCCCCCCCCCCTCCTCATTCTCCCTCCCCCCCCTCCTCATTCCTCCTCCCCCCTCCTCATTCTCCCTCCCCCCCTCCTCATTCTCCCTCCCCCCCTCCTCATTCTCCCTCCCCCCTCCTCATTCTCCCTCCCCCCCTCCTCATTCTCCCTCCCCCCCTCCTCATTCTCCCTCCCCCCCTCCTCATTCTCCCTCCCCCCTCCTCATTCTCCCTCCCCCCCTCCTCATTCTCCCTCCCCCCCCTCCTCATTCTCCCTCCCCCCCCTCCTCATTCTCCCTCCCCCCCCCTCCTCATTCTCCCTCCCCCCCTCCTCATTCTCCTCCCCCCTCCATTCTCCTCCCCCCTCCTCATTCTCCCTCCCCCCCTCCTCATTCTCCCTCCCCCCCTCCTCATTCTCCCTCCCCCCCTCCTCATTCTCCCTCCCCCCCTCCTCATTCTCCCTCCCCCCCTCCTCATTCTCCCTCCCCCCCTCCTCATTCTCCCCTCCCCCCCTCCTCATTCTCCCTCCCCCCCTCCTCATTCTCCCTCCCCCCCTCCTCATTCTCCCTCCCCCCCTCCTCATTCTCCCTCCCCCCCTCCTCATTCTCTCCTCCCCCCCTCCTCATTCTCCCTCCTTCTCTCCTCATTCTCACTCTCCCCCCCCCTCCTCATTCTCCTCCTCCTCCTCCTCATTCTCATTCTCCCCCCCCCCCTCCTCCTCCATTCTCTCCTCTTTCCCCTCCCCCATCGTTCTCATTCTCGCCCTCGTAAAACCTACACAGGGACCCCCCCTTCCCTTTAACTCTCCATGGATCCCAAGCCACGATTCCCAGCTGCTACTGCTTACCCTCGGGTCCTGGCTCTCCGGAGGGACCTCCTCTTTCTCAACCACCGGTATCTCTTCCTCGACAGCTAACACCCGGAAATCAGGAAGAAAGAAAGAACATGCATTTTTACCGTGCCTTTCACAAGCTCAAGACGTCCAAAATGCTTCACGGTCAATGAAGAACTTCTCAAAGTGAATTCAATGTTGTAATGTGGGAACGCGGCAGCCAATTTGCGCACAGCAAGCTCCCACAAACAGCAATGTGATCATGATGAGAGAATCTGTTTCAGTGATGTTGATTGAGGGATAAATATTGGGCCAAGGACACCGGGGAGAACTCCCCTGCTCTTCCAGTAGTGCCATGGGGATTTTTTATGTCCAGCTGCGGGGGCAGACGGGGCCTCGGTTTAATGTCTCATCCAAAAGACGGCACCTTTGACAGTGCAGCGTACCCTCAGTCCTGCCCCTCCGACAGTGACAGCGCTCCCCTCAATACTGGCACTGGATTATGTGTTCAAGTCTCTGTAGTCGGACTTGAACCCACAACCTTCTGACACGGAGAATGGAAACAGAACACGGCAGAAACACGAGTAGAATCTGCCATCGACTCCCCAGCAAATTCCAGATAGACTAAGGGTGTCCTGTGTACGGGTCCCATACAGAGTAAAGCTCCCTCTACACTGTCCCATCAAACACTCCCAGGGCAGGTACAGCACGGGTTAGATACAGAGTAAAGCTCCCTCTACACTGTCCCATCAAACACTCCCAGGGCAGGTACAGCACGGGTTAGATACAGAGTAAAGCTCCTCTACACTGTCCCATCAAAACACTCCCACGGCAGGTACAGCACAGGTTTGATACAGTATAAAGCTCCCTCTACACCGTCCCATCAAACACTCCCAGGGGCAGGTACAGCACGGGTTAGATACAGAGTAAAGCTCCCTCTACACTGTCCCATCAAACACTGCCACGGCAGTACAGCACAGGTTAGATACAGAGTAAAGCTCCCTCTACACTGTCCCATCAAACACTCCCACGGCAGGTACAGCACGGGTTAGATACAGAGTAAAGCTCCCTCTATACTGTCCCATCAAACACTCCAGGGCAGGTACAGCATAGGCTAGATACAGAGTAAAGCTCCCACGGCAGGTACAGCACGGTTTAGATACAGAGTAAAGGTCCCTCTACACTGTCCCATCAAACACTCCCAGGGCAGGTACAGCACGGGTTAGATACAGAGTAAAGCTCCGTCTACACTGTCCCAACTTTGTAGCTCAGCGCCAGTCTATGGAGATATCACCCATTGGACATTTCTACACGTGTGCCTTCTGTGAAAAGAGACTGCTAATTGAACTCTGACCAAGAGGCAGTTTTCTGGTCAAATCGACCACCACCAGCAACTGTGCAATATTCCAAACATATTCCCAGCACACGCTGAGGAGGCTCCCTGATCTGTACTCAATGACTCTTCCTGTTCTGAAGCAGCGCTGTCAAGGTTTCCACAGCCCTTGTCCTTACCTGGAGGAGTTTCCAGCATTCCCACATAGGAGAGACACAAGTCCAAGCGGATCTGAGAGAAAGGAAGGAACAGGAGGTGAGAACGTCGCTCGACAGCAAGCTGTGACAATCACAGCAGAGTGTTTGATCGAACAAGTTGGACAATCAGAATTAGAGAATTAACTTGTTGGTTTACATAGAGTTTTTACAGAACAGAAGCAGGCCATTTGACCCAATTTGTCCATGCCAGTGTTTATGCTACATAAGACCTAAGATGTAGAGCAGGAGTCGGTCATATCGGTCCCTCGAGCCTGCTCCGCATTCAATAAGATCATGGTTGATCTGATCTTGGCCTCAACTCCACTTCCCAGCCCGCTCCCCATAACCCTGGACTCCCTGACCTTTCAAAAATCTGTCTATCTCCACCCGTAAATATATTCAATGACTCCGCCTCCACAGCTCTCTGGGGAAGAGAATTCCAAAGATTCACGACCCTCTGAGAGAAGAAATTCCTCCTCATTTCCATTTAAATGGATGCCCCCTTATTCTGAAATTATGCCCCCCTAGTTCTACATTTCCCCACGAGGGGAAACATCCTCTCTGCATCTACCCTGTCAAGCCCCTTCAGAATCTTATTGGAGTTTAGAAGAATGAGAGGTGATCTTATTGAAACATATGAGTACAGGCCCAACCTTTCTTCATAAGACAACCCCTTCATCTCCGAATCAACCTCGTGAACTTTCTCTGAACTGCCTCCAATGCAGGTATATCCCTCCTTAAATAAGGAGACCAAAACTGTACGCAGTACTCCAGGTGTGGTCTCACCAATACCCTGTACAGTTGTAACAGGACTTCCCTACTTTTATACTCCATTCCCTTTGCAATAAAGGCCAACACTCCATTTGCCTTCCTAATTACTTGCTGTGCCTGCATGCTAACTTTTTGTGATTCATGTACAAGGACCCCCAGATCCCTCTGTACCTCAGCATTTTGTACTTTCTCCCCGTTTAAATAATTTGTTTTTATTTTTCCTACCAAAGTGGATAACCTTGCATTTTTCCACATTAAACTCCATCTGCCAGATTTTTGCCCATTCACTTAGCCTATCTCTATCCCTTTGGAGTTTCTTTGCATCCTCCACACAATTTGCTTTCCCACCTATCTTTGTATCATCAGCAAATTTGGCAACATTACACTCGGTCCCTTCATCCAAGTCTCGTCGTGCGAGTCTCCTCCCACCCTACTTTATCTCACTCTATTAAGGAGTTAGACGTGGCTCAGTGGGCAGCATTCTCGCCTCCGAGCCACAAGGTTGTGGTTCAAGTCCCAAAACAGAGACTAGGCTGACACTCCAGTGGAATACTGGCGGAGGGTCAGTACTGAGGGAGCGCTGCACTGTCGGGGGGCAGTACTGAGGGAGCGCTGCACTGGCGGAGGGTCAGTACTGAGGGAGCGCTGCACTGTCGGGGGGCAGTACTGAGGGAGCGCTGCACTGTCGGAGGGGCAGTACTGAGAGTGCGCTGCACTGGTGGAGGAGCAGCACTGAGGGAGCACTGCACTGGCGGAGGGGCAGTACTGAGAGTGCGCTGCACTGGTGGAGCAGCAGCACTGAGGGAGCGCTGCACTGTCGGAGGGGCAGTAGCGAGGGAGCGCCGCACTGTCGGAGGGGCAGTACTGAGGGAGCGCTGCACTGTCGGAGGGGCAGTACTGAGGGAGGGGCAGTACTGAGAGTGCGCTGCACTGGTGGAGGAGCAGCACTGAGGGAGCGCTGCACTGTCGGAGGGGCAGTACTGAGGGAGCGCTGCACTGGCGGAGGGGCAGTACTGAGAGTGCGCTGCACTGGTGGAGGAGCAGCACTGAGGGAGCGCTGCACTGTCGGAGGGGCAGTAGCGAGGGAGCGCCGCACTGTCGGAGGGGCAGTACTGAGGGAGCGCTGCACTGTCGGAGGGGCAGTACTGAGAGTGCGCTGCACTGGTGGAGGAGCAGCACTGAGGGAGCGCTGCACTGTCGGAGGGGCAGTACTGAGGGAGCGCTGCACTGGCGGAGGGGCAGTACTGGGAGCGCTGCACTGTCGGTGGGGCAGTACTGAGAGTGCGCTGCACTGGTGGAGGAGCAGCACTGAGGGAGCGCTGCACTGGCGGAGGGGCAGTACTGAGGGAGCGCTGCACTGGCGGAGGGGCAGTACTGAGGGAGCGCTGCACTGTTGGAGGGGCAGTAGCGAGGGAGCGCCGCACTGTCGGAGGGGCAGTACTGAGGGAGGGGCAGTACTGAGGGAGCGCCGCACTGTCGGAGGGGCAGCACTGAGGGAGCGCTGCACTGTCGGAGGGGCAGTACTGAAGGAGCGCCGCACTGTCGGAGGTGCTGTCTTTCGGATGACACATTAAACCAAGGTCCCATCTCGGTTGTATGTCTTCTCAGGTGGACGTAAAAGATCCCCTGGCACTATTTCAATGAAGAGCAGGGGAGTTTTCCCAAGTTTGTCCTGGGGCCAATATTTATCCCTCAATCAACATCACTAAAAACATGATCTGGTCATTGCTGTTTGTGGGATCTTGCTGTGTGAAAATTGAATGCCACATTTCCAACATTACAACAGTGACTTCAAGAGTACTTCATTGGCTGTAATGCGCTTTGGGAAGTCCCAAGGTCATGAAAGGTGCTATATTAATGCAAGTCTATCTGCATATCCTTCTATTCCTTTCTCCCTCATGTACTTATCTGCACCCCCTTAAAGACATCTATGCCTTTCGCCTCAACTACTCCATACTGAATACTGACACTGTCTATATGCTCAACAGTAGGATATCCATTGGGGTCTGGGACAGCCCCAATCTTGTTTAGATCTCGGCACCAAATACCCACAAACTATTGAAACCGGTTTAAACCTATTACAAAGTAGTACCTGTATGTAGAATTTACAGCACAGAAACAGGCCATTCGGCCCAACTGGTGTTTATGCTCCACACGAGCCTCCTCCCACCCATCTTCATCCCACCCCATCAACATACCTTTTATTCCTTTCTCCCTCATGTGCTTATCTAGCTTCCCCTTAAATGCATCTATACTATTTGCCTCAACCACTCCCTGTGGTAGCGAGTTCCACATTCTCAACACTCTCTGGGTAAAGGCGTTTCTCCTGAAATCCCTATTGGATTTATTCATGACTATCTTATATTTATAGCCCCTAGTTCTGGTCTTGCCTACAACTGGAAACACCTTCTCTATGTCTATCCTCTCAAACCCTTTCATAATCTTGAAGACCTCTATCAGGTCTCCCCTCAATCTTTTTTCTAGAAAAATGAGCCCCAGCTTGTTCAATCTTTCCTGCTCGCTATAACCTCTCAGCTCTGGGATCTTTCTAGCAAATCTTTTTTGCACCTTCTCCAGTGCCTCTGTATCCTTTTTATAATGATGAGACCAGAACTGTGCACAGTGCTGCAAGTGTGGTCTAACCAAGGCTCGATACAAGTTTCAAATAACTTCTCTGCTTTTCGATTCCATCCCTCTAGAAAGGAACCCCGGTGCTTTGTTTGCTTGTTTATGGCCTTATTAACCTGCGTTGCTACTTTTAGTGATCTGTGCAGCTGTACCCGCAGATCCCTCTCTCTACCCATTTAGACACTTATTTTCCAAGGAGTATGTGGCCTCCTTATTCTTCCGACGAAAATGTACCACCTCACACTTAGCTCTATTGAAGTTCATTTGCCAAATACACGCCCTTTCTGCCAGTTGATTAATGTCTTCCTGTATTTTGTCGCAGTCCTCCTCTGTATCAACCCAAGTAAGGAGTGTGATGGAATACTCTCTGACATGAATCAGTCATTCATGAAAGAAAGACTTATGAATAATACTGAGCGGCCTACGGGTGGCGCTGTCCAGGGAGAGTATAAATACTCGGGCACGGGCCCAGCTTGCGCAGGACATTCTTAACAGGAACTAGTGAAGGACACAACTAGAGCTCCATGTTGTAAAACAGCTGATTAAAGCTTTGTTTAACGCTTAGACCAAGTGCCTCGTAGTTTTCTTACGTCACTCTCCACTTGCCTGGATGAGTTGCATCTCCAACAACACTCAAGAAGCTCGACATTATCCAGGACAAAGCAGCCCGCTATTTTGGCACCCCATCCACCAACTTAAACATCCACTCCCTCCACCACCGGCGTACCGTGGCTGCAGTGTGTACCATCTACAAGATGCACTGCAGCAACTCGCCAAGGCTTCTTCGGCAGCACCTTCCAAACCCGCGACCTCTTCCACCTAGAAGGACAAGGGGCAGCAGGCACATGGGAACACCACCACCTCCAAGTTCCCCTCCGAGTCACACACTATCCTGACTTGGAAATACATCGCCGATCCTTCATCGTCGCTGGGTCAAAATCCTGCAACTCCCTCCCTAACAGCACTGGGGGAGTACCTTCACCACACGGACTGCAGCGGTTCAAGAAGGCGGCTCACCACCACCTTCTCAAGGGGCAACTAGGGATGGGCAATAAATGCTGGGCCTTGCCAGCGACGCCCACATCCCATAAACGAATTTAAAAAATCAGGAAAGGGATAGGATCACTAAGGGATACAAACGATAAACTTACAGGTAATGACAGAAAAATGGCAGAAATATTAAATAATTACTTTACCTCGGTATTCAACAGGGAGACTCACAAGGTGGACAATGACATGAGAAGAGATCAAAAAGGATACAAAGAAATTTAAGATAAAAAGTTTATTTTCCCTAGTTCCATTCTCATCCCCTTAAAATCAGCTTCTTTCCAATTTATTCCTTTGGTCTTTGTTTTATCAATGTTCTTTTTAATATTTACTTGAAACCTTGTTTTCGGTTGTCTTCGGTTCATGCCACTAACTCTGTTCCCTTTCCACTGATTCGATCTCTCTCCCCCCGGCAACTGTCGGTAGCTGACCAAGTCAGTTCGCAACCTTGCTGTCATATCTGATCACAAATTGAGCTTCCTACCTCATATCCCTTCTGTAGTGTATGTACCTTTAAGAGAGAACTACTTTTACAGCTCCTGTATACTGTAGTACCGGCAGTGACCACACCTGTATATAAGCCCTGAGCAGGCATCTGTACTGTTAGTTTTTAGACTACCCTCATCCAGTAAACACCTGTTGATTGTTGATCTGCAGTCTCCGTCTATTTATTGAAGAACACCATACCTTAATATTCACGGATTTAATAGTGGCGACGAGGTCGATTCGAACCTACCTGCAACTCTGCATTTCCTCCCAAGGATTTGCTCCTGGAGGACGGTGGAAGAAGTCGAGGCCAGAAGCACGGGCGTCGACCACGAGCAACCGCCCAGTCGTCCAGCAGAGAGTGAGCATCGCAGGGGAGACTGTTGAGAGCTGGGCTTAGTTCTCCAGCCACGACGATCCAGCAACAGGTACAGCGCAGACCCTTCCTGGACAGCGGCGGCTGGAGCCGACCGACGGCACAGAAAAGGCCGAGCAGC
This sequence comes from Somniosus microcephalus, assembly GCF_052327205.1. Classification (NCBI taxonomy): domain Eukaryota; kingdom Metazoa; phylum Chordata; class Chondrichthyes; order Squaliformes; family Somniosidae; genus Somniosus; species Somniosus microcephalus. The sequence goes on from NW_028225179.1 coordinate 44,553,018, forward strand.
GTCGACGGGGTAAGAGAGAGGGTAAAGCGCACAGGGCGCAGCCGGGGGTTGAAGACCGAGCGGCGTCGATGGAAAACAAAAAGAGAGAGAGGGTAAAGCAAAGCCGGGGTTCAGGACCGATCGGCGGCTACGAGAGAGGTGCACAGGAAAACGCGCAGAGCGCAGCCAGGGCTCAAGGGCTGAGCAGCGAGCGCGGGAGACGCCATTTTTGAAGCCGCAGCGGAAAAGAAGGGCGAGCACGGGAAGAAAGGGAAGCGCGGGAGACGCCATTTTAGCCAGTCTAACCACACCCAGGGATGCCGAAGAGTGGCAGTGTCACAGCGTTCGACAATGAAGCCGAAAATTGGGCGACATATGTGGAACGCATTGAGGTGTACTGCAAGGCGAATGAAGTGCCAAATGCCAGGAAAGCACTGGTTTTGTTGAATTCCATGGGTGCAAAAACGTATGGCTTACTGCGAAACCTAATAACCCCAGAGAAGCCAGTGGATAAGGATTTCGAAAGCATAGTGGAAATCCTACAGGACCACTTAAACCCCACACCGCTGCTGATAAGTTTCACAAAAGGAACCAGCATAAAGATGAAAGTAATGCTGAGTATTTAATGGAACTGCGCAAGCTATCGAAACACTGCCAGTTTGGAATGGGACTAGCAGATACGTTAAGGGACAAGTTTGTGTGTGGGCTTCAAAGTGAAGGAACCCAGAAACGGCTTCTATCAGAAAAGGATCTTACGCTGGACAAGGCTTTCAGCATGGCAGTATCACATGAAGCAGCTGCATGGGGCGCTGCAGAGATACAATGGAGACCGCAAGAATATGGCACCAATGAAATGTCATATGGAGCAGGGAAGTGTTATCGCTGCGGCAGAACAACACACGACCAGAAGGATTGTTGGTTCAAGGACCAAGTGTGCAGACAGTGTGGAAAAGTAGGACACATAGCAAGAGTCTGCAGGTCGGGGAAGAAAACCAGCAGCAAGAAATCTCCACAGGAGAAGTACAAAAAGGTACCTAAGGTGACGGAGAGTAGTTCAGACGAAAAGAAAAGTGATACACACTCCGGAAGCAAGGAGCTGGGTTGTCTGAAACTACATAATGTAATCAAAATGGAGGATCACCAGACTATCTGGGTCACACTCAAGATAGACGGAGTCCAAGTGAAAATGGAATTGGACACAGGATCAGCCCTAACAGTCATAAACCGAAGGGACTACAAGCAGCTGTTCTCTCATATACCCTTGAGAGCTACAGAGATTGTCTTGAAGACGTACACAGGGCAAAAAGTCTACCCCAAAGGAAAAATAAGGGTGAACGTGATATACAACGGCCAGGAAATACCAAAAATTGACCTATATGTATTGCCAGATGGAGGACCACCACTACTAGGACGTGAATGGATCCGGAAGATACAATTAGATTGGCATTCCATACAGGCACTGACGGTAGAGGCCAAAAAGGATGACGACGTCACACCTGGACGACTGTCAAAAATGCTAACTGACGCACAAGAAGTGTTCCAGGAGGGACTCGGAACACTAAAAGGCATAACAGCGACGATTAAAATAGAGGGAAATGCAAGCCCAAAGTTTTTTAAGGCCAGACCGGTGCCTTATGCGATCCGCTCAGCCGTCGAAGCAGAGCTGGAAGGTTTGGAACGTTCAGGAGTACTGTCCAAAGTGGACTGGAGCGAGTGGGCTACACCCATCGTTCCTGTAATGAAGAGGTCGTTGAGTAATACGCCTGGGAACCAAAGAAGGTTCGCATCTGTGGGGACTTTAAGGTGACAGTGAACCCAGTCCTTCACACGGTACAATATCCGCTTCCGCGGATTGAAGATATTTTTGCCTCGCTATCTGGAGGAAAACGCTTCACTAAGATTGATCTGGCCCAGGCGTACCTGCAAATGGAGGTAGAAGAAGCCTCGAAACAATACCTCACGATCAACACTCACAAAGGTCTCTACCAATACAACCGGCTGGTGTTCAGGGTAGCATCAGCTCCGGCTATTTGGCAAAGGGCAATGGATCAAGTCCTGCAAGGGATTCCAGGGACCCAGTGTTATTTGGACGACATCCTGGTCACGGGCGAAAATGACAGTGATCACCTCACCAACCTGGAGCAGGTGCTCACTAGATTGAAGGGATATGGGCTACGAGCTACGAGCTAATCGCCACAAATGCGAGTTTTTCCAGAAGCAGATCTCGTATTGCGGCCACGTTATTGATGAAGAGGGGTTACATAAGTCCCCTGAAAAGATTGAGGCAGTAGTCAAGGCTCCAGCACCGGAAAATGTGTCACAACTGAGGTCGTTCCTCGGGCTGGTGAACTACTACCATAAGTTCTTACCAAATTTGTCTACAGTATTACACCCACTGAACACCCTACTGCAGACGGGGGTACCATGGAAGTGGAATGACGAATGTAAACGAGCTTTCCAGAAGTGCAAAGAATTGATCACATCAAAAGAGGTGTTGGCCCATTTCAACCCAGCACTACCAATTCGGTTGGCGTGTGATGCATCACCCTATGGTATTGGAGCGGTGCTGTTGCACAAATTCCCAGACGGGTTGGAGAGGCCAGTAGCCTTTGCGTCTCGGTCACTAACCTCAGCCGAGCGTAACTACGCCCAGATTGACAGGGAGGCCCTCAGCCTAGTATGGGGAGTAAAAAAGTTCAACCACTATCTGCACGGGCAGAAGTTCACCTTGCTGACTGACCACCAACCACTTGTCTCCATCTTTAATCCAAACAAGGGCGTTCCGGTGATGACTGCGCAATAGCTACAAAGATGGTCCCTTTTTCTAGGGGCGAACCAATATGAAATAGAGTATAAGGGCACAAAGCAGCATGGAAACGCTGATGGGCTATCACGCCTGCCACTGCCTACTGCGGAGGAAGCACCAGCAGTGGACCCTGTCAAAATATTTTATTCGTCGATAATTGAACGCTTGCCAGTAACTAACGCGGATATAGAGAAGGAGACCCGAAATGATCTGACACTGTCTCGGGTATATGATTTGACGGTGAAGGGATGGCCAACACATGGCGACTCACTGTTGCCAGCATTCTCATCCAGAAGAGAACAGCTGTCAGTATGCCAGGGGACAGTGATGTGTGGATCCCGAGTGGTAATTCCACCCAAGTTAAGGGAGAGAGTGCTAAATGAGCTTCACGAAGGTCATCTGGGAGGGGTGAAAATGAAAAGCCTTGCTAGGGCTTATGTGTGGTGGCCGGGAATCGATCAACAAATCGAGGACCTAACAAAGAACTGCTCAGGATGCCAGAAGGTCCAATATGCACCACCACATGCCCCTCTACACCCATGGGAATGGCCCTCCTCTCCATGGCAACGGGTGCATATTGATTTTGCTGGTCCATTCATGGACTCAATGTTCTTAATAGCAGTGGATGCGCACTCGAAATGGCCTGAGGTGATCAAAATGTCCTCCACCACTACGGAGAAAACGATTGCAGTCCTACGGACCATATTTGCCAGGAACGGCTTGCCAGAGCAGATTTGCTCTGATAACGGACCACAGTTTGTGTCCGAAGAGTTTCGGAAATTTATGAGAAGGAATGGGGTAAGGCATTACACATCCGCCCCGTATCACCCAGCCACAAATGGATTGGCTGAGAGGTTCGTACAAACCTTTAAAAAGGCAGTAAGGGCCATGTGCGATGACGACATTCCACTGCAGCATAAGGTGGACAATTTCCTGTTAGCCTACAGAAATGCGACACATGCAATTACCAACCAGACCCCGGCCATGATGTTCTTTAACCGAAGGTTGAGATCTCGTCTGGATTTGCTCAGACAAAATGTGCGAAGAAATGTTGAGAATAAGCAATTCCAGCACATGAATGAGAAGCCGACAAGGAGCTTCAATGTAGGACAACCAGTCTTGGCCCGCGACTACCGAACAGAGAAATGGCAACCCGGAACGATATGCACACGGCAGGAGCCACTAATGTACACAGTGGATGTCGGGGAGAACATTGTGAGACACCATGTCGACCAGATCCTAGCGTCACAGGAACGAGTCAACCCCATGTCTCGCGTACCTGGTGATGAACCCGACATACCGGTAGCATCTACCCCAGAAACAGTAGCATCGGAAACTGATGAACTAACCGACGACAGGGGGCCAGAATCGCCTCCGCACCAAGAACAAGACACTCAGGAAAGGCGCTATCCAGAAAGGATCAGGAAGCCGCCCCAAAGAATGAATCTATAAATAGACTATTTCAGTTAATGTGCATGTTAAAAGTGTTAACTGTTATTTGAATGTTATGGTACTGTTAATCTAAAAGGGGAGGAATTGTAGTGTATGTACCTTTAAGAGAGAACTACTTTTACAGCTCCTGTATACTGTAGTACCGGCAGTGACCACAACTGTATATAAGCCCTGAGCAGGCATCTGTACTGTTAGTTTTTAGACTACCCTCATCCAGTAAACACCTGTTGATTGTTGATCTGCAGTCTCCGTCTATTTATTGAAGAACACCATACCTTAATATTCACGGATTTAATACCTTCTATCACCAAGACTGCCCATTTCCACCTTCGTAACATCGCCCGTCTCCTCCCTGACCTCAACCTATCTGCTGCCGACACCCTCATCCATGCCTTGATCACCTCCAGACTTGACTATTCAAATGCACTCCTGGCCGGCCTCCCTAGTTCTACCCTCCATAAACTTGAGGCCATCCAAAACTCTGACGTCCGTGTGCTAACTCGCACCAAGTCCCGTTCACCCATCTCCCCTGTGCTTGCTGACCTACACTGGCTCCCAGTTAAGCAACACATCGATTTTAAAATTCTCATCCTTGTTTTCAAATCTCTCCATGGCCTCGCCTCTCCTTATCTGTGCAATCTCCTCCAGCCCTCTGTGCTCCCCGATTTTAAATGCTCCACCATTGGTGGCCGTACCTTCAGTTGCCTAGGTCCTAAGCTCTGGAATTCCCTCCCTAAATCTCGCCGCCTCTCCACTTCTCTTTCCTCCTTTAAGACGCTCCTTAAAACCTACCTCTTCGACCAAGCTTTTGGTCATCTGCCCTCACATCTCCTTATGTGGCTCGGTGTCAAACTTTGTTTTTTTTTGACAACACTCCTGTGAAGTACCTTGGGATGTTTTATTACGTAAAAGGCGCTTTCTAAATAGAAGTTGTTGTTGTTGTTATGTTGTGATCGCTACTGCCTAGATGTTCCCCAACATTCGCTTCTCCTTTCTGTTCAGGTTCATTTCCCATTACTAGATCCGGCAGTGCTCCCTCTCGAGTTGGGCTTTTTACATACTGGGCAAGAAAGGAGTCCTGTACACATTGTAAAAACTCCATTCCCGGTAGCCCTTTTGATGTCTCTTCCTTGTCTGTTTATTTGGGGGTAGGTAAAATCTCCCATGATTATTATTCTACGTCCTTCCCTCATTTCACATATTTGCTTACATATTTATACTTCTCGATGGACAGCTTTGGTGAGACCGCACCTTGAGTATTGTGTGCAGTTTTGGTCGCCTTATCTGAGGAAGGATGTTCTTGCCATGGAGGGAGTGCAGCGAAGACTCACCAGACTGATACCTGGGATTGCAGGAATGACGTACTGAGAGAGATTGGGTCGATTGGGCTTATATTCGCTAGCGTTTCGAAGAATGAGAGGTAATCTCATTGAAACTTATAAAATTCTAACAGGACTAGACAGACTAGATGCAGGAAGGATGTTCCCGATGGTGGGGGAGTCCAGAACCAGGGGTCACAGTCTAAGGATAAGGGGTAAGCCATTTAGGACTGAGATGAGGAGGAATTTCTTCACCCAGAGAGTGGTGAACCTGTGGAATTCTCTACCACACAAGGCAGTTGAGGCCAATTCATTAAATATATTCAAGAAGGAGTTAGATATATTTCTTAAGGCTAAAGGGATCAAGGGTTATGGGGAGAAAGCAGGGACAGGGTACTGAATTTGGATGATCAGCCATGATCTCATTGAATGGTGGAGCAGGCTCGAGGGGCCGAATGGCCTACTCCTGCTCCTATCTTCTATGTTTCTATGTTCCTAAGCAACCTATCAGTGCAGAGACTGTTAGCGCATGATCCTTGTTTGTCACATGCCACAGCACCAGTGCAAGGGAATGTTGCATCACATATATTTAATTCGTGCTGGAATGTGGGATGCCTCAGGAAGATAACATCCATTAACATTCTTACTGACACTCTGGAAAGACTTGCATTTGTATAGCGATTTGACACCCCCAAAGCGCTTTACACCCAATTAAGTATTTTGGTAGTGTCGTGACTGTTACGTAGAATATGCAGCCATTCGGCCCAACTAGTCTGTGCTGCTGTTCGTGCTCCACACAAGTCTCCATTAGTGTCAGCTGTGGCTCAGTGGGTAGCACCCTCACCTCGGAGTCAGAAGGTCGTGGGTTCAAGTCCCACTCCATACATAAATCTAGGCTGACACTCCAGTGCAGTGCTGAGTGCACTGTGCCGCCTTTCCTTTGAGACGTTAAACCGAGGCCCCGTCTGCTCTCTCAGGTGGACGTAAAAGATCCCACGGCACTATTACATAGAAACATAGAAGATGTAGGGCAGAGCAGGTCCAGCACAGGGATAGATACAGAGTAAAGCTCCCTCTACACTGTCCCATCAAACACTCCCAGGGCAGGTACAGCACGGGTTAGATACAGAGTAAAGCTCCCTCTACACTGTCCCATCAAACATTCCCAGGGCAGGTACAGCATGGGTTAGATACAGAGTAAAGCTCCCTCTACACTGTCCCATCAAACACTCCCAGGGCAGGTACAGCACGGGTTAGATACAGAGTAAAGCTCCCTCTACACTGTCCCATCAAACACTCCCAGGGCAGGTACAGCACGGGTTAGATACAGAGTAAAGCTCCCTCTACACTGTCCCATCAAACACTCCCAGGGTAGGTACAGCACGGGGTTAGATACAGAGTAAAGCTCCCTCTACACTGTCCCAGGGCAGGTACACCACGGGTTAGATACAGAGTAAAGCTCCCTCTACATTGTCCCATCAAACACTCCCAGGGCAGGTACACCACGGTTTAGATACAGAGTAAAGCTCCCTCTACACTGTCCCATCAAACACTCCCAGGGCAGGTACAGCACGGGTTAGATACAGAGTAAAGCTCCCTCTACACTGTCCCATCAAACACTCCCAGGGCAGGTACAGCACGGGTTAGATACAGAGTAAAGCTCCCTCTACACTGCCCCATCAAACACTCCCAGGGCAGGTACAGCACGGGTTAGATACAGAGTAAAGCTCGCTCTACACTGTCCCGTCAAACACTTCCAGGGCAGGTATAGCACGGGTTAGATACAGAGTAAAGCTCCCTCTACACTGTCCCATCAAACACTTCCAGGGCAGGTACAGCACGGGGTTAGATACAGAGTAAAGCTCCCTCTACACTGTCCCATCAAAAACTTCCAGGGCAGGTAGAGCATGGGTTAGATACAGAGTAAAGCTCCCTCTACACTGTCCCCATCAAACACTCCCAGGGCAGATACAGCGTGGGTTAGATACGGAGTAAAGCTGCCTCTACACGGTCCCATCAAACACTCCCAGGGCAAGTAAAGCACGGGTTAGATACAGAGTAAAGCTTTTTCTACACTGTCCCATCAAACACTCCCAGGGCAGGTACAGCACGGGTTAGATACAGAGTAAAGCTCCCTCTACACTGTCCCATCAAACACTCCCAGGGTAGGTACAGCATGGGGTTAGATACAGAGTAAAGCTCCCTCGACACAGTCCTCATCAAACACTTCCAGGGCAGGTACAGCACAGGTTAGATACAGAGTAAAGCTCCCTCTACACTGTCCCCATCAAACACTCCCAGGGCAGGTACAGCACGGGTTAGATACAGAGTAAAACTCCCTCTACAAGGTCCACACTTACCTGAGGGGTGAAGACATACTTGTAAAGTTTGAAATGCCTGAAGTATGTGTCGAGGACGTAATCTGTCACCAGTCTGACTTGGTCTGCATTGAACAGGTCGATGCTGAACGGTGGCCTCTGGAAGAGAAGGTGCTGTCGATCAGTGCGCTGGCCTGACAGAAGGGCGAGGGGGGTGGGAAATCAGCAGGTAGTGCCTGGGGCAGAGGGCCCCGCTCCTCTCTCCGCCTGGCACCTACGATGGCGCGGATCGAGAGACCTGATGGTCCACCCAGTGAGAGAAGAGTGGGGGGGGGGTAACAATTAGCATCAGCGCCCGCTGGGTCAGGGAGGGCGGGACACCAGTGGGGTTCCCTGGTCCCGCTCGCTATCCCACTGGGCCCACGCTTTAAAGTAATGAACCCCCATTTCCTCCAGCGCTTTTCGCAACCTCAGGATCATCTCAGAAATTGAGGCTTTTTCTTATTGGAACAGAGGAGGTTAAGGGGCAATCTAACAACAACAACTTGCATTTATATAGCGCCTTTAACATTGCAAAAACCTCCAACATGGGAGATGGCAGTATAATCTAACTGGTACTGTTTTCAGGGCAGGGTGCTGTGCAAGAGCAGAGGGACCTGGGGGTGCATATTTACAAACCCTTGAAGGTGGCAGGGCAAGTTGATAAGGCGGTTAAGAAAGCGTATGTGATCCTCGGCTTTGTAAATAGGGGCATTGAATACAAAGAACGGGGAAGTCATGCTAAACCTTTACAAATCACTGGTTAGGCCTCAGCTGGAGTATTGTCTCCAGTTCTTGGGCACCACACTTTAGGAAGGATGTGAAGGCCTTGGAGACGGTGCAGAGGAGATTGACCAGAATGGTACCAGGGATGAGGGACTTCAGTCATGTGGAGAGACTGGAGAAGCTGGGATTGTTCTCCTTAGAGCAGAGAAGGTTAAGAGGAGATTGACCAGAATGGTACCAGGGATGAGGGACTTCAGTCATGTGGAGAGACTGGAGAAGCTGGGGTTGTTCACCTTAGAGCAGAGAAGGTTAAGGGGAGATTGACCAGAACGGTACCAGGGATGAGGGACTTCAGTCATGTGGAGAGACTGGAGAAGCTGGGGTTGTTCACCTTAGAGCAGAGAAGGTTAAGGGGAGATTGACCAGAATGGTTCCAGGGATGAGGGACTTCAGTGATGTGGAGAGACTGGAGAAGCTGGGATTGTTCTCCTTAGAGCAGAGAAGGTTAAGGGGAGATTGACCAGAATGGTACCAGGGATGAGGGACTTCAGTCATGTGGAGAGACTGGAGAAGCTGGGGTTGTTCACCTTAGAGCAGAGAAGGTTAAGAGGAGATTGACCAGAATGGTACCAGGGATGAGGGACTTCAGTGATGTGGAGAGACTGGAGAAGCTGGGGTTGTTCTCCTTGGAGCAGAAAAGGTTAAGGGGAGATTGACCAGAATGGTACCAGGGATGAGGGACTTCAGTGATGTGGAGAGACTGGAGAAGCTGGGGTTGTTCTCCTTAGAGCAGAGAAGGTTAAGGGGAGATTGACCAGAATGGTACCAGGGATGAGGGACTTCAGTGATGTGGAGAGACTGGAGAAGCTGGGATTGTTCTCCTTGGAGCAGAAAAGGTTAAGGGGAGATTGACCAGAATGGTACCAGGGATGAGGGACTTCAGTGATGTGGAGAGACTGGAGAAGCTGGGGTTGTTCTCCTTAGAGCAGAGAAGGTTAAGGGGAGATTGACCAGAATGGTTCCAGGGATGAGGGACTTCACTTATGTGGAGAGACTGGAGAAGCTGGGGTTGTTCTCCTTAGAGCAGAGAAGGTTAAGGGGAGATTGACCAGAATGGTACCTGGGATGAGGGACTTCAGTGATGTGGAGAGACTGGAGAAGCTGGGATTGTTCTCCTTAGAGCAGAGAAGGTTATGGGGAGACCTAATGGAGGTGTTCAAAATAATGAGGGGTTTTGATAGAGAAAGTAGGGAGAAAGTGTTTCCTCTGGCAAATGGGTCGATAACCAGAGGTCATAGATTTAAAATAATTGGCAAAAGAATTAGAGGGGAAATGAGGAGAAATTTCTTCGCACAAAGGGTCGTAATGATCTGGAACGCACTTGCTGAAAGGGTGGTGGAATCAGATTCGATAGGAACTTTCAAAAGGCAATTGGACGTGTACTTGAAGATGACTAATTTGAAGGGTTATGGGGAAAAGGCTGGGGACTAAATTGAACAGCTCTTTCAAAGAGCCGGCACAGACACAACGGGCTGAATGGCCTTCTTCTGTGCTGCAGGATTCTATGATGCTGTGATGAGGAGCTATTAGGACAGGTGTCCAAAAGCTTGGTCAAAGAGGTAGGTTTTAAGGAGCATCTTAAAGGAAGAGAGAGAGTCGGAGGGGTTTAGGGAGGGAATTCCAAAGCTTCGGGCCCGGGCAACAGAAGGCACGGCCGCCAATGGTGGAGTGATGGAAATCGGGGATGTACAAGAGGCCAGGATTGGAGAAGCGCAGAGATCTCAGAGGGGTGTAGGGCTGGAGGAGGTCGCTGAGATAGGGAGGGACGAGGGCCATGTAGGGATTTGAAGACAAGGAAGGGAATTTTAAAATCGAGGCATTGCCGGACCGGGAGCCAGCATAGGTCAGCGAGCACAGGGGTGAACGGGACTTGGTGTGAGTTAGGACACGGGGCAGCAAAGCTTTGGATGAGCTGAAGTTTAGGGAGTGTGGAAGATGGAAGGCCGGCCAGGAGCGTGGTGAAATAGTTGAGTCTGGAGGTAACAAAGGCATGGATGAGGGTTTCAGCAGCAGATGAGCTGAGGCAGGGGCGGAGACGGGCGATGTAAGGGTGGTGGAAGTAGGCGGTCTTGGCGATGGGGAAGGATATGGGGGTCGGAAGTTCAGCGCGGGGGGTCATATAGGACGCCAAGGTTGCGAAGAGGGATGGAGTCGGCGGCTTAGGGAATGGAGTTTGTGGCGAGGACCGAAGATAATGGAGGATTTCAAAATACTGAGAGTTTTTGAGAGCGGGGTGAATGGTGAGACATTGTTCCAACTGCTTGGGGAACGGAAACTAAGTGGGAGGGGCACAGGCCGGGGATTATCACTCAAAGAATGAAAAGGAGGAGAAGTTAGAAATAATGTTTTCACAGAGAGGGAGGGTAGGAAAAGGGTTGCCCCAGGGTGCTAGCGACTGGGGCACAGACAGCAACATCATTTAAAAGCGAATTGGAGAGGATTTTAAAAAGGAGGAATGTAAAAAGGAAAGGGATCGGAGTGAAACTCCAGTTCGAGAGGCACCATTGGTCCTGTCCGGTGAATTGTAGGATTCCAGGGGAGGCTGATGTGTTGATGGTCTCTCTCTGTCCTCTCTCTCTCTCTCTCTCTGTCCCTCTCTCTCTCTCTCTGTCTGTCTCTCTCTGTCGGTGTGTCTCGCTCTCTCTCTCTCTCTCTCTCTCTGGCTGTACTGCTCTCCGTCTCGCTCTCCATCCCCGCTCTCCGTGTCCTCCTCTCCCTCCCTCTCTCTCCCTGTGCCCCTCTCCCCCTCTCCTCCTGTCCTCCTCTCCCCCCTCTCACTCTCCTCCTCCTCCTCCTCCCTCTCCTCCTCTCCCTCCCTCTCTCCTCCTCTCCCTCCCTCCCTCTCCCTCTCCCCCTCTCCCTCCCTCTCCCCCTCTCCTCCTCGCCCTCCCTCTCCCTCTCCTCCTCTCCCTCCCTCCCTCTCCTCCTCTCCTCCCTCTCCCTCTCCTCCTCTCCCTCCCTCTCCCTCTCCCTCCCTCTCCCTCTCCTCCTCTCCCTCCCTCTCCTCCTCTCCCTCCCTCTCCTCCTCTCCCTCCCTCTCCTCCTCTCCTCCTCTCCCTCTCCTCCTCTCCCTCCCTCTCCCTCCTCTCCCTCCCTCTCCCTCTCCTCCTCTCCCTCCTCCTCTCCCTCCCTCTCACCCTCTCCCTCTCCTCCTCTCCTCCCCTCCTCCTCTCCCTCCCTCTCCTCCTCTCCCTCCCTCTCCTCCTCTCCCTCCCTCTCCCTCTCCTCCTCTCCCTCCCTCTCCCTCTCCTCCTCTCCCTCCCTCCCCTCCTCTCCTCCCTCTCCTCCTCTCCCTCCCTCTCCTCCTCTCCCTCCCTCTCCCTCTCCTCCTCGCCCTCCCTCTCCTCCTCTCCCTCCCTCTCCTCCTCGCCCTCCCTCTCCTCCTCTCTCTCCTCTCCCTCTCCCTCCCTCTCCTCCTCTCCCTCCCTCTCCTCCTCTCCCTCCCTCTCCTCCTCTCCCTCCCTCTCCTCCTCGCCCTCCCTCTCCCTCTCCTCCTCTCCCTCCCTCTCCTCCTCTCCCTCCCTCTCCCTCTCCTCCTCTCCCTCCCTCTCCTCCTCTCCCTCTCCTCCTCTCCCTCCCTCTCCTCCTCTCCCTCCCTCTCCTCCTCTCCCTCTCCTCCTCTCCCTCCCTCTCCCTCTCCTCCTCTCCCTCCCTCTCCTCCTCTCCCTCCCTCTCCTCCTCTCCCTCCCTCTCCCTCTCTCTCCCTCCCTCCCTCTCCTCCTCTCCCTCCCTCTCCCTCTCCTCCTCTCCCTCCCTCTCCTCCTCCTCCCTCTCCTCCTCTCCCTCCCTCTCCCTCTCCTCCTCTCCCTGTCCTCCTCTCCCTGTCCTCCTCTCCCTCTCTCTCCCTCTCCTCCTCTCCCTCCCTCTCCCTGTCCTCCTCTCCCTCTCTCCCTGTCCTCCTCTCCCTCTCTCTCCCTGTCCTCCTCTCTCTCCCTGTCCTCCTCTCCCTCCCTGTCCTTCTCTCCCTCTCTCTCTGTCCTCCTCTCCCTGTCCCCCTCTCTGTCTTCCTCTCTCTCTCTCTCTCTGTGTCCTCCTCTCCCTCTCTCTCCTTCCCTGTCCTCCTCTCCCTCTCTCCCTGTCCTCCTCTCCCTCTCTGTGTCCTTCTCTCTCTCTCTCTCTGTCTCTCTCTCTCTCTCTCTCTGGCTGTCTCTCTCTCGCTCTCTCTCTCTCTCTCTGGCTGTCGCTGTCTCTCTCTCTCTCTCTGTCGGTGTGTCTCGCTCTCTCTCTCTCTCTCTCTCTGGCTGTCTCTGGCTGTCCTGCTCTCCGTCTCGCTCTCCGTCCCCGCTCTCCGTCCCGCTCTCCGTGTCCTCCTCTCCCTCCCTCTCTCTCCCTGTCCTCCTCTCCCTCCCTCTCTCCCCCTGTCCTCCTCTCCCTCCCTCTCTCTCCCTGTCCTCCTCTCCCCCTCTCTCCCTGTGCCCCTCTCCCCCTCTGCTCCTGTCCCCCTCTCCCCCTCCTCCTCTCCCTCCCTCTCCTCCTCTCCCTCTCCCTCCTCTCCCTCTCCTCCTCTCCCTCTCCTCCTCTCCCTCCCTCCCCTCCTCTCCCTCCCTCTCCTCCTCTCCCTCCCTCTCCCTCTCCTCCTCTCTCCCTCCCTCTCCTCCTCTCCCTCCCTCCTCCTCTCCCTCCCTCTCCCTCTCTCTCTCCTCCTCTCCCTCCCTCTCCTACTCTCCCTCCCCCTCTCTCTCTCCTCCTCTCCCTCCCTCTCCCCTCCTCCTCTCCCTCCCTCTCCCTCTCTCTCCTCCTCTCCCTCCCTCTCCCTCTCCTCCTCCCTCTCCTCCTCTCCCTCTCTCTCCCTCCCTCTCCTCCGCTCTCTCCCTCTCCTTCTCTCCCTCCCTCTCCCTCCCTCCCTCTCCCTCCCTCCCTCTCCTCCTCTCCCTCCCTCTCCCTCTCCTTCTCTCCCTCCCTCTCCCTCCCTCCCTCTCCTCCTCACCCTCCTTCTCTCTCCCTCCCCTCCTCTCCCTCCCTCTCCCTCTCCTCCTCTCCCTCTCCTCCTCTCCCTCTCCTCCTCTCCCTCCCTCCCTCTCCTCCTCTCCCTCCCTCTCCTCCTCTCCCTCTCCTCCTCTCCCTCCCTCTCCCTCTCCTCCTCTCCCTCCCTCTCCCTCTCCTCCTCTCCCTCCCTCTCCCTCTCCTCCTCCTCTCCCTCCCTCTCCCTGTCCTCCTCTCCCTCTCTCTCCCTGTCTTCCTCTCCCTCTCCTCCTCGCCCTCTCTCTCCCTCTCCCTCTCCTCCTCTCCTCCTCTCCCTCTCCTCCTCTCCCTCCCTCTCCTCCTCTCCCTCTCTCTCCCTCTCCTCCTCTCCCTCCCTGTCCTTCTCTCCCTCTCTCTGTCCTCCTCTCCCTGTCCCCCTCTCCCTGCCCTCCTCTCCCTCTCTCTGTCTTCCTCTCTCTCTCTCGCTCTCTGTCCTCCTCTCCCTCTCTCTCCCTGTCCTTCTCTCCCTCTCTCTCTGTCCTCCTCTCCCTGTCCCCCTCTCCCTGTCCTCCTCTCCCTCTCTCTCTCTGTCTTCCTCTCTCTCTCTGTCCTCCTCTCCCTCTCTCTCCCTCCCTGTCCTCCTCTCCCTCTCTCCCTGTCCTCCTCTCCCTCTGTGTCCTTCTCTCTCTCTGTCCTCCTCTCCCTCTCTCCCTGTCCTCCTCTCCCTCTCTTTCCCTGTCCTCCTCTCCCTCTCCCTGTCCTCCTCTCCCTCTCCCTGTCCTCCTCCGCCTCTCTCTCTCTCTCTCCTCTCTCTCCGCCCCCTCTCTCTCTCTCCGCCCCTCTCTCCGCCCCCTCTCTCTCCGCCCCTCTCTCCGCCCCCTCTCTCTCTCTCCGCCCCCTCTCTCCGCACCCTCTCTCTCTCCGCCCCTCTCTCTCTCTCTCTCTCTGGCTGTCTCTCTCTCGCTCTCTCTCTCTCTCTCTGGCTGTCGCTGTCTCTCTCTCTCTCTCTGTCGGTGTGTCTCGCTCTCTCTCTCTCTCTCTCTCTGGCTGTCTCTGGCTGTCCTGCTCTCCGTCTCGCTCTCCGTCCCCGCTCTCCGTCCCGCTCTCCGTGTCCTCCTCTCCCTCCCTCTCTCTCCCTGTCCTCCTCTCCCTCCCTCTCTCCCCCTGTCCTCCTCTCTCCTCCCTCTCTCTCCCTGTCCTCCTCTCCCCCTCTCTCCCTGTGCCCCTCTCCCCCTCTGCTCCTGTCCCCCTCTCCCCCTCCTCCTCTCCCTCCCTCTCCTCCTCTCCCTCTCCCTCCTCTCCCTCTCCTCCTCTCCCTCTCCTCCTCTCCCTCCCTCCCCTCCTCTCCCTCCCTCTCCTCCTCTCCCTCCCTCTCCCTCTCCTCCTCTCTCCCTCCCTCTCCTCCTCTCCCTCCCTCCTCCTCTCCCTCCCTCTCCCTCTCTCTCTCCTCCTCTCCCTCCCTCTCCTACTCTCCCTCCCCCTCTCTCTCTCCTCCTCTCCCTCCCTCTCCCCTCCTCCTCTCCCTCCCTCTCCCTCTCTCTCCTCCTCTCCCTCCCTCTCCCTCTCCTCCTCCCTCTCCTCCTCTCCCTCTCTCTCCCTCCCTCTCCTCCGCTCTCTCCCTCTCCTTCTCTCCCTCCCTCTCCCTCCCTCCCTCTCCCTCCCTCCCTCTCCTCCTCTCCCTCCCTCTCCCTCTCCTTCTCTCCCTCCCTCTCCCTCCCTCCCTCTCCTCCTCACCCTCCTTCTCTCTCCCTCCCCTCCTCTCCCTCCCTCTCCCTCTCCTCCTCTCCCTCTCCTCCTCTCCCTCTCCTCCTCTCCCTCCCTCCCTCTCCTCCTCTCCCTCCCTCTCCTCCTCTCCCTCTCCTCCTCTCCCTCCCTCTCCCTCTCCTCCTCTCCCTCCCTCTCCCTCTCCTCCTCTCCCTCCCTCTCCCTCTCCTCCTCCTCTCCCTCCCTCTCCCTGTCCTCCTCTCCCTCTCTCTCCCTGTCTTCCTCTCCCTCTCCTCCTCGCCCTCTCTCTCCCTCTCCCTCTCCTCCTCTCCTCCTCTCCCTCTCCTCCTCTCCCTCCCTCTCCTCCTCTCCCTCTCTCTCCCTCTCCTCCTCTCCCTCCCTGTCCTTCTCTCCCTCTCTCTGTCCTCCTCTCCCTGTCCCCCTCTCCCTGCCCTCCTCTCCCTCTCTCTGTCTTCCTCTCTCTCTCTCGCTCTCTGTCCTCCTCTCCCTCTCTCTCCCTGTCCTTCTCTCCCTCTCTCTCTGTCCTCCTCTCCCTGTCCCCCTCTCCCTGTCCTCCTCTCCCTCTCTCTCTCTGTCTTCCTCTCTCTCTCTGTCCTCCTCTCCCTCTCTCTCCCTCCCTGTCCTCCTCTCCCTCTCTCCCTGTCCTCCTCTCCCTCTGTGTCCTTCTCTCTCTCTGTCCTCCTCTCCCTCTCTCCCTGTCCTCCTCTCCCTCTCTTTCCCTGTCCTCCTCTCCCTCTCCCTGTCCTCCTCTCCCTCTCCCTGTCCTCCTCCGCCTCTCTCTCTCTCTCTCCTCTCTCTCCGCCCCCTCTCTCTCTCTCCGCCCCTCTCTCCGCCCCCTCTCTCTCCGCCCCTCTCTCCGCCCCCTCTCTCTCTCTCCGCCCCCTCTCTCCGCACCCTCTCTCTCTCCGCCCCTCTCTCTCTCTCTCTCCGCCCCTCTCTCTCTCTCCGCCCCTCTCTCTCTCTCTGCCTCTCTCTCTCCGCCCCTCTCTCTCTCTCTCCGCCCCTCTCTCTCCGCCCCTCTCTCAATTCAATTCAATTCAAATTGCTTTATTGGCATGATGACAAGATACATCTTATGTTGCCAAAGCACAGAAAAACATATATTATTGAACACATAAACGCAGATCTAGACATACAGTGTATAGACAAATATACCCATGTATACATAAGTACACACACAAACAATATACATATAATCTTTTCTTAGATTCAACGGTCACTGGTTGTCCCTCTGCTTATGGCAAGCTGTAACATAGTTTGCCGCTAAAGTTACACATTTTCTCTGTTCCCCTAATAGGTATGGGAGTTTTTGGTGATCATTCAAATTTTTGAATTCAGGGCATATTTTTATGAATTTTGGGTAGAAATTCCCCCTTATGTCCTGATAGTTTCCACAAGTTGTGAGGAAGTGCATCTCTGTCTCCACCACTCCCTGACTGCAGTGAGAGCATAGCCTGTCCTCTCTGGGCAGCCGGGTCTGCCTGTGTCTGCCTTTTTCGATGGCCAGGCTATGCTCACTAAGTCTGTACATTGTCAAGGTTTTTCTCAGTTTGCTATCTTTCACCATGGTCAGGTAATCAGCCATGGTGTACTGTCTGTTTAGGGCCAAATAGCAATCGAGTTTGTTTTGGGTTTTTGCCGTTTCTGTCCAATAGGTCAAATATTTTTCTTTTTGGTTAGTAATAATTGTGCTAGGATGTCACTGTCCTGGGGCTGATTATTATTAGTAGTGTTAGTAGTTACTTCACTGAGTCCCAGGACCAGTTGACTGAGGGGACTCTTCTCTATGATCATCTCTTGGCATTTCAGGGCTTTGTAATGATAGCAGTGGGGGTTGCTCATTTTTAGGTGTTTCCAAAATTTGATGGCTCTTTTTTGGATATTAATTTGTAGTGGGTATTGGCCTAATTCTGCCCTGCATGCATTGTTTGCGGTTTTCCTCTGAGTCCGGAGGATACTTTTATAGAATTCTGCATGCAGGATCTCAATTGGATGTTTGTCCCATTTTGCAAATTCTTGTTGTGTTAGCGGACCCCACACCTCACTGCCTTAAAGTGCAATTGGTTCAATTACTGATTTAAAAATTTTGAGCCAAATGTCAATTGGAATTTCTATTTGGATTGACTTTTTAATGGCATAGAAAGCCCTTTTTGCTTTCTCTTTCAGTTCATTCACAGCCAACTGATAATTTCCCGTAGAACTGATTTTTAAGCCTAAGTATGTGTAATTTGTTCAATTTTAGTTGCTCCTAATGTGAAGTTTATTCTGGGTCCCTGATGTCTGGATCTTTGCTGGAACACAAGAACTTTGGTTTTTTGGGGGTTTATTGTCAGGGCCCAGGTCTGACAGAACGACTCTAGCAGATCCAGGTTCTACTGTAGACCCTCCTCTGTTGGTGAGAGCAGAACCAGGTCATCTGCATAGAGGAGGAAGTTAACCTTGGAGTCATATAGGGAATTCTCTCTCTCTTTCTCTCCGCCCCGCTCTCTCCGCCCCGCTCTCTCTCTCTCCGCCCCGCTCTCTCTCTCTCTCCGCCCCGCTCTCTCTCTCTCTCCGCCCCGCTCTCTCTCTCTCTCCGCCCCGCTCTCTCTCTCTGCCCCGCTCTCTCTCTCTCCGCCCCGCTCTGTCCGCCCCTCCCTCTCTCTCTCTTCGCCCCTCTCTCTCTCTCTGTCCGCCCCCTCTCTCTCTCTGTCCGTCTCTCTCTCTCTCTCCCTCTGTCCGTCCATCCCTCTCTCTCTCTCTCTCTGTCCGTCCCTCTCTCTCTCTCTCTGTCCCCCCCTCTCTCTCTCTGTCCCCCCTCTCTCTCTCTCTCTGTCCGCCCCCTCTCTCTCTCTCTGTCCGCCCCCTCTCTCTCTCTCTCTCTCTCTCTGTCTCCCCTTTCTCTCTCTCTGCCCCCTCTCTCTTTCCCCTCTCTCTCTCTCTCTGTCCCCCTCTCTCTCTCTCTCCCCCCCCTCTCTCTCTCTCTGTCCCCCCCCTCTCTCTCTCTGTGTCCCCCCCTCTCTCTCTGTCCCCCCCTCTCTCTCTCTCTGTCCCCCTCTCTGTCCTCCTCTCTCTCTCTCTGTCCGCCCCTCTCTCTCTCTGTCCGTTCCTCTCTCTCCGTCCCCCCCGTCTCTCTCTCTCCCCCCCCAGTAATTCCCTAGCTCTGTCCTACAACGTTGCCAATCCGTGTCCTTCACGTACCCGCACTGCATGACAGAAGAGGAGCTCCGTGAAATAATGAAAGCACTCGTCTACGTTCCCGAGGGAAGTATCTGGAAGAGAAAATGGAAACCAACGAGAGCCGACAATGTGACGATTATTAGTTAACAGTTGCACCTTGTGCCCTCTGACCTCCCCATCCCTGTCCCTTCGCACACTGTGTGACAACTGTTCACCCTCTATTGATATATAACGCTTGCAAGCATTTAACTCTAACGGCATTACCATCGCCAAATCCCCCACCATCAACATCCTGGGAGGTCACCATTGACCAGAAATTTAACTGGACCAGCCACATAAATACTGTGGCAACGAGAGCAGGTCAGAGGCTAGGTATTCTGCGGCGAGTGTCTCACCTCCTGACTCCCCAAAGCCTTTCCACCATCTACAAGGCACAAGTAAGGAGTGTGGTGGAATACTCTCCACTTGCCTGGATGAGTGCAGCTCCAACAACACTCAAGAAGCTCGACACCATCCAGGACAAAGCAGCCCGCTTGATCGGCACCCCATCCACCACCTTAAACATTCACTCCCTCCACCACCGGCGTACCGTGTCGGCAGTGTGTACCATCTACAGGATGCACTGCAGCAACTCGCCAAGGCTTCTTCGACAGCACCTCCCAATTCCACAAGCAGGCAACAAGTTAGAATCATAGAAGCTAACAGGACAGGAGGCCATTCAGCCCCTTGAGCCTGTTCCCCTGCCATTCAATCAGATCGTGGCTGGTCTATATATGGGAACAGAAGGAGGCCATTCAGCCCCTTGAACCTGTTCTGCCATTCTATCAGATTGTGGCTGATATGTACATGGGAACTGGAGGAGGCCATTCAGCACCTCAAGCCTGTTCCCCCACCATTCAATCAGGTTGTGGCTGGTCTATATATGGGAACAGAAGGAGGCCATTCAGCCCCTTGAGCCTGTTCCCCCGCCATTCAATCATATCGTGGCTGGTTGATATATGGGAACAGAAGGAGGCCATTCAGCCCTTGAGCCTGTTCCCCCGCCATTCAATCAGATCGTGGCTGGTCTATACATGGGAACAGAAGGAGGCCATTCAGCCCCTTGAACCTGTTCTGCCATTCTATCAGATCGTGGCGATCTTTACCTCGACTCCAGGTAGGAAGAATAAAAAAGCAAAATATTATTTAAATGGAGAGGCTACAACATGCTGCGGTACAGCGGGATCGGGGGGTCCTCGTACATGAATCACAAAAAGTTAGCACTGCAGGTACAGCAAGTAATTAGGAAGGCAAATGGAATGTTGGCCTTTATTGCAAAGGGGATGGAGTATAAAAGTAGGGAAGTCCTGCTACAACTGTACAGGGCGTTGGTGAGACCACACCTGGAGTACTGCGTACAGTTTTGGTCTCCTTATTTAAGGAGGGATATACTTGCATTGGAGGCAGTTCAGAGAAAGTTCACGAGGTTGATTCCGGAGATGAAGGGGTTGTCTTATGAAGAAAGATTGAGCAGATTGGGCCTGTACCCATTGGAGTTTAGAAAAAATGAGAGGCGATCCTATTGAAACATATAAGATGCTGAAGGGACTTGACAGGGTAGCTGCAGAGAGGATGTTTCCCCTCGTAGGGGAATCTAGAACTAGGGGGCACAGTTTCAGAATAAAGGGTCGCCCGTTTAAAACGGAGATGAGGAGGAATTTCTTCTCTCAGAGGGTGGTGAATCTTGGGAATTCTTTACCGCAGAGAGTTGTGGAGGCGGAGTCAGTGAATATATTCAAGGCGGAGACAGACAGATGTTTGAGCTACAGGGGAGTCAAGGGTTAAGGGGAGCGGGCGGGAAAGTGGAGTGGAGGCCTAGATCAGATCAGCCATGAAAGGCGGAGCAGGCTCGAGGGGCCGAATGGCCTACTCCTGCTCCTGTTTCTTTTGTTCTTATCTACCCGCCTTAGCTCCATATCCCTCGATACCCTTCCCCGACAAAAAATCTATCCGAAAGCTCCAAGACAGCATCGTGTTCTGGACGCCCCCCACCCCCCGCCTCCCCCCCCACCCCAACCACCAGAGGAAATAGTTTCTCTCCATCTACCCCACTTAAACACCTCAATTAGATCGCACGTTAATCTTCTCAACTCAAGGGAACGGAGGCCGAGTCGATGCTACACGTCCGCATAATTTAACCCTTGAAATCATTCTGGTGAATCTGCGCTGCACCCTCGCCGAGGCCACCGTATCCTTCCTGAGGCGCGGGGCCCAGAACAGAGCGCAGGGACTCCAGGTGAGGTCCGACCAGAGCCCTGTGCAGCTGCAACATAACTTCCAACCCCTTTGTATTCCAGATAAAGGCCACTAGCTACTTGGATTATTTTTTTTGTACCTTGTCCATTAGCTTTTTACTGATTTTTGTACAGGGACCCCCAACTCTCTCTGCTCCTCCTCAGTTCCTAGAGTCTCGCCGTTTAGAGAATTCTCTGATCTATCTCTCTCGGGTCCAAAGTGGATGACCTCACACTTGCCCCACTTTGAACTCCATCTGCCACAGTTTGGCCCACTCACTCAATCTATCGCTGTCCCCTTGCACGGTTTCTGCTCCCACCGACACTATTTACTGCTGTGCTCCCTGCAGACTTGGATAGGCCGCTCTCGATTCCTTCATCCAAGTCTTTGCTCGGGTCGCCAGCCCCCCAGGATTGCCCTGGCGTCTCCAGGAATTGTTAGATTAATCTCCAGAACACTGCTGGGAGATGAATGGTGGAAGTGGGGGGGCGGGATGTTTGGAGGTCATGTGATGAAACCTCAAGGACTATGTCCAATCAGCGTTGCCGACCCAGTTATGTCTGGTGAAAAGCTGGGGCTCCAGGACAGATCCCTGGGGAACGCCACTGGTTACATCCTGCCAAGCATCTCTTTATCCCCACTCTCTCGTCTTCTATCTCCCATCCAAGATTCAGGCTCTCTCTCTTGTCTCCCCCTCCCTCCCACCTCTCCACCCCGTCCCCCTCCCTCCCACCTCTCCACCCCGTCCCCCTCCCTCCCACCGCTCCACCTCGTCCCCCTCCCTAAACTTCCCCTTCACACCTCACCGCCCTCCGCCTCACCCCTTTCCCCCCCACTCCATCCCCCCATTACCCTTTACACAAACTTCACCCTTTCCTCCCTTCAACCCTCGTACCAACTCTCCCTCCCCTTCCACACCTCCCGCCCTCCTCCTCCTAGCCCCTCCACCCAAGGTCCTCCCTCCCACACCTCCCCCTTCCACCTTCCCCCCTCCCTCCCTCTCCTCTCCCCCTCCGTCCCTCCCTCTCCTCTCCCCCTCCCTCCCTCTCCTCTCTCCCTCCCTCCCTTCCTCTCCTCCCCCTCCCTTTCTCTCCTCCCCCCTCCCTCCCTTCCTCTCCTCTCCCCCTCCTTCCCTCTCCTCCCCCTCCCTTCCACTCCACCCCCTCCCTCCCTCTCCTCCCCCTCCCTCCCTCTCCTCCCCCTCCCTCTCCTCCCCCCTCCCCTCCACTCCTCCCCCTCCCTCCCTTCCTCTCCTCCCCCTCCCTTCCTCTCCTCCTCCTCCCTCCCTCTCCTCCTCCCTCCCCCCCTTCCTCTCCTCCCCCTCCCTCCCTTCCTCGCCCCCTCCCTCCCTTCCTCTCCTCCCTCCCTTCCTCTCCTCCCCCCTCTCCCCCCTCCCTCCATTCTTCTCCTCCCCCTCTCTCCTCCCCCTCCCCTCGCTCCCTTCCTCTCCCCCTCCCTCCCTTACTCACCCCCTCCCTTCCTTCCTCCTCCCCCCTCCCTCCCTTCCTCCTCCCCCCCTCCCTCCCTATCCTCCTCCCCTCCCTCCCTTCCCCTCCCCCTCCCTCCCTTCCTCTCCCCCTTCCTCTCCCCCTCCCTCCCTCCCTTCCCCTCCCTCTCCCTCCCTCCCTTCCTCCGCACCTCCCTTCCTCCTCCCCTGCCCCTCCCCCCTCTCCCGCCCTCCTCCCCCTCCTCTCTCCCCCCCTCACCCACCCCCGCCCTCCCTCCCTCTCCTCCCCCTCTCTCTCCCCACCCTCCCTCCCTCTCCTCCCTCTCTCCTCTCCTCCCTCTCTCCTCTCCTCCCTCTCACCCTGCTCCTCCCTCCCTCTCTCTCTCCCTCCCTCCCTCACCCTGCTCCTCCCTCCCTCTCTCCCTCCCTCTTTCTCCCATGCTCCTCCCTCCCTCTCTCTCTCCCTCCCTCACCCTGCTCCTCCCTCCCTCTCTCCCTCCCTCTTTCTCCCATGCTCCTCCCTCCCTCTCTCTCTCCCTGCTCCTCCCTCTTTCTCTCTCTCCCATGCTCCTCCCTCTCTCTCTCCCATGCTCCTCCCTCTCTCCCTCCATGCTCCTCCCTCTCTCTCCCTCCATGCTCCTCCCTCTCTCTCCCTCCCTCTCTCGCTCCCTCTCTCTCTCCCCCATGCTCCTCCCTCTCTCCCATGCTCCTCCCTCTCTCTCTCTCTCCCATGCTCCTCCCTGCCTCTCTCTCTCTCCCATGCTCCTCCCCCCTCTCTCTCTCCCTCCCTCTCTCTCTCTCATGCTCCTCCCTCCCTCTCTCTCCCTCTCTCTCTCCCTCCCTCTCTCTTCCTCTCTCCCTCCCTCTCTCCCATGCTCCTCCCCCCTCTCCCTCCCTCTCTCTCTCCCTCTCTCCCATGCTCCTCCCTCTCTCGCTCTCTCCCTCCCTCTCTCTCTCTCCCTCCCTCCCTCTCTCCCATCCTCTCTCTCTCTCTCTCCCCCTCCCTCTCTCTCATGCTCCTCTCTCTCTCTCTCTCCCTCCCTCCCTCTCTCTCTCTCCCCCCCTCTCTCTCTCTCTCATGCTCCTCCCTCTCTCCCTCCCTCTCTCTCTCTCTCTCCCCTGCCCCTCCCTACCTCTCTCTCATGCTCCTCCCTCCCTCTCTCTCCCATGCTCCTCTCTCTCTCTCCCTCCCTCTCTCCCTCCCTCTCTCCCTCCCCATCTCGCTCTCTCTCTCCCTCCCCGTCTCTCTCCCTCCCCGTCTCTCTCCCTCCCCGTCTCTCTCCCATGCTCCTCCTCCCTCTCTCCCTCCCTCTCTCTCTCCCTCCCTCCCTCTCTCCCTCCCTCCCTCCCTCTCTCTCTCCCATGCTCCTCTCTCTCTCCCATGCTCCTCCTCCCTCCCTCCCTCCCTCTCTCCCATGCTCCTCCCTCTCTCTCATGCTCCTCTCTCTTTTCCAGGCTCCTCCCTCCCTCTCTCTCTCCCTCTCTCTCTCTCTCCCATGCTCTTCTCTCTCTCTCTCTCCCATGCTCCTCCCTCCCTCTCTCTCCCTCCCTCTCTCTCTCCCTCCTGTTGTATCGTGTGTTAATGGAGACACGGAATGCAGGAGTTGGTTTCACAGGTGTTTACTGAACAAAGTCTGGAGGTGAACGAACAGATACAAGACACTATACAGGCTTATATAGCCCGAGTGGCCATTACAGTACACAGGGGGCTCTTAAAGGCACATACACCACAATTCCTCCCCTTTTAGACAACCAGTACATAACATTTTAAGTAATCATTAATTAACATGTTACAAGAACAATAATCTACACATTTGCTGCAGTTAATCAATTATAAGTCAGTCTCTCTGGAGGCTTCCTGACTCACCACCACCACGCCTCGGTGGTGTAGTAGTTTTTGGTGGTGTAGTAGGTTCTTTTGGCAAGGTCGATTCGGCTTGAATGCCAGTGTCGGGTTCATCTGGTTCCAGTATCACCGGATCGGAGGTAGATACTATGGGTATCTCTGCTTCATCATTAGGCGTATAGAGTTGTGGTGTAGGTTGTCCTTTTTCGGATGACTCTATGATCTGGTCAGCATGGCGCCTTATTATGCTTTCTCCAATGTCCACGGTATACATCAGCAGTCCTAGTCGTGTGCAAATAGTCCCAGGCTGCCATTTCTCGGTACGGTAGTCCCGGGCCAAAACTTGTTGACCTATCTGGAAGATTCTAGTTGGCCTTTCATTCATGCCTTGAAATTGCCGGTTCTCCACGTCCCTTCTGATGTTTGGCTTGATCAAATCCAGCCAGCATCTTAGGCTTCTATTGAAGAACATCATGGCGGGAGTTTGGTTTGTAACCACGTGTTGCATTCCTGTATGCAAACAAGAAGTTATCTACCTTATGCTGTAGATTTATGTCTTCATTACCCATGGCCTTTATGGCCTTCTTGAAGGTCTGGACAAACCTTTCAGCCAATCCATTGGTGGCGAGATGGTATGGGGCGGACGTGTAGTGCTTAACCCCATTGTTTTTTTAAGAACTTCCTGAATTCTTCGGACACAAATTGCGGTCCATTATCAGAACAGATCTGTTCAGGCAGCCCATTCCTGGCACATATGGTCCTTAATACTGTGATGGTTTTTTCCGTGGTGGTGGAAGACATCTTTATTACCTCCGGCCACTTGGAGTGTGCATCAACCGCGATTAAGAACATTGAGTCCATAAATGGACCAGCAAAGTCGATGTGTACCCTTTGCCATGGAGATGAGGGCCACTCCCATGGATGTAGAGGGGCTTGTGGTGGGGCGTTTTGGACCTTCTGGCATCCTAGGCAGCTCTTGGTCATTTCTTCGATGTCTCCATCGATACCTGGCCACCACACAAACGCTCTGGCTAGGTTCTTCATTTTCACTCCACCCAGATGCCCCTCGTGAAGCTCCTTTAGCACTTTATCCTGGAGTTTGGGTGGAATCACCACTCTGGATCCACACATCAAGGTTCCTCGGCACACTGACAGCTGTTCTCTTCTTTGCGAGAATGCTGGCAACAGTGGTTCGCCATGTGCTGGCCATCCCTTCACCGTTAAATCGTAGACTCGTGAGAGAGTCGGGTCATTTCTCGTTTCCTTTTCAATGGCAGAATTTGTTACTGGTAGACATTCCACTATGGTTGAGTGGAACATCTCCACTGGGTCCACTGTAGGTGCCTCTTCTACCGTTGGCAACGGTAGGCGCGATAACCCGTCAGCATTCCCATGCTGTTTTGATCCTTTGTATTCTATGTCATATTGGTGTGCTCTAGGAAAAGGGACCACCTCTGTAGCCTTTGCGCTGTCATAATGGGAACACCCTTTTTAGGGTTGAATATGGAGACGAGGGGTTGATGGTCAGTCAACAAGGTAAATTTTTGTCCGTGTAGGTAATGGTTGAATTTCTTCACTCCCCATACCAGGCTGAGTGCTTCCCTGGCGATCTGGGCATAGTTACGCTCAGCTGAGTTCAATGAGCGTGACGCAAAAGCTATCGGCCGCTCCGAGCCATCAGGGAATCTATGCGATAATACCGCTCCTACGCCGTAAGGGGATGCATCGCACGCCAGTCTGATTGGCAGTGATGGGTTGTAATGAGCCAACACTTCCTTGGACGTGATCAAGTCTTTGCATTTATGGAAGGCATGTTTACAGTCTTCGCTCCATTTCCAAATTACCCCGTTTTTAGCAGTTCGTTAAGAGGGTGCAGAAGAGTTGACAAGTTCGGTAAAATTTATGATAGTAATTTATCAATCCCAGGAACGACCTTAATTGTGAGACATTTTCAGGTGCTGGGGCTTTTATGACCGCTTCAATTTTTTCAGGTGACTTATGCAACCCTTCCTCGTTAATTATGTGGCCACAATATGATATTTGTTTCTGGAAAAATTCGCACTTGGGGCGATTTGCTCGTAGGCCCCGTTCTCTCAGCCTAGTGAGCACCTGCTCCAAATTGGCAAGGTGCTCGTTGTCGTTTTCTCCTGTTACAAGGATGTCGTCCAGGTAGCATTGAGTCCCCGGAATCCCTTGGAGGACTTGCTCCATAGCTCTTTGCCAGATAGCTGGAGCTGATGCTACTCCGAAAACCAGTCGATTGTACTGGTACAGGCCTTTGTGTGTATTTATCGTGAGATACTTTTTAGAGGCCTCTTCAACCTCCATTTGTAGATATGCCTGTGCCAAGTCAATTTTGGTGAAACGTTTCCCTCCGGATAGTGAGGCGAAAATATCTTCTATCCTCGGAAGAGGATACTGTACCGTGTGAAGGACCGGGTTTACAGTCACCTTGAAGTCCCCACAGATGCAAATTTTTCTCTGTTCTTCAGATTTATCATTATTCAACGTTTTCTTCATGACCGGGACGATGGGTGTTGCCCACTCGCTCCAATCTATCTTGGATAATACGCCTGCCTTTTCCAAATTCTCCAGCTCTGCCTCGACTGCTGGACGAATTGCGTATGGCACCAGCCTTGCCTTAAAAAACTTGGGAATTGCCGCATCTTCCACTTTTATTGAGGCGGTGATGCCTTTCAAGGATCCTAGTTCCTGTTGAAACACTTCCTTGGCGTTGGCCAAGATGTCTTTTAATCGTTCAGGTATGACGTCATCATCATTTTTTTTCTTACTGGTCACCGTCAGTGCCTGAATGGAGTGCCAGTCTAAACGTATCTTCCTGATCCATTCACGTCCCAACAGCGGTGGACCACCATCTTGCAGAACGTATAAATACAACTTCTGTATTTCCTTGCCGTTGTATACAACAGGCACCCTTATTTTCCCTTTGGGGTATACTTTCTGCCCCGTATATGTTTTCAAGATAATGGATGTGTCTTTCAAAGGTATATGCGGAAATAGCCGCTCGTAATCCCGTCGACTTATGACGGTCAGAGCTGATCCTGTATCTAGCTCCATTTTAACTGGGGACCCCGCTATCGTGAGGGTAACCCAAATGGTCTGGTAATCTTCTTTGGCAATTACATTATGTAATTTGAGCCAGCTTAGTCTCGTTTCCGGAGTCGCTATCGCTCTTCTGGTCTTCGGAGCTACTGTCCGTCATCATTTGTACCTTTCTGTACTTTTCCTTATTGATTTTTTTCCTGTCCGTGGATTTTTTGTTTCCAGATCGGCATACACGTGCAATGTGTCCAATCTTTCTGCATTGCTTGCATGCTTTGTCCTTGAACCAGCAGTCCCTCTGGTCATGGGTGGATCTGCCGCAGCGATAACATCTCTCGAAACCCTGTGTCATTTCATGGGTGCCGAAGTCCTGTGGCTTTTGCTGTATCTCTGCAGCTCCTCTTGCAGCTGCTTCGTACGATACAGCCACACTGAAAGCCTTGTCCAGTGTCAAATCTTTCTCAGAAAGTAGCCTTTTCTGTGTTCCTTCACTTAGGAGACCGCAGACGAATTTGTCTCGAAGAGAATCTGCCAGTCCTGCCCCGAATTGGCAGTGCTTTGACAGCTTCCTTAATTCGGTGAGGTAATCAGCGTTACTTTCATTCTTGTGCTGATTCCTCCTGAAGAATTTGAATCGTTCCGCTATCAGCAGCAGTGTTGGGTTTAAGTGCTCCTGTAGGGTATCAACAATCTCCTTAAAATTCTTGTCCTTCGGTTTGGCTGGAGTGATTAACATAGAAACATAGAAGATAGGAGCAGGAGTAGGCCATTCGGCCCTTCGAGCCTGCTCCGCCATTCAACGAGATCATGGCTGATCATCCAAACCCTAGCACCCGGTCCCTACACCGACAGCCATCCCACCCAAGCCCTATCCCCGTAACCCCACGTATTTAACCCCCCTAACACTAAGGGCCAATTTTTTTTTTTATCATGGCCAATCAACCTAACCCGCACATCTTTGGACTGTGGGAGGAAACCGGAGCACCCGGAGGAAACCCATGCAAACACGGGGAGAATGTGCAAACTCCACACAGACAGTCACCCGAGGCCGGATTTGAACCCGGGTCCCTGGCGCTGTGAGGCAACAGTGCTAACCACTATGCCACCGTGCTGCCCGTATGTCCTTGCGCCCATTAGACTTAGAAGTACTGATGCCTTTTTATCATCATCTATTTCATTTGCTGTGCAATATACCTCCACTCTTTCCACATGTGGTCCAATCCTCTATATCGCTATCGAAAGCAGTAATATTGCCAGTCTTAGGGATCCTGAAAAAAAATGGCGCCTCCCGCGCTTTCCCGCCGCTGACAATGCTGTTCTCCGCGGTTTTTATTTACATAGGTATTTTTAATAGGTGGAGACTCGTTCCCGCCGGACTCTCTGGGACTTTTCCCTCCCTCTGCTTGGTCCGAACGCCGACCTGCTTTGCAGCGCCGGCCGTCTCCCGAGTGCTCCACCCTCCGTCTCTGTTTGCCTCCACCTTCGCTGCTCGGCCCCGCTGCAGAGCCAGCCGATGGAGCCCCAGCCCGCCGCCCAGGAAGGATTATTGCAGTACCTGCCACCAGCTCGGCTAGCTGGTGAAACCAGTTTTTTTTTCTTTCTTTCTTGTTTTTCTTCGACTTTCGTCTGAGGAATCGATGTCCTTGAGGTGCTGCCGAATTGCAGGTAAGTCCGTTTCCAATTCGTCGCCACTGTTGTATCCGTGTGTTAATGGAGACACGGAATGCAGGAGTTGGTTTCACAGGTGTTTACTGAACAAAGTCTGGAGGTGAACTAACAGATACAAGACACTATACAGGCTTATATAGCCCGAGTGGCCATTACCGGCATTACAGTACACAGGGGGCTCTTAAAGGCACATACACCACACCTCCCTCTCTCTCTCTCTCCCATGCTCCTCTCTCTTTCTCCCATGCTCCTCCCTCCCTCTCTCTCTTTTCCATGCTCCTCCCTCTCTCTCTCCCATGCTCCTCCCTCCCCATCTCTCTCTCTCTCTCTCCTCTCCCTCCCCGTCTCTCTCTCTTTCTCTCTCCCTCCCCTCTCTCTCCCTCCCCGTCTCTCTCTCTCTCTCTCTCTCCCCGTCTCTCTCTCCCTCCCCGTCTCTCTCTCATGCTCCTCCCTCTCTCCCATTCTCCTCCCTCTCTCTCCCTCCCCCTCTCTCTCTCTCCCATGCTCCTCTCTCTCTCTCCCTCCCTCCCTCTCTCTCCCATGCTCCTCCCTCCCTCTCTCTCTCCCATGCTCCTCTCTCTCTCCCTCCCTCCCTCTCTCTCTCCCATGCTCCTCTCTCTCCCTCCCTCCCTCTCTCTCTCCCATGCTCCTCTCTCTCTCCCTCTCTCCCATGCTCCTCTCTCTCTCCCTCTCTCTCTCTCTCCCATGCTCCTCTCTCTCTCTCTCCCTCCCTCTCTCTCTCCCATGCTCCCCTCTCTCCCTCACCCTGCTCCTCCCTCTCTCTCTCCCATGCTCCTCTCTCTCTCTCTCCCTGCTCCTCCCTCTCTCTCTCCCTCTCTCTCTCTCCCATGCTCCTCTCTCTCTCTCTCTCTCTCCCTCTCTCTCCCTCCCCCTCTCTCTCCCATGCTCCTCTCTCTCTCCCTCTCCCTCTCTCTCCCATGCTCCTCTCTCTCTCCCTCTCTCTCTCCCCCATGCTCCTCTCTCTCTCTCTCCCTCTCTCTCTCCCATGCTCCCCTCTCTCCCTCACCCTGCTCCTCCCTCTCTCTCCCATTCTCCTCTCTCTCTCTCTCCCTGCTCCTCTCTCTCTCTCTCCCTCTCTCTCTCTCTCTCCCATGATCCCCTCTCTCCCTCACCCTGCTCCTCCCCCTCTCTCTCCCTCTCTCTCTCCCATGCTCCTCTCTCTCTCTCTCTCCCTGCTCCTCTCTCTCCCTCACCCTGCTCCTCCCTCTCTCTCTCCCATGCTCCTCTCTCTCTCTCTCTTATGCTCCTCCCTCTCTCTTTCCCGCTCCCTCCCTCCCTCTCTCTCCCATGCCCCTCTCTCTCTCTCCCATGCTCCTCCCTCTCTCTCTATCCCTCCCTCTCTCTCCCTCACCCTGCTCCTCCCTCCCTCTCTCTCCCTCCCCCTGCTCCTCCCTCCCGCTCCTCCCTCTCTCTCTCTCTCCCTCCCTCGATCATGCTCCTCCCTCTCTCTCTCATGCTCCTCCCTCTCTCTCTCTCTCTCTCTCCCATGCTCCTCCCTCCCTCTCTCCCACCCTCCCCTCTCTCTCTCTCTCTCTCTCCCATGCTCCTCCGACCCTCCCCTCTCCCTCTCCCTCACCCCTCTCCCATGCTCCTCCCTTCCACCCCTCTCTCTTCCTCCTGCTCCTCCCTCCCCCGGGCGGGCTTTACCTGTGCAGGCCTGGTGAAGCCGCCTGATGATGGAGAAGAAGCTAGAGGTCTGCTCCTTGTTGAAGCCGTGGCTCTTGGCAAACTGCAGGGTGTAGACATAGAGGTCGAGGAGGACGGCCGCCCGCGGATCCGTCTCGTCGAGTGAGATGGACAGCAGCTGGTGCAAGGCTCTGTGGAGGAGGGGGGGGAATGAAGGTGAGGGCCGTTTAACGGTATCGTCTTGTGTCCCTGCCACCCCGCTGGGTTTCGTTGCAACGAGTGCCTTCCTGTACCGTAGAATGATACAGCACAGAAGGAGCCCATCGTGCCTGTGCTGACTCTTGGCCGAGCTATCGAATTAATCCCACCGCCCCCCCCACCCCCCCCGCCTGCTCTTTCCCCACAGCCCTGTAAACTTTTCACCTTCAATTATTTATCCAATTCCCTTTTGAAAGTTACTATTGAATCTGCTTCCACCGCCCTTTCAGGCAGCGCATTCCAGATCACAACAACTCGCTGCGTAAAATACATTCTCCTCATCTCCCCCTCTGGTTCTTTGGCCAATCACCTTAAATCTGTGTCCTCTGGTTACCGACCCTCCCGCCACTGGAAACAGTTTCTCCTTATTTACTCTA
The DNA here is from genome assembly GCF_052327205.1 of Somniosus microcephalus. Lineage (NCBI taxonomy): Eukaryota > Metazoa > Chordata > Chondrichthyes > Squaliformes > Somniosidae > Somniosus > Somniosus microcephalus. The sequence goes on from NW_028225179.1 coordinate 44,584,083, forward strand.
TCGGAACCCTTCATAATTTTGAACACCTCTATCAAATCTCCCCTCAGCCTTCTCTGCTCTAAGGAGAACAACCCCAGCTTCTCCAGTCTCTCCACATCACTGAAGTCCCTCATCCCTGGTACCATTCTGGTCAATCTCCCCTTAACCTTCTCTGCTCTAAGGGGAACAACCCCAGCTTCTCCAGTCTCTCCACGTAACTGAAGTCCCTCATCCCTGGTACCATTCTAGTCAATCTCCCCTTAACCTTCTCTGCTCTAAGGAGAACAACCCCAGCTTCTCCAGTCTCTCCACATCACTGAAGTCCCTCATCCCTGGTACCATTCTGGTCAATCTCCCCTTAACCTTCTCTGCTCTAAGGGGAACAACCCCAGCTTCTCCAGTCTCTCCACGTAACTGAAGTCCCTCATCCCTGGTACCATTCTGGTCAATCTCCCCTTAACCTTCTCTGCTCTAAGGAGAACAACCCCAGATTCTCCAGTCTCTCCACATAACTGAAGTCCCTCATCCCAGG
>NW_028225179.1:44585093-44631064 GCF_052327205.1 Somniosus microcephalus
GGGCGCGAGGCCGGGAGAGGGAGAGCGAGGGCGCGAGGCCGGGAGAGGGAGAGCGAGGGCGCGAGGCCGGGAGAGGGAGAGCGAGGGCGCGAGGCCGGGAGAGGAGAGCGAGGCGCGAGGCCGGGAGAGGGAGAGCGAGGGCGCGAGGCCGGGAGAGGGAGAGCGAGGGCGCGAGGCCGGGAGAGGGAGAGCGAGGGCGCGAGGCCGGGAGAGGGGAGAGCGAGGGCGCGAGGCCGGGAGAGGGAGAGCGAGGGCGCGAGGCCGGGAGAGGGAGAGCGAGGGCGCGAGGCCGGGAGAGGGAGAGCGAGGGCGCGAGGCCGGGAGAGGGAGAGCGAGGGCGCGAGGCCGGGAGAGGGAGAGCGAGGGCGCGAGGCCGGGAGAGGGAGAGCGAGGGCGCGAGGCCGGGAGAGGGAGAGCGAGGGCGCGAGGCCGGGAGAGGGAGAGCGAGGGCGCGAGGCCGGGAGAGGGAGAGCGAGGGCGCGAGGCCGGGAGAGGGAGAGCGAGGGCGCGAGGCCGGGAGAGGGAGAGCGAGGGCGCGAGGCCGGGAGAGGGAGAGCGAGGGCGCGAGGCCGGAGAGGAGAGCGAGGGCGCGAGGCCGGGAGAGGGAGAGCGAGGGCGCGAGGCCGGGAGAGGGAGAGCGAGGGCGCGAGGCCGGGAGAGGGAGAGCGAGGGCGCGAGGCCGGGAGAGGGAGAGCGAGGGCGCGAGGCCGGGAGAGGGAGAGCGAGGGCGCGAGGCCGGGAGAGGGAGAGCGAGGGCGCGAGGCCGGGAGAGGGAGAGCGAGGGCGCGAGGCCGGGAGAGGGAGAGCGAGGGCGCGAGGCCGGGAGAGGGAGAGCGAGGGCGCGAGGCCGGGAGAGGGAGAGAGCGAGGGCGCGAGGCCGGGAGAGGGAGAGCGAGGGCGCGAGGCCGGGAGAGGAGAGCGAGGGCGCGAGGCCGGGAGAGGGAGAGCGAGGGCGCGAGAGGGAGAGCGAGGGCGAGGCCGGAGAGGGAGAGCGAGGGCGCGAGGCCGGGAGAGGGAGAGCGAGGGCGCGAGGCCGGGAGAGGGAGAGCGAGGGCGCGAGGCCGGGAGAGGGAGAGCGAGGGCGCGAGGCCGGGAGAGGGAGAGCGAGGGCGCGAGGCCGGGAGAGGGAGAGCGAGGGCGCGAGAGGGAGAGCGAGGGCGCGAGGCCGGGAGAGGGAGAGCGAGGGCGCGAGGCCGGGAGAGGGAGAGCGAGGCGCGAGAGGAGAGCGAGGGCGCGAGGCCGGGAGAGGGAGAGCGAGGGCGCGAGGCCGGGAGAGGGAGAGCGAGGGCGCGAGGCCGGGAGAGGGAGAGCGAGGGCGCGAGGCCGGGAGAGGGAGAGCGAGGGCGCGAGGCCGGGAGAGGGAGAGCGAGGGCGCGAGGCGGGAGAGCGAGGGCGCGAGGCCGGGAGAGGGAGAGCGAGGGCGCGAGGCCGGGAGAGCGAGGCGCGAGGCGGGAGAGGGAGAGCGAGGGCGCGAGGCCGGGAGAGGGAGAGGGCGCGAGGCCGGGAGAGGGAGAGCGAGGGCGCGAGGCCGGGAGAGGGAGAGCGAGGGCGCGAGGCCGGAGAGGGAGAGCGAGGGCGCGAGCGGGAGAGGCGGAGAGCGAGAGGGCGCGAGGCCGGGAGAGGGAGAGCGAGGGCGCGAGGCCGGGAGAGCGAGGGCGCGAGGCCGGGAGAGGGAGAGCGAGGGCGCGAGGCCGGGAGAGGGAGAGCGAGGGCGCGAGGCCGGGAGAGGGAGAGGCGCGAGGCCGGGAGAGGGAGAGCGAGGGCGCGAGGCCGGGAGAGGGAGAGCGAGGGCGCGAGGCCGGGAGAGGGAGAGCGAGGGCGCGAGGCCGGGAGAGGGAGAGCGAGGGCGCGAGGCCGGGAGAGGGAGAGCGAGGGCGCGAGGCCGGGAGAGGGAGAGCGAGGGCGCGAGGCCGGGAGAGGGAGAGCGAGGGCGCGAGGCCGGGAGAGGGAGAGCGAGGGCGCGAGGCCGGGAGAGGAGAGCGAGGGCGCGAGGCCGGGAGAGGGAGAGCGAGGGCGCGAGGCCGGGAGAGGGAGAGCGAGGGCGCGAGGCCGGGAGAGGGAGAGCGAGGGCGCGAGGCCGGGAGAGGGAGAGCGAGGGCGCGAGGCGGGAGAGGGAGAGCGAGGGCGCGAGGCCGGAGAGGGAGAGAGCGAGGGCGCGAGGCCGGGAGAGGGGAGAGCGAGGGCGCGAGGCCGGGAGAGGGAGAGCGAGGGCGCGAGGCCGGGAGAGGGAGAGCGAGGGCGCGAGGCCGGGAGAGGGAGAGCGAGGGCGCGAGGCCGGGAGAGGGAGAGCGAGGGCGCGAGGCCGGGAGAGGGAGAGCGAGGGCGCGAGGCCGGGAGAGCGAGGGCGCGAGGCCGGGAGAGCGAGGGCGCGAGGCCGGGAGAGGGAGAGCGAGGGCGCGAGGCCGGGAGAGGGAGAGCGAGGGCGCGAGGCCGGGAGAGGGAGAGCGAGGGCGCGAGGCCGGGAGAGGGAGAGCGAGGGCGCGAGGCCGGGAGAGGAGAGCGAGGGCGCGAGGCCGGGAGAGGGAGAGCGAGGGCGCGAGGCCGGGAGAGGGAGAGCGAGGGCGCGAGGCCGGGAGAGGGAGAGCGAGGGCGCGAGGCCGGGAGAGGGAGAGCGAGGGCGCGAGGCGGGAGAGCGAGCGAGGGCGGGCCGGAGAGGGAGAGCGAGGGCGCGAGGCCGGGAGGAGGAGAGCGAGGCGCGAGGCCGGGAGAGGGAGAGCGAGGGCGCGGAGAGGGAGAGCGAGGGCGCGAGGCTGGGAGAGGGAGAGCGAGGGCACGAGGCGGGAGAGGGAGAGCGCGAGGCCGGGAGAGGGAGAGCGAGGGCGCGAGGCCGGGAGAGGGAGGGCGAGGGCGCGAGGCCGGGAGAGGGAGGGCGAGGGCGCGAGGCCGGGAGAGCGAGGGCGAGGGCGCGAGGCCGGGAGAGCGAGGGCGCGAGGCCGGGAGAGGAGAGGAGAGCGAGGGCGCGAGGCCGGGAGAGGGAGAGCGAGGGCGCGAGGCCGGGAGAGGGAGAGCGAGGGCGCGAGAGGGAGAGCGAGGGCGCGAGGGCCGCGAGAGGGAGAGCGAGGGCGCGAGGCCGGGAGAGGGAGAGCGAGGGCGCGAGAGGGAGAGCGAGGGCGCGAGGCCGGGAGAGGGAGAGCGAGGGCGCGAGGCCGGGAGAGGGAGAGCGAGGGCGCGAGGCCGGGAGAGGGAGAGCGAGGGCGCGAGGCCGGGAGAGGGAGAGCGAGGGCGCGAGGCCGGGAGAGGGAGAGCGAGGGCGCGAGGCCGGGAGAGAGCGAGGGCGCGAGGCCGGGAGAGGGAGAGCGAGGGCGCGAGGCCGGGAGAGCGAGGGCGCGAGGCCGGGAGAGCGAGGGCGCGCGGGAGAGCGAGGGCGCGAGGCCGGGAGAGCGAGGGCGCGAGGCCGGGAGAGCGAGGGCGCGAGGCCGGGAGAGGGAGCGAGGGCGCGAGGCCGGGGAGAGCGAGGGCGCGAGGCCGGGAGAGCGAGGGCGCGAGGCCGGGAGAGCGAGGGCGCGAGGCCGGGAGAGCGAGGGCGCGAGGCCGGGAGAGCGAGGGCGCGAGGCCGGGAGAGCGAGGGCGCGAGGCCGGGAGAGGGAGGGGCGCGAGGCCGGGAGAGCGAGGGCGCGAGGCCGGGAGAGCGAGGGCGCGAGGCCGGGAGAGCGAGGGCGCGAGGCCGGAGAGGGAGAGCGAGGGCGCGAGGCCGGGAGAGGGAGAGGGCGCGAGGCCGGGGAGAGGGAGGGGCGCGAGGCCGGAGAGGAGAGCGAGGGCGCGAGGCCGGGAGAGGGAGAGCGAGGGCGCGAGGCCGGGAGAGGGAGAGCGAGGGCGCGAGGCCGGGAGAGGGAGAGCGAGGGCGCGAGGCCGGGAGAGGGAGAGCGAGGGCGCGAGGCCGGGAGAGGGAGAGCGAGGGCGCGAGGCCGGGAGAGGGAGAGCGAGGGCGCGAGGCCGGGAGAGGGAGAGCGAGGGCGCGAGGCCGGGAGAGGGAGAGCGAGGGCGCGAGGCCGGGAGAGGGAGAGCGAGGGCGCGAGGCCGGGAGAGGGAGAGCGAGGGCGCGAGGCCGGGAGAGGGAGAGCGAGGGCGCGAGGCCGGGAGAGGGAGAGAGAGCGAGGCCGGAGGAGGGAGAGCGAGGGCGCGAGGCCGGGAGAGGGAGAGCGAGGGCGCGAGGCCGGGAGAGGGAGAGCGAGGGCGCGAGGCCGGGAGAGGGAGAGCGAGGGCGCGAGGCCGGGAGAGGGAGAGCGAGGGCGCGAGGCCGGGAGAGGGAGAGCGAGGGCGCGAGGCCGGGAGAGGGAGAGCGAGGGCGCGAGGCCGGGAGAGGGAGAGCGAGGGCGCGAGGCCGGGAGAGGGAGAGCGAGGGCGCGAGGCCGGGAGAGGGAGAGCGAGGGCGCGAGGCCGGGAGAGGGAGAGCGAGGGCGCGAGGCCGGGAGAGGGAGAGCGAGGGCGCGAGGCCGGAGAGGGAGAGCGAGGGCGCGAGGCCGGGAGAGGGAGAGCGAGGGCGCGAGGCCGGGAGAGGGAGAGCGAGGGCGCGAGGCCGGGAGAGGGAGAGGCGAGGGCGCGAGGCCGGGAGAGGGAGAGCGAGGGCGCGAGGCCGGGAGAGGGAGAGCGAGGGCGCGAGGCCGGGAGAGGGAGAGCGAGGGCGCGAGGCCGGGAGAGGGAGAGCGAGGGCGCGAGGCCGGGAGAGGGAGAGCGAGGGCGCGAGGCCGGGAGAGGGAGAGCGAGGGCGCGAGGCCGGGAGAGGGAGAGCGAGGGCGCGAGGCCGGGAGAGGGAGAGCGAGGGCGCGAGGCCGGGAGAGGGAGAGCGAGGGCGCGAGGCCGGGAGAGGGAGAGCGAGGGCGCGAGGCCGGGAGAGGGAGAGCGAGGGCGCGAGGCCGGGAGAGGGAGAGCGAGGGCGCGAGGCCGGGAGAGGGAGAGCGAGGGCGCGAGGCCGGGAGAGAGGAGAGCGAGGGCGCGAGGCCGGGAGAGGGAGAGCGAGGGCGCGAGGCCGGGAGAGGGAGAGCGAGGGCGCGAGGCCGGGAGAGGGAGAGCGAGGGCGCGAGGCCGGGAGAGGGAGAGCGAGGGCGCGAGGCCGGGAGAGGGAGAGCGAGGGCGCGAGGCCGGGAGAGGGAGAGCGAGGGCGCGAGGCCGGGAGAGGGCGAGCGAGGGCGCGAGGCCGGGAGAGGGAGAGCGAGGGCGCGAGGCCGGGAGAGAGCGAGGCGCGAGGCGGGAGAGGGCGCGAGGCCGGGAGAGGGAGAGCGAGGGCGCGAGGCCGGGAGAGGGAGAGCGAGGGCGCGAGGCCGGGAGAGGGAGAGCGAGGGCGCGAGGCCGGGAGAGGGAGAGCGAGGGCGCGAGGCCGGGAGAGGGAGAGCGAGGGCGCGAGGCCGGGAGAGGGAGAGCGAGGGCGCGAGGCCGGGAGAGGGAGAGCGAGGGCGCGAGGCCGGGAGAGGGAGAGCGAGGGCGCGAGGCCGGGAGAGGGAGAGCGAGGGCGCGAGGCCGGGAGAGGGAGAGCGAGGGCGCGAGGCCGGGAGAGGGAGAGCGAGGGCGCGAGGCCGGGAGAGGGAGCGAGGGCGCGAGGCCGGGAGAGGGAGAGCGAGGGCGCGAGGCCGGGAGAGAGGGCGCGAGGCGGGAGAGCGAGGGCGCGAGGCCGGGAGAGGGAGAGCGAGGGCGCGAGGCCGGGAGAGGGAGAGCGAGGGCGCGAGGCCGGGAGAGGGAGAGCGAGGGCGCGAGGCCGGGAGAGGGAGAGCGAGGGCGCGAGGCCGGGAGAGGGAGAGCGAGGGCGCGAGGCCGGGAGAGGGAGAGCGAGGGCGCGAGGCCGGGAGAGGGAGAGCGAGGGCGCGAGGCCGGGAGAGGGAGAGCGAGGGCGCGAGGCCGGGAGAGGGAGAGCGAGGGCGCGAGGCCGGGAGAGGGAGAGCGAGGGCGCGAGGCCGGGAGGGGGAGAGGAGCGAGGGCGCGAGGCCGGGAGAGGGAGAGCGAGGGCGCGAGGCCGGGAGAGGGAGAGCGAGGGCGCGAGGCCGGGAGAGGGAGAGCGAGGGCGCGAGGCCGGGAGAGGGAGAGCGAGGGCGCGAGGCCGGGAGAGGGAGAGCGAGGGCGCGAGGCCGGGAGAGCGAGGGCGAGGGCGCGAGGCCGGGGAGAGCGAGGGCGCGAGGCCGGGAGAGGGAGAGCGAGGGCGCGAGGCCGGGAGAGGGGAGAGCGAGGGCGCGAGGCCGGGAGAGGAGAGCGAGGGCGCGAGGCCGGGAGAGGGAGAGCGAGGGCGCGAGGCCGGGAGAGGGAGAGCGAGGGCGCGAGGCCGGGAGAGGGAGAGCGAGGGCGCGAGGCCGGGAGAGGGAGAGCGAGGGCGCGAGGCCGGGAGAGGGAGAGCGAGGGCGCGAGGCCGGGAGAGGGAGAGCGAGGGCGCGAGGCCGGGAGAGGGAGAGCGAGGGCGCGAGGCCGGGAGAGGAGAGCGAGGGCGCGAGGCCGGGAGAGGGAGAGCGAGGGCGCGAGGCCGGGAGAGGGAGAGCGAGGGCGCGAGGCCGGGAGAGGGAGAGCGAGGGCGCGAGGCCGGGAGAGGGAGAGCGAGGGCGCGAGGCCGGGAGAGGGAGAGCGAGGGCGCGAGGCCGGGAGAGGGAGCGAGGGCGCGAGGCCGGAGAGGGAGAGCGAGGGCGCGAGGCCGGGAGAGGGAGAGCGAGGGCGCGAGGCCGGGAGAGGGAGAGCGCGAGGCCGGGAGAGGGAGAGCGAGGGCGCGAGGCCGGGAGAGGGAGGGCGCGAGGCCGGGAGAGAGGCGCGAGGCCGGGAGAGGGAGAGCGAGGGCGCGAGACCGGGAGAGCGAGGGCGCGAGAGGAGAGAGCGAGGGCGCGAGGCCGGGAGAGGGAGAGCGAGGGCGCGAGGCCGGGAGAGGGAGAGCGAGGGCGCGAGGCCGGGAGAGGGAGAGCGAGGGCGCGAGGCCGGGAGAGGGAGAGCGAGGGCGCGAGGCCGGGAGAGGGAGAGCGAGGGCGCGAGGCCGGGAGAGGGAGAGCGAGGGCGCGAGGCCGGGAGAGGGAGAGCGAGGGCGGGAGAGGGAGAGCGAGGGCGCGAGGCCGGGAGAGGGAGAGCGAGGGCGCGAGGCCGGGAGAGGGAGAGCGAGGGCGCGAGGCCGGGAGAGGGAGAGCGAGGGCGCGAGGCCGGGAGAGGGAGAGCGAGGGCGCGAGGCCGGGAGAGGGAGAGCGAGGGCGCGAGGCCGGGAGAGGGAGAGCGAGGGCGCGAGGCCGGGAGAGGGAGAGCGAGGGCGCGAGGCCGGGAGAGGGAGAGCGAGGGCGCGAGGCCGGGAGAGCGAGGGCGCGAGGCCGGGAGAGGGAGAGCGAGGGCGCAAGGCCGGGAGAGGGAGAGCGAGGGCGCGAGGCCGGGAGAGGGAGAGCGAGGGCGCGAGGCCGGGAGAGGGAGAGCGAGGGCGCGAGGCCGGGAGAGGGAGAGCGCGAGGCCGGGAGAGGGAGAGCGCGAGGCCGGGAGAGGGAGAGCGAGGGCGCGAGGCCGGGAGAGGGAGAGCGAGAGGCCGGGAGAGGGAGAGCGAGGGCGCGAGGCCGGGAGAGGGAGAGCGAGGGCGCGAGGCCGGGAGAGGGAGAGCGCGAGGCCGGGAGAGGGAGAGCGAGGGCGAGAGGCCGGGAGAGGGAGAGCGAGGGCGCGAGGCCGGGAGAGGGAGAGCGAGGGCGCGAGGCCGGGAGAGGGAGAGCGAGGGCGCGAGGCCGGGAGAGGTTGAGCGAGGGCGGGAGAGGGAGAGCGAGGGCGCGAGGCCGGGAGAGGGAGAGCGAGGGCGCGAGGCCGGGAGAGGGAGAGCGAGGGCGCGAGGCCGGGAGAGGGAGAGCGCGAGGCCGGGAGAGGGAGGGCGCGAGGGAGAGCGAGGGCGGGAGAGGGAGAGCGAGGGCGCGAGGCCGGGAGAGGGAGAGCGAGGGCGCGAGGCCGGGAGAGGGAGAGCGAGAGGCCGGGAGAGGGAGAGCGAGGGCGCGAGGCCGGGAGAGGGAGAGCGAGGGCGCGAGGCCGGGAGAGGGAGGGCGCGAGGCCGGGAGAGGGAGAGCGAGGGCGCGAGGCCGGGAGAGGGAGAGCGAGGGCGCGAGGCCGGGAGAGGGAGAGCGAGGGCGCGAGGCCGGGAGAGGGAGAGCGAGGGCGCGCGGCCGGGAGAGGGAGAGCGAGGGCGCGAGGCCGGGAGAGGGAGAGCGAGGGCGCGAGGCCGGGAGAGGGAGAGCGAGGGCGCGAGGCCGGGAGAGGGAGAGCGAGGGCGCGAGGCCGGGAGAGCGAGGGCGCGAGGCCGGGAGAGGGAGAGCGAGGGCGCGAGGCCGGGAGAGCGAGGGCGCGAGGCCGGGAGAGGGAGAGCGAGGGCGCGAGGCCGGGAGAGGGAGAGCGAGGGCGCGAGGCCGGGAGAGGGAGAGCGAGGGCGCGAGGCCGGGAGAGGGAGAGCGAGGGCGCGAGGCCGGGAGAGGGAGAGCGAGGGCGCGAGGCCGGGAGAGGGAGAGCGAGGGCGCGAGGCCGGGAGAGGGAGAGCGAGGGCGCGAGGCCGGGAGAGGGAGAGCGCGAGGCCGGGAGAGGGAGAGCGAGGGCGCGAGGCCGGGAGAGGGAGAGCGAGGGCGCGAGGAGAGGCGAGGGCGCGAGGCCGGGAGAGGGAGAGCGAGGGCGCGAGGCCGGGAGAGGGAGAGCGCGAGGCCGGGAGAGGGAGAGCGAGGGCGCGAGGCCGGGAGAGGGAGAGCGAGGGCGCGAGAGGGAGAGCGAGGGCGCGAGGCCGGGAGAGGGAGAGCGCGAGGCCGGGAGAGGGAGAGCGAGGGCGCGAGGCCGGGAGAGGGAGAGCGAGGGCGCGAGGCCGGGAGAGGGAGAGCGAGGGCGCGAGGCCGGGAGAGGGAGAGCGAGGGCGCGAGGCCGGGAGAGGGAGAGCGAGGGCGCGAGGCCGGGAGAGGGAGAGCGAGGGCGCGAGGCCGGGAGAGGGAGAGCGAGGGCGCGAGGCCGGGAGAGGGAGAGCGAGGGCGCGAGGCCGGGAGAGGGAGAGCGAGGGCGCGAGGCCGGGAGAGGGAGAGCGAGGGCGCGAGGCCGGGAGAGGGAGAGCGAGGGCGCGAGGCCGGGAGAGGGAGAGCGAGGGCGCGAGGGCCGGGAGAGGGAGAGCGCGAGGCCGGGAGAGGGAGAGCGCGAGGCCGGGAGAGGGAGAGCGCGAGGCCGGGAGAGGGAGAGCGCGAGGCCGGGAGAGGGAGAGCGCGAGGCCGGGAGAGGGAGAGCGCGAGGCCGGGAGAGGGAGAGCGCGAGGCCGGGAGAGGGAGAGCGCGAGGCCGGGAGAGGGAGAGCGCGAGGCCGGGAGAGGGAGAGCGCGAGGCCGGGAGAGGGAGAGCGCGAGGCCGGGAGAGGGAGAGCGCGAGGCCGGGAGAGGGAGAGCGCGAGGCCGGGAGAGGGAGAGCGCGAGGCCGGGAGAGGGAGAGCGAGGGCGCGAGGCCGGGAGAGGGAGAGCGAGGGCGCGAGGCCGGGAGAGGGAGAGCGAGGGCGCGAGGCCGGGAGAGGGAGAGCGAGGGCGCGAGGGAGAGCGAGGGCGGGAGAGGGAGAGCGAGGGCACGAGGCCGGGAGAGGGAGAGCGAGGGCGCGAGGCCGGGAGAGGGAGAGCGAGGGCGAGAGGCCGGGAGAGGGAGAGCTAGGGCGCGAGGCCGGGAGAGGGAGAGCGCAAGGCCGGGAGAGGGAGAGCGAGGGCGCGAGGCCGGGAGAGCGAGGGCGCGAGGCCGGGAGAGCGAGGGCGCGAGGCCGGGAGAGCGAGGGCGCGAGGCCGGGAGAGGGAGAGCGCGAGGCCGGGAGAGGGAGAGCGAGGGCGCGAGACCGGGAGAGAGAGAGAGCGAAAGCACGAGACCGGGAGAGAGAGAGAGCGAAAGCACGAGACCGGGAGAGAGAGAGAGCGAAAGCACGAGACCGGGAGAGAGAGAGAGCGAAAGCACGAGACCGGGAGAGAGAGAGAGCGAAAGCACGAGACCGGGAGAGAGAGAGAGCGAAAGCACGAGACCGGGAGAGAGAGAGAGAGAGAGAGAGAGAGAGAGAGAGAGAGAGAGAGAAAGCACGAGACCGGGAGAGAGAGAGAGAGAGAGAAAGCACGAGACCGGGAGAGAGAGAGAGCGAAAGCGCGAGACCGGGAGAGGGAGACGAAGGCGCGAGGCCGGGAGAGGGAGAGCGAAAGCGCGAGACCGGGAGAGAGAGAGAGCGAAAGCGCGAGACCGGGAGAGAGAGAGAGAGAAAGCACGAGACCGGGAGAGAGAGAGAGCGAAAGCACGAGACCGGGAGAGAGAGAGACCGAAAGCACGAGACCGGGAGAGAGAGAGAGCGAAAGCACGAGACCGGGAGAGAGAGAGAGCGAAAGCACGAGACCGGGAGAGAGAGAGAGAGAGAGAGAGAGAGAGAGAAAGCACGAGACCGGGAGAGAGAGAGAGAGAAAGCACGAGACCGGGAGAGAGAGAGAGAGCGAAAGCACGAGACCGGGAGAGAGAGAGAGAGAGAAAGCATGAGACCGGGAGAGAGAGAGAGAGAGAGAGAAAGCACGAGACCGGGAGAGAGAAAGCACAAGACCGGGAGAGAGAGAGCGAAAGCACCAGACCGGGAGAGAGAGAGAGAGAGAAAGCACGAGACCGGGAGAGAGAGAGCGAAAGCACGAGACCGGGAGAGAGAGAGAGAGAGAAAGCGTGAGACCAGGAGAGAGGGAAAGCGCAAGACCGAGCGAGAGAGAGAGAGAGAAAGCAAGCACGAGACCGGGAGAGAAGGCACGAGGGGGGAGAGGGGGCGGGAGCGGGAGCGCGGGAGCAGGAGAGCGGATCATTTGGGCGCTCCCTACCTGCGTTTTGAGGGTGAGGACCTGGTCTGCGAGCTCGTCATTCTCCTCACGCAGCAGCTTGTGGATCTGGTTGGATTTGATGCGCTCAGACATGAGCTTGAAGTTAGCGTCGTCCTTCTCCCTCAGCTGCTGCATCAGCCGGATGTTCTGCTCCTGCATGTCCTCGAAAGCCTGGCCTGTAACATCCATCTCCGACAGGAGGGCCTCCTCCTCCTGATCGACAGGGGGCAGGGGAACATAAGGACCAGGGTTACTTCCAATGCCCACACTTCAATTCCACTCCTGCCTGTGGAGGGGAGGTGCACTGCCACGGGCCTGGGAGGAACAGGAGGAGGCCATTCAGCCCTTCAAGCCTGTTTTGCCATTCAATCAGATTGTGGCTGATCTGCACCTCAAATCCATTTACCCGCCTTTGCTCCATTTGCCCCCAGTACCCCCTCACACCATCTCTTGAACTCACCGAATGCTCACCAGCGGCCATTCCTGACGCGCCAGCGGGACATTCGACCACGGAAGCTATCACAGCCAGGCTACCCTCACCCAACCACGGCCCCTTCAGGAACCCTGGGTTATAAACCGCAGCCACACCTTCTGAGAGCCCCCTCCCCAGGTTAGCCTCGAGACCGCCTCTCCTCTCTCTCTCCCACCCCGAGACCTCCCCCACCCCCGCCTCACCTGTTTGGTGGCAGCCAGTTTCTTCTGCAGATGCTCGATCTGCTCCTCGGCGAACTTGATCTTTTTCAGGGCATCCTCGTCCGCGAGCTTCTTGCTCTCCCTCTTCTCCTTCTCCTCCATGTCCTTGATTTTCAGCTTCAGTTCCTCCACCTGCGGACGGACAGACGGACGGATGGGGGCTCAGATCACCACAAAGGAAATTATACCTCGGCAAATACCCCCAAAGCTCAAACATAGAAGATAGGAACAGGAGTAGGCCATTTGGCCCCTCGAGCCTGCTCTGCCATTCAATGCAATCATGGCTGATCATCCAAATTCAGTACCCGGTCCCTGCCTTCTCCCCATATCCCTTGATCCCCTTAGCCTTAAGATATATATCTAACTCCTTCTTGAATATATTTAATGAATTGGCCTAAACTGCCTTCTGTGGTAGAGAATTCCACAGGTTCACCACTCTCTGGGTGAAGAAATTCCTCCTCATCTCTGTCCTAAATGGCTTACCCCTTGGCATCCTCCTCACAGCACACACGCCCACCCAGCTTTGTGTCATCTGCAAACTTGGAGATATTACATCCAGTTCCCTCGTCTAGATCATTAATATATATTGTGAATAGCTGGGGTCCAAGGACCGATCCCTGCGGTACCCCACTAGTCACTGCCTGCCACTCGGAAAAAGACCCGTTTATTCCAACTCTGCTTCCTGTCTGCCAACCAGTTCTCTATCCAAGTCAATACCTTGCCCCCAATCCCATGTGCCTTAACATTACACGCTAATCTCTTATGCGGGACCTTATCGAAAGCCTTCTGAAAGTCCAAACACACCACATCCACTGGTTCTCCCTTATCTATTCGACCAGTTACATCCTCAAAAAATTCCAGTAGATTAGTCAAGCAGGATTTATCTTTTGTAAATCCATGTTGACTTTGTCCGATCCTGTCACTGTTTTCCAAGTGCTCTGCTATTACATCTTTTATAATGGACTCTAGCATTTTCCCCACTACCGATGTCAGGCTTACCGGTCTATAATTCCCTGTTTTCTCTCTACCACCTTTTTAAATAGGGGGGTTACATTAGCTACCCTCCAATCCACGGGAACTGTTCCAGAGTCTATAGAATTTTGGAAGATGACCAGCAATGCATCTACTATTTCTAGGGCCACTTCCTTAAGTACCCTAGGATGTAGATCATCAGGCCCTGGGGATTTATCGGCCTTCAATCCCGTCAATTTCCCTAACACCATTTCCCTACAAATACTGATTTCATTCAGTTCCTCCCTCTCATTAGACCCTATGTTCCCCGACATCTCTGGGAGGTTATTTGTGTCCTCCTTTGTGAAGACAGAACCAAAGTATGTATTTAATTGGTCTGCCATTTCTTTGTTCCCCATTATAAATTCCCCTGATTCTGATTGTAAGGGACCCCTACGCTTGACTTCGCCAATCTTTTTCTCTTCAAGACCCAAATGGTCCCGCCCCTCCCCCTGGACATCTCCCCCCACAATCCGTGGGGGTTTCCATGACTCAGTCCCACCCCTCCCTCCCGTTCCTGCCTTCTCTCCTGGCCCCGCGCCTCCTATGCCTCCCTTCGGCCTGCCCCCAGCCCCCCACCCTCAGCCCGGCGCCACGCCCTCCCCTGGCACTGCCCCTGCCTCACCAGCGCCCCACCTGTCCGTCAGGCCTACCAAGGCGCTGCCCTCGGGTTCACACATACCTCCGCCTTGGCCTTCTTCTCAGCCGCCATGAGCTGCACCTTGTCCCTCTGTTCCTTGGGGGCCGACTTGTACATGTCCAGCAGCAGCTTCATCTCCTTCTGGCTCTCCTGGGCCTTCCTGCGGAGAGGGGGTGGGGGGGGGGGGAGGCGGGGTGGGGGAAACAGGCGGTCAGTACAGGCGGAGTGGGGTGGGGCTGACTCAAGTCAGCGAGATCAACCAGCCTCCGCCCACAGACATTTGACCGTGGGGGGAGAGGGGGAAGTCGCGACAAGAGCCGAACGCTTTACGAAGGAGGGCGATGGGTGGGGACAAACGAGCGGCGCAGGTCTCACTGCGATTCGTGTCAGCCGCTCGCGGGAGCAACTTAAAACCTTGGCCGCAGGAGAAAAAAAAAAAAAAAAAAATCGGTGCGGCGTCCTGGTCCCATCGGTGAGATCGGCGCGTAAGGGGAGGGGAGTTAGAGGGTGGTAACAAAGAAACATAGAAGATAGGAGCAGGAGTAGGCCATTCGGCCCCTCGAGCCTGCTCCACCATTCAATGAGATCATGGCAGATCATCCAAATTCAGTACCCTGTCCCTGCCTTCCCCCCATATCCCTTGATCCCTTTAGCCTAAAGAAATATATCCAACTCCTTCTTGAATATATTTAATGAATTGGCCTCAACTGCCTTCTGTGGTAGAGAATTCCACAGGTTCACCACTCTCTTTGAAGAAATTCCTCCTCATCTCTGTCCTAAATGGCTTACCCCTTATCCTTAGACTGTGACCCCTGGTTCTGGACTCCCCCGCCATCGGGAACATCCTTCCTGCATCTAGTCTGTCTAGTCCTGTTAGAATTTTATAAGTTTCAATGAGATCCCCTCTCATTCTTCTAAACTCTAGCGAATATTAGCCCAATCGACCCAATCTCTCCTCATATGTCATTCCTGCCATCCCAGGTATCAGTCTGGTGAATCTTCGCTGCACTCCCTCCATGGCAAGAACATCCTTCCTCAGATAAGGTAACCAAAACTGCACACAATACTCAAGGTGTGGTCTCACCACTGCAGCAAGACATCCTTGCTCCTGTACTCGAATCCTCTCGTTACGAAGGCCAACATACCATTTGCCTTCTTAACCGCCTGCTGCACCTGTATGCTTACCTTCAGCGGCTGGTGCACAAGGACACCCAGGTCTCATTGCACTTCCCCTTCTCGCAATCTATTGCCGTTCAGATAATAATCTGTCTTCCTGTTTTTGCCACCGAAGTGGATAACCTCGCATTTATCCACATTATACTCCATTTGCCATGCATCTGCCCAAATCATACTGGAGTTTCTCTGCATCCCCCTCACAGCACACACGCCCACCCAGCTTTGTGTCATCTGCAAACTTAGAGATATTACGTCTAGATCATTAATATATATTGTGAATAGCTGAGGTCCAAGGACCGATCCCTGCGGTACCCCACTAGTCACTGCCTGCCACTCGGAAAAAGACCCGTTTATTCCAACTCTTTGCTTCCTGTCTGCCAACCAGTTCTCTATCCAAGTCAGTACCTTACCCCCAATCCCATGTGCTTTAACTTTGCACGCTAATCTCTTATGCGGGACCTTATCGAAAGAAACATAGAAGATAGGAGCAGGAGCAGGCCATTCGGCCCCTCGAGCCTGCTCCGCCATTCAATGAGATCATGGCTGATCGTCCAAATTCAGTACCCTGTCCCTGCTTTCTCCCCATATCCCTTGATCCCTTTAGCCTTGAGAAATATATCCAACTCTTTCTTGAATATATTTAATGAATTGGCCTCAACTCCCTTCTGTGGTAGAGAATTCCACAGGTTCACCACTCTCTGGGTGAAGAAATTCCTCCTCATCTCAGTCCTAAATGGCTTACCCCTTATCCTTAGACTGTGACCCCTGGTCCTGGACTCTCCCGCCATCAGGAACATCCTTCCTGCATCTAGTCTGTCTAGTCCTGTTAGAATTTTATACGTTTCGATGTGATTCCCTCTCACTCTTCTAAACTCTAGCGAGTACAAGTCCAATCGATCCAATCTCTCCTCATACGTCATTCCTGCCATCCCAGGTATCAGTCTGGTGAATCTTCGCTGAACTCCTTCCATGGCAAGAACATCCTTCCTCAGATAAGGCGACCAAAACTGCACACAATACTCAAGGTGTGGTCTCACCAAGGCCCTGTACAACTGCAGCAAGACATCCTTGTTCCTGTACTCAAACCCTCTCGCTACGAAGGCCAACATACCATTTGCCTTCTTAACCACCTGCTGCACCTGCATGCTTACCTTCAGCGACTGGTGCACAAGGACACCCAGGTCTCGTTGCACTTCCCCTTCTCCAAATCTATTGCCATTCAGATAATAATCTGCCTTCCTGTTTTTGCTACCAAAGTGGATAACCTCACATTTATTTACGTTATATTGCATCTGCCATGCTTCTGCCCAATCACCCAACCTGTCCAAATCATCCTGGAGTTTCTCGGCATCCTCCTCACAGCACACACGCCCACCCAGCTTTGTGTCGTCTGCAAATTTGGAGATATTACATCTAGTTCCCTTGTCTAGATCATTAATATATATTGTGAATAGCTGGGGTCCAAGGACCGGTCCCTTCAGTACCCCACTAGTCACTGCCTGCCACTCGGAAAAAGACCCGTTTATTCCAACTCTTTGCTTTCTGTCTGCCAACCAGTTCTCTATCCAAGTCAGTACCTTACCTCCAATCCCATGTGCTTTAACTTTGCACGCTAATCTCTTATGCGGGACCTTATCGAAAGCCTTCTGAAAGTCTAAATACACCACATCCACTGGTTCTCCCTTATCTATTTTACCAGTTACATCCTCAAAAAATTCCAGTATATTAGTCAAGCACGATTTACCTTTTGTAAATCCATGTTGACTTTGTCCGATCCTGTCACTTTTTTCCAAGTGCTCTGCTATTACATCTTTTATAATGGACTCTAGCATTTTCCCCACTACCGATGTCAGGCTTACCGGTCTATAATTCCCCGTTTTCTCTCGACCACCTTTTTTAAATAGTGGGGTTACATTAGCTACCCGCCAATCCATGGGAACTGTTCCAGAGTCTATAGAATTTTGGAAGATGACCAATGGTAGGGTGGGTGTGGCTGGCCACCAGTTTGGCCGTGCCCCAACCGTCTCTGCGCAAGTGTGGCCATGGAGAGCCGACCGTCTGGCCACATGGGAGGGGGCGAGCCGCCCGTCTGGCTGTGCCCCAGCCGTCTCTGCAGGCATCCAGCCACCCGTGTGAGCGTGGCGGGCCGCCCGTCGGGCCATGTGGGAGTGGCTAGCCGCCCGTCTGGTCGCGTGTCGGGAAAGAGTGTCCACAACGCGAGACAATTTAAAAGAGCACTACAAAGGAAGACCCGCCGAACCCCTCACTTGAGCTCCACTTTCAGCTGCTTCAGGATGTCAACCGAGTCTCTCTTTTTGGTGTCGTCGGCCTTCGATTTGTCCTTCTCCTTGTCCTTGTCTTTCTCCCGGTCCCGATCCCTGTCCCTGTCGCGATCGCGGTCTCTGTCTCGGTCCCGATCCCGGTCTCTCTCCCGGTCCCGATCCCGATCCCGGTCCTTGTCCCTTTCCCGGTCCCGGTCTTTGTCCCTCTCCCGGTCCCTCTCCCGCTCCGACTCCCGCTCCTTCTCCTTGGCCTTGGGCTTCTCCGGTTCTTTCTTGACCTGCGGCTCCTCCTCCTTGCACTCAGTCAATTCCTTCTCCTCCTTCTCCTTCTTCACCACCACCACCACCGGGGTCGGTGCAGACGGCGCCTCCTTGGGCTCCCTTTTCACCTCCACGCCCTCTTCCTCCTTGATATCATCCACAGACAAGGTGGAGGAGGTGGCGGTGGTGGAGGGGGTGGTGGTGGAGGATCCCAGGGCGGGGTAGCACTGCATGCGGGCCTGCGAGGAGGGAAGGGAGACAATGGGTTAAACACAACTCGTCCTCACCACACGAGAGCCCCATAATTCAGGCCGACACTCCCCGGTTACCAGCTCTGAGGGAGCGCGGCACTGTCGGAGAGGGCAGGACTGAGGGAGCGCTGCACTGTCGGAGGGGCGGTACTGAGGGAGCGCTGCACTGTCGGAGGGGCAGTACTGAAGGAGCGCTGCACTGTCAGAGGGGCAGTACTGAAGGAGCGCCGCACTGTCGGAGGGTCAGTACTGAGGGAGCGCTGCACTGTCGGAGGGGCAGTACCGAGGGAGTGCCGCACTGTTGGAGGGACAGTACTGAGGGAGCGCCACACTGTCGGAGGGGCGGTACTGAGGGAGCGCTGCACTGTCGGAGGGGCGGTACTGAGGGAGCGCTGCACTGTCCGAGGGGCGGTACTGAGGGA
The DNA here is from genome assembly GCF_052327205.1 of Somniosus microcephalus. Taxonomy (NCBI): domain Eukaryota; kingdom Metazoa; phylum Chordata; class Chondrichthyes; order Squaliformes; family Somniosidae; genus Somniosus; species Somniosus microcephalus. The sequence continues at coordinate 44,602,580 of NW_028225179.1, forward strand.
GCGCTGCACTGTCGGAGGGGCGGTACTGAGGGAGCGCTGCACTGTCGGAGGGGCAGTACTGAGGGGGGGTGGGGGGGGAGGCAGTACTGTCGGAGTGGCAGTAATGAGGGAGCACTGCACTGTCCGAGGGACGGTACTGAGGGAGCACTGCATTGTCGGAGGGGCAGTACTGAGAGCAGGAATCAACGGGGTCATTTTTGGGTTGGCAGGCTGTAACTAGTGGGGTACCGCCAGGATCAGTGCTTGGGCCTCAGCTATTCACAATCTATATCAATGATTTGTATGAGGGAACCAAATGTAATATATCCAAGTTTGTTGCTGATACAAAGCTAGGTGGGAATGTAAGTTGTGAGGATGATGCAAAGAGGCTTCAAGGGGATATAGACAGGCTAAGTGAGTGGGCAAGAGCATGGCAAATGGAATATAATGTGGAGAAATGTGAAGTTATCCACTCTGGTAGGAAAAATAGAAAAGCAGAGTATTTTTTAAATGGTGAGAGATTGGGAAATGTGGGTGTTCAGAGGGAGCTGGGTGTCCTTGTACATGGATCACTGAAAGTTAACATGCAGGTACAGCAAGCAATTAGGAAAGCAAAGGGTATGTTGGCCTTTATTACAAGAGGATTTGAGTATAAGAGTAAAGACATCTTACTGCAATTATATAGGGCCCTGGTGAGACCACATCTGGAGTATTGTGTACAGTTTTGGTCTCCTTACCTAAGGAAGGATATACGTGCCATAGAGGGAGTGCAACGAAGGTTCACCAGACTGGTTCCTGGGATGGGGGGATTGTCCTATGAGGAGAGATTGAGTGGACTCGGCCGATACTCTCTAGAGTTTAGAAGAATGAGAGGTGATCTCATTGAAACATATAAAATTCTTACAGGGCTTGACAGGGTCGATGCAGGGAGGATGTTTCCCGTAGCTGGGGAGTCTAGAACCAGGGGTCACAGTCTCAGAATAAGGGGTCGGCCATTTAGGACTGAGATGAGGAGAAATTTCTTCACTCAGAAGGTGGTGAATCGTTGGAATTCTCTACCCCAGAGGGCTGTGGAGGCTCAGTCATTGAGTATATTCAAGACAGAGATCGATAGATTTTTGGATATTAATGGAATCAAGGGATATGGGGATCGGGCAGGAAAGTGGAGTTGAGGTAGAAAATCAGCCCTGATCTTATTGAATGGCGGAGCAGGCTCGAGGAGCTGAATGTGCACAAATTGGCTGCCACGTTTCATACATTACAACAGCGATTAAACTTCAAAAAGTACTGTGAAGCGTTTTCAGATGTCCTGAGGTGGTGCAAGGCGCTATATAAATGCAAGCTCTTGCTATCTACCCACCCTGAGCACCTTGGAAGTGCCGTCACTGTTGCAGGCGAACACAGTTAGATCCCAGCGCCAGCATTAATTGTGAATCGCTGTGTGTGACACAGCTCCCTCCCCCTCCTCACCACCGCTCACCTTGTTAATCTCAGCCTGTGCCTCACGCAGTTTCCGCTTGTACCGCTGCACGTCTCCCTTCAGCTGGTGGTTGTGGTTCTGGAGGCTGTTGATCAGGTGACGCATTTCCCGGTTAATTGGACCTGTTTGGGGGGGGGGGGCGGGGGAAGAGACAGAGAGAGAGCAGGAGACAGAGATCACAAAGAGGTCGATGTTAAAACTCCGAACTCTCTGACTGATAACCAAGGCTCCACCCCACCTGCGACCCAATGATTCACCGCACCCCACAACATTCACAAAATAAAAACCTCAACTCCTTCCGCGCCCCCCACCCTGCCACTCAACACAAAATGTTCCTCAATCCCTCTTCAGGATCAAGAGCTCCCTCCCCTCAGTCACAATCTCCACCCTCCCCTGACTGCATCTTTTCACACACTCCCAGGGCAGGTACAGTACAGGTTAGATGCAGAGTAAAGCTCCCTCTACACTGTCCCATCAAACACTCCCAGGGCAGGTACAGCACGGGTTAGATACAGAGTAAAGCTACCTCTACACTGTCCCGTCAAACACTCCCAGGGCAGGTACAGCACGGGTTAGATACAGAGTAAAGCTCCCTCTACACTGTCCCATCAAACACTCCCAGGGTATAATTAGAACTCCACTCCAGTACCTGCTTGCTCGTTAGCAGCCAGGTTCTGCTCGAATTCAATGCGCAGCATCTCGTATTCCTTGCGGACTTGCGCCAGAGTGTCCTCCAGCTGAATAACTTCGGTCCGCAGTTTCTTCTGCAGGTTCAGCTCGTCGCTCTGGAGGAGGGTGGGTAGGTAGGAGAGAGAGGGAAATAATGTAAATCTGTGGGAGAACTGCCTGCCCCACCCATGCCCGACTCAAATACTGGAATGCCCCTCAACGCCACTAATTATTCCTTCATTCTCGGGATTTGGACGTCGCTGGCAAGACCGGCATTTATTGCCCATCGAGAAGGTGGTGGTGAGCCGCCTTCTTGAACCGCTGCAGTCCGTGTGGTGAAGGTGCTCCCACAGTGCTGTGAGGGAGGGAGTTCCAGGATTTTGACCCAGCGACGATGAAGGAATGGCTGATACATGTCCAAGTTGGGATGGTGCATGACTTGGAGGTGGTGGTGTTCCCATGCGTCTGCTGCCCCTGTCCTTCGAGGTGGAAGAGGTCGCGGGTTTGGGAGGTGCTGCCGAAGAAGTCTTGGCGAGTTGCTACAGTGCATCTTGTAGATGGTACACACTGCAGCCACGGTGCGCCGGTGGTGGAGGGAGTGAATGTTTAAGGTGGTGGATGGGGTGCTAATCAAGCGGGCTGCTTTGTCCTGGATGGTGTCGAGCTTCTCGAGTGTTGTTGGAGTTGCACTCATCCAGGCAAGTGGAGAGTATTCCATCACACTCCTTACTTGTGCCTTGTAGATGGTGGAAAGGCTTTGGGGGAGGCAGGAGGTGAGAGACACGCCACAGAATACCCAGCCTCGGACCTGCTCTCGTAGCCACAGTATTTATGTGGCTTGTCCAGTTGAGTTTCCAGTCGAAAATTAAGACATTAATGGGTGTGTAATTGGCAAATGATCTGCAGAGGGAAGTGTGATGTGGTGCAATTTGTTATGAATAACAAGGAGGCCACATACGCCTTGGAAAATAAATGGGGTAGAGGAACAGAGAGATCTGGGGTACAGACACACAAATCACTAAAAGTAGCGATGCAGGTTAATAAGGCCATAAAAATGCAAACAAAGCATTGGGGTTTATTTCTAGAGGGAATAATTTGAAAAGCAGAGACGTATTGTTAAACTTGTACAGAACCTTGGTTAGACCAGACTTGGAGCACTGTGAACACTTCTGGTCTCCATGTTATAAAAAGGATCTAGAGGCACTGGAGAGGGTTCAAAAAAGATTTACTCGAATGATACCAGAACGGAGAGGTTATACCCATCAGGAAAGGTTGAACCGTCTGGGGCTCTTTTCTCCAGAAAGGAGAAGGCTGAGGGGTGACCTGATAGAGGTCATAGTCATACGGCACAGAAGGAGGCCATTCGGCCCATCGAGTCCGTGCCGGCTCCCTGTAGAGTAGTCCAGTCAGTCCCATTCCCCCGCTCTATCCCCGTAGCCCTGCAAGTTTATTTCCCTCGAGTGCCTATCCAGTCTCCCCTTGAAAACATCGAGTGTCTCCGCTTCCACCACTTCCGTCGGCAGCGAGTTCCAGGTCCTCACCACTCGCTGCGTAAAAAAGATTTTCCTCACGTCCCCCCCTGTATCTATTGCCCAAAACCTTAAATCTGTGTCCCCAGTCCTTGTACCAACAACTAGCGGGAACAGCCTTTCCCCGTCTAGCCTATCCAAACCCCCCATAATCTTGTACACCTCTATCAAACCACCCCTCAACCTCCTTTGCTCTAATTAAAACAAATCCAGCTTCTCCAACCTGCCCTTGTAGCTAAGATCCCCCATCCCCGGAACCATTCTGGTAAATCTCTGCACCCTTTTAATCTTTAAGATTATAAAAGGATTTTGATAGGGTCGACAGAGAAGGTGTTTCCAGTTGTGGGGGAAACCAGAACTGGGGGCCATAAATGTAAGATAGTCACTAATAAATGTATAACATTCTTAGAGGGCGCGACAGAGTAGGTCCCAAGAAGCTGTTTCCCCGAGCTGGAGAGTCTGGAACTAGGGGCCATAGTCTCAGGACAAAGGGTCGGCCATTTAGGATTGAGATGAGGAGCAATTTCTTCACTCAGAGGGTGGTGAATCTTGGAAATTCTCTACCCCAGAGGGCTGTGGATGCGGAGTCTTTGAGTATATTCAAGGCTGAGATCGATAGATTTTTGGACTCTAGGGGAATCAAGGGATATGGGGATCGGGCGGGAAAGTGGCGTTGAGGTCGATGATCAGCTATGATCTTACTGAATGGCAGAGCAGGCTCGAGGGGCCATATGACCTACTCCCGCTCTTATTTCTTATGTTCTTAAATCCAGTATGGCATTCAGGAGAAACTTCTTGACCCAGAGAGTGGTTAGAATGTGAAACTCGCTACCACATGGAGTGGGTGAGGCGACTAGCACAGATGGATTTAAGGGAAAGCTAGATAAACACGAGAAAGGAATAGAAGGATATGTCGGTGTGGTTAGATGAAGCAGGGTGAGCAGAGGCTCATGTGGAGCATAAACACCGTCAGTACTGAGGGAGCACTGCACTTAAGGAGGGTCAGTACTGAGGGAGCGCTGCACTGGCAGAGGGGCAGTACTGAAGGAGCGCTGCACTGGCAGAGGGGCAGTACTGAGGGAGCGCTGCACTGTCGGAGGGGCAGTACTGAGGGAGTGCAGCACTGACAGAGGAGCAGTACTGAGGGAGCGTCGCACTGTCGGAGGAGCAGTACTGAGGGAGCGCCGCACTGACGGAGGAGCAGTACTGAGGGAGCGTCGCACTGTCGGAGGAGCAGTACTGAGGGAGCGCCGCACTGACGGAGGAGCAGTACTGAGGGAGCGTCGCACTGTCGGAGGGGCAGTACTGAGGGAGCGCCGCACTGACGGAGGAGCAGTACTGAGGGAGCGCCGCACTGTCGGAGGAGCAGTACTGAGGGAGCGCCGCACTGTCGGAGGAGCAGTACTGAGGGAGCGCCGCACTGTCGGAGGAGCAGTACTGAGGGAGCGCCGCACTGTCGGAGGGGCAGTAGTGAGGGAGCGCCGCACTGTCGGAGGGGCAGTAGTGAGGGAGCGCCGCACTGTCGGAGGGGCAGTACTGAGGGAGCGCCGCACTGACGGAGGAGCAGTACTGAGGGAGCGCCGCACTGTCGGAGGAGCAGTACTGAGGGAGCGCCGCACTGTCGGAGGAGCAGTACTGAGGGAGCGCCGCACTGTCGGAGGAGCAGTACTGAGGGAGCGCCGCACTGTCGGAGGGGCAGTAGTGAGGGAGCGCCGCACTGTCGGAGGGGCAGTAGTGAGGGAGCGCCGCACTGTCGGAGGGGCAGTACTGAGGGAGCGCCGCACTGTCGGAGGGGCAGTACTGAGGGAGCGCCGCACTGTCGGAGGGGCAGTACTGAGGGAGCGCCGCACTGTCGGAGGGGCAGTACTGAGGGAGCGCCGCACTGTCGGAGGGGCAGCACTGAGGGAGTGCTGCACCGTTCGAGCTGCCATCTTTCGGACGAGATGTTAAACCGAGGGCCTTGTCTGCCCTCTCAGGTGAGCCGAAAGATCCCATGGCCACTATTGGAAGAAAAACAGGCGAGTTCTCCCCGGTGTCCTGGGCCAATATTTATCCCTGAACCAACATCATTAAAAACATATTAACTGGTCATTATCTCCTTGCTGTTTGTGGGAGCTTGCTGTGCCCAAATTGGCTGCCGCTTTTCACTCCATTACAACAGTGACTACACTTCAAAATGTACTTCATTGGCTGCAAAGCGCCTTGGGACATCTTGAGGTTGAGCATAAAAGAATATTTCCTCACGTCACCTCTGGCTCTTTGGCCAATCACCTTAAATCTGTGTCCTCTGGTTACCGACCCTTCTGCCTCTGGAAACAGTTTCTCCTTATTTACTCTATCAAAACTGTTCATGATTTTGAAAACCTCTTATTAAATCTCCCCTTAACCTTCTCTGTTCTAAGGAGAACAACCCCAGCTTCTCCAATCTCTCCACATCACTGAAGCCCCTCATCCCTGGTACCATTCTGGTCAATCTCGCCTTAACCTTCTCTGCTCTAAGGAGAACAACCCCAGCTTCTCCAATCTCTCCACATCACTGAAGCCCCTCATCCCTGGTACCATTCTGGTCAATCTCGCCTTAACCTTCTCTGCTCGAAGGAGAACAATCCCAGCTTCTCCAGTCTCTCCACATCACTGAAGTCCCTCATTCCTGGTACCATTCTAGTAAATCTCTTCTGTACCATCTCCGAAACCCTCACGGCCTTCCGAAAGTGTAGTACCCAGAAGTGGGCACAGCTGGGGTATCGGTCTCGCCTCCGGTTTTTGCCAATTATTTTAAATCTGTGCCCTCTAATGCCACTGAATGTCAAAGGGAGGTGGTTAAAGTCTCTCACTCGCCTTGGGAGGTGCAGAGATGGACACCTCCCCACCCCCAACGCCAGCCGCCCGCTCACAGGCCGGACCCTCAGCTCTCGCCCCCCCTCACCTCCATGTGCTCAATCTGCCGAAGGTGGGCATTCTTGGTGGTCAGGAGCAGGGCCCTGGCCTCGTCCAGCTGAGTCTTCACCTGCAGGCTCTCGTTGTACAGGAGCGAGAACTGCGACTGCAGGCACTTGTACTCCGGCGTCTCCTTGACGACATCCTCTGGGATGTTCCGCAGGTCTATCTTTAAAAATAAAAAAACAACTTGGTTCGATGCAGAGCGACACCCCAGGGTCGGGTGGTGAGCATTCCACACACACGGTCCATACAGTACCAGACGGGAGAGAATCGTTCCCTATTACCCGCTGTGTACTGTACATGTACAGGAGCTGACACTGAGACACACACGGGCCGTACAGTACCAGACGGGAGTAAATCGTTCCCTTTTACCCGCTGTGCGTTGTACATGTACAGGAGCAGACAGTGAGAAATACACGGGCCGTACAGTACCAGACGGGAGTGAATTGTTCCCATCTATAGTATTTTGAAGGGGCCGCCCAACAAAAAAAAATGAAGGCAACATTGGTTGCCACCCCTCCCTCCCCAAGGGCCCAGGCTCCAGGTTCCTCACCTTGAGTTTCTCGTTCTCCCGCACCGCTTCCTGCAGCTCCTGCTCCAGCTTCTCGAGTTCTGCCATGCGGCTGTTGGCCAACTCCTTGTTCTCTTCCAATTCGGCGTTTAGCATCTCGAACTACAGGCGCAATCATGGCGAAGTGAGGAAGGAAGAGAGGAACGTTGGGGCCTTTTGTATCCGCAGCGATGGGAAACACACACACACCCCCCCGCCCCCGGGCCCGCCACAGGGCTTTGTCACAGTACCATCCTCAATTCCTTCAAATAGCCACAGGGGTACGCAGACCCCTCGCCCCCTGTAAATAGAGACACGCCCCCACGCCGAGACCCCCCTGTAAATAGAGACACGCCCCCCCTCCGAGACCCCCTTTATAGACATGCCCCCACTCCGAGTCTCCTCCCCCCGTAAATAGACACGCCCCCTCCGAGACCCCGCCCCTGTAAATAGAGACACGCCCCCTCGGAAACCCCTACCCCTGTAAATAGAGACACACCCCCACTCCGAGACCCCTCCCCCTGTAAATAGAGACACGCCCCCCCCACTCAGACCCCTCCCCATGTAGAGACACGCCCCCCCTCCGAGACCCCCCTGTAAATAGAGACACGCCCCCTCCGAAACCCCTCCCCCTGTAAGTAGACACGCCCCCACTCCGAGACCCCCCTGTAAATAGAGACACGCCCCGAGACCCCCCTGTAAATAGAGACACGCCCCCCTCCGAAACCCCCCTGTAAATAGAGACACGCCCCCCTCCGAGACCCCCCTGTAAATAGCGACACGCCCCCCCCCCCCCCCCCCCGAGACCCAATTTCACAATTTAAATCGCTTTATTGGCATGATAAGTTACATCTTATGTTGCCAAAGCATCAAAATACATTTATGGTTTTGCACATAAACGCAGTTCTATTCATACAGTGTATAAACAGGTATATCCCTGAGTGTATAAATATACATTCGCATTGTTTATATATATTTTTTTCTTAGTTTACTGGTTGTCCCTCTGTTCATGGCAAGCTGTAACATAGTGCGCCGCCAGTGTTATACAGCTTCTCTCCTCTCCCAGTAGGAATGGGAGTTTTTGGTTGTCATTCAGATTTCTGAAATCAGGGCATATTTGTGAGAATTTTTGGTAGAAATTCTCCCTGATGCCCTGATATTTTCCACAAGCTGTGAGGAAGTGCATCTCTGTCTCCACCACTCCCTGACTGCAGTGAGAGCATATCCTGTCCTCTCTTGGCAGCCTGGTCTGCCTGTGTCTGCCTTTTTCGATCGCTAGGCTATGTTCGCTAAGTCTGTACCTTGTCAAGGTTCTTCTCAGTTTGTTATCCTTTACCATGGTCAGGTAATCAGCTATGTTGTATTGTCTGTTTAGGGCCAAGTAGCAATTGAGTTTGCTTTGGGTTTTTGTTGTTTCTGCCCAATATGTCAGATATTTTTCCTTTTGCTTAGCGACGATTGTGTTGGGTCGAATTCTTTGTGTTACCCTGTCACTGTCCTGGGGCTGGTTATTGTTAGTATTGTTAGTAGTTACTTCACTGAGTCCCAGGACTAGTTGACTGAGGGTATTCTTCTTTATGGTCAGCTCTTGGCATTTCAGGGCGTCGTAGTGATAGCATTGGGGATTGCTCATTTGTAGGTGATTCCAAAATTTGGTGGCTCTTTTTTGGATAGTGATTATTAATGGATATTGGCCTAGTTCCGCCCTGCATGCATTGTTTACTGTTTTCCTTTGAGTCCGGAGGATACTTTTACAGAATTCTGCATGTAGGATCTCAATTGGGTGTTTGTCCCATTTTGAAAATTCTTGTTGAGTTAGCGGTCCCCATACCTCACTGCCATAGAGTGCAATTGGTTCAATTACTGATTTGAAAATTTTGAGCCAAATGCTAATTGGGATTTCTATTTGGATTGATTTTTTGATGGCATAGACCCCCCTGTAAATAGAGACACGCCCCCACTCCGAGACCCCCCTGTAAATACCAATGTCAGGCTATACTTCCACGTTTTCTCTCTACCACCTTTTTTGAATAGTGGGGTTACATTAGCTACCCTCCAATCCATGGGAACTGTTCCAGAGTCTATCGAATTTTGGAAGATGACCAGCAATGCATCTACTATTTCTAGGGCCACTTCCTTAAGTACCCTAGGATGTAGATTATCAGGCCCTGGGGATTTATCGGCCTTCAATCCCGTCAATTTCCCTAACATCATTTCCCCACAAATACTGATTTCATTCAGTTCCTCCCTCTCATTAGACCCTATGTTCCCTGACATCTCTGTGATAAAATGAGTAAAATACATATCATAATCATGGGAGCTTTTAACTGCACCAAATAATCTGGCAAGGAGGTAGGGAAAGGGGAAAAGGTTTAAGATAATGATTGCAAAAAACAAAAGTAATAGATTGGAAAAATCTGATTTTGAGATGATGTAAATGGAACTAGTGAAGGTAAACTGGAAGAGAATATTGACAAACAAAGAGAATAGCAACGGGAAATATTTAAAAAGGTGATCAAGAGAGTCCAGGAGAATTATATTCCACTAAAAATGAACAATCTAGCCAATAATGAAACTTCAGGAATGAATAAAGAGATGAGGGCAAATTTGAAACTAAAGAAAAAGGCGTACAGTGACTAAAGGAGAGGATGACAAAAGCGAATAGGAAGAGGTTGGGATAGAAGTAAAAAAAAAAACAATTGGGAAGGTGACGAGCAACTGAAATTAATTATTAAGGAATACAAAAAGAAATAGTAAAGTACTCTACAGACACAAAGCAAAAAGGTAAAACAGGATAGGGACAGAGCCACTGAAGGATGCACCGGATAAAGTATGGAGTATAATGTGGGAAAATGTGAAATTGTCCATTTTGGCAGGAAGAATAAAAAAGCATATTATCTAAATGGTGAGAGATTGCAGAGCTGAGATGCAGAGGGATCTGGGTGTCCCAGTGCATGAGTTGCAAAAGGTTACTGTACAGGTACAGCACATAATTAGGAAAGCTAATGTTATTGTTTATTGCGAGGAGAATTGAATACAAAAGTAGGGAGGTTATGCTTCAGTTCTACAGGACATTGGTGAGACCACATCTGGAGCACTGTGTACAGTATTGGTCTCCTTATTTAAGGAAGGATGTAAATGCGTTGGAAGCAGTTCAGAGAAGGTTTACTAGACTAATACCTGGAATGGGCGGGTTGTTTTATGAGGAAAGGTTGGACAGGCAGGGCTGGTATCCGCTGGAGTTTAGAAGAGTAAGAGGTGACTTGATTGAAACATATAAGATCCTGAGGGGTCTGGACAGGGTGGATGTGGAGAGGATGTTTCCTCTTGTGGGAGAATCTAGAACTAGGGGTCACTGTTTTAAAATAAGGGGTCGCCCATTTAAGGCAGATGAGGAGAAATTTTTTCTCAGAGGGTCGTGAGTCTTTGGAACTCTCTTCCTCAGAGGGCGGTGGAAGCAGAGTCTTTGAATATTTTTAAGGCAGAGGTAGATAGATTCTTGGTAAGCAAGGGGGTGAAAGGTTATCGGGGGTAGGAGGGAATGTGGAGTAATCGGATCAGCCATGATCTTACTGAATGGTGGAGCAGGCTCGAAGGGCCGAGTGGCCTACTCCTGCTCCTAATTTGTGTGTTCGTACGTATAGAGACACGCCCCCCCCTCCGAGACCCCTCCCCTGTAAATAGAGACACGCCCCCACTCCAAGACCCCCCTGTAAATAGAGACACATCCCCTCCGAAACCCCCTGTAAATAGAGACACGCCCCCCTCCGAGACCCCCTGTAAATAGAGACACGCCCCCCCCGATACCCCCCTGTAAATATAGACACGCCCCCCTCCGAGACCCCTCCCCTGTAGAGATACGCCGCCACTCCGAGACCCCCTGTAGAGACACGCCCCCTCCGAGACCCCCTGTAAATAGACACGCCCCCACTCCGAGACCCCCCCTGTAAATAGAGACACGCCCCCTCCGAAACCCCTCCCCCTGTAAAGAGACATGCCCCCCCTCCGAGACTCCCCTGTAAATAGAGACACACACCCTCTCCGAGACCACCCTGTAAATAGACACGCCCCCCCCTGTAAATAGAGACACGCCCCCCGAGACCCCTCCTGTAAATAGAGGCACGCCCCCCTCCGAGACCCCCCTGTAAAGAGACACGCCCCCGAGACCCCACCCCCTGTAAATAGAGACACGCCCCCTAAAGAGACACGCCCCCCCTCCGAGACCCCCCTGTAAAAAGAGACACACCCCCTGTAAATAGAGATACGCCCCCGAGACCCCCCTGTAAATAGAGACACGCCCTCCTCCGAAACTCCCCTGTAAATAGAGACACGCCCCCCTCCGAGACCCCCCTGTAAATAGAGACACGCCCCCCTCCGAGACCCCCCTGTAAATAGAGACACGCCCCCCACCGAGACCACCCTGTAGACACGCTCCCCTCCGAGACCCCCGTAAATAGAGACACGCCCACCTCCGAGACCACCCTGTAGAGACATGCCCCCTCTGACCCTCCCCTGTAAATAGAGACACGCCCCCCTGACCCTCCCCTGTAAATAGACACGCCCTCTCCTGTAAATAGACACGCCCCCTGACCCTCCCGTGTATAGACACGCCCCCCTCTGACCCTCCCCTGTAAATAGAGACACGCCCCCTCTCCTGTAAATAGAGACATGCCCCCCTGATCCTCCCCTGTAAATAGAGACACACACCCTCTCCTGTAAATAGAGACACGCCCCCCTCTGACCCTCCCCTGTAGAGACACACACCCTCTCCTGTAGAGACACGCCCCCCTCTGACCCTCCCCTGTAGAGACACGCCCCCTCTGACCCCTCCCCCGTAAATAGACACTCCTGAGACCTCGCACTCTTTAAAAAAAAAACTCTCCCAAGATCTCGCTAAAAATAGAGACACGCCCCCCGAGGATCCGCCCCGTTAACAGGGACCCCTGCCCCCTGTAAATAGCGCCCTCCCCCCACCCTTGTAATTAGCGCCTTCCCCACCCCACCCCCCAGGATCCTCCTGAAAATAGAGACATGCCCCCCCGAGGACCCCCACCCCCTCTGGAAACAGGGACCGCCCACGTCCCTGGAATCAGGGACCCCCCCCACCCCCCCCTGGAAACAGCGACCCCCCCGCCCCCGCCCCTGGAAACAGGGACCCCCCCCCGCCCCCGGAAACAGGAACCTCCGCCCCCCACCCCCGGAAACAGGGACCACACCCCCTGTAAATTGAGACCTGTTCACCAGCCTCCGCTTACTACCAGTGAGCACTTGTGGATCCCAACCACACCACCCTCACCCAACCAATAAAAGGGGAGGTGCAAACGCCCCGGGACGAGAGATTACCTTCTGTATGTGCAGCGTGATCTGCCCTCCCTGGAATCCTGACGACGCTCCAGACACATGGTAGCCACAATTCAACTGGGAGAGAAAGAGGGAGAGAGAGATTGTTAAAGCGGTGAGAAAAAAACTGCAGACGGGGATCATTGGCTTTGTTAATAGAGAGAGAGAGTACAAAAACAAGGGAGTTACTGCTAAATCGTTATAAATCACACGACTACTCCAACGCACTCCTGGCTGGCCTCCCACGTTCTACCCTACGTAAACTTGAGGTCAGCCAAAACTCGGCTGCCCGTGTCCTAACTGGCACCAAGTCCCGTTCACCCATCACCCCTGTGCTCACTGCCCGTGTCCTAACTGGCACCAAGTCCCGTTCACCCATCACCCCTGTGCTCACTGACCGTGTCCTAACTGGCACCAAGTCCCGTTCACCCATCACCCCTGTGCTCACTGACCGTGTCCTAACTGGCACCAAGTCCCGTTCACCCATCACCCCTGTGCTCACTGCCCGTGTCCTAACTGGCACCAAGTCCCGTTCACCCATCACCCCTGTGCTCACTGCCCGTGTCCTAACTGGCACCAAGTCCCGTTCACCCATCACCCCTGTGCTCACTGCCCGTGTCCTAACTGGCACCAAGTCCCGTTCACCCATCACCCCTGTGCTCACTGACCGTGTCCTAACTGGCACCAAGTCCCGTTCACCCATCACCCCTGTGCTCACTGACCGTGTCCTAACTGGCACCAAGTCCCGTTCACCCATCACCCCTGTGCTCACTGCCCGTGTCCTAACTGGCACCAAGTCCCGTTCACCCATCACCCCTGTGCTCACTGCCCGTGTCCTAACTGGCACCAAGTCCCGTTCACCCATCACCCCTGTGCTCACTGCCCGTGTCCTAACTGGCACCAAGTCCCGTTCACCCATCACCCCTGTGCTCACTGCCCGTGTCCTAACTCGCACCAAGTCCCGTTCACCCATCACCCCTGTGCTCACTGCCCGTGTCCCAACTCGCACTGAGTCCCGTTCACCCATCACCCCTGTGCTCACTGCCCGTGTCCTAACTCGCACCAAGTCCCGTTCACCCATCACCCCTGTGCTCACTGCCCGTGTCCTAACTGGCACCAAGTCCCGTTCACCCATCACCCGTGCTCACTGCCCGTGTCCTAACTGGCACCAAGTCCCGTTCACCCATCACCCCTGTGCTCGCTGACCGTGTCCTAACTGGCACCAAGTCCCGTTCACCCATCACCCCTGTGCTCGCTGACCGTGTCCTAACTCGCACCAAGTCCCGTTCACCCATCACCCCTGTGCTCGCTGACCGTGTCCTAACTCGCACCAAGTCCCGTTCACCCATCACCCCTGTGCTCACTGCCCGTGTCCTAACTCGCACCAAGTTCCGTTCACCCATCACCCCTGTGCTCGCTGCCCGTGTCCCAACTCGCACTGAGTCCCGTTCACCCATCACCCCTGAGCTCGCTGACCTACACTGGCTCCCGGTTAAGCAGCACCTCGATTTCAAAATTCTCATCCTTGTTTTCAAATCCCTCCATGGCCTCGCCCCCCTCCCTATCCCTGTAATCTCCTCCAGCCCCACAACCCCCCTAAGATATCTGCGCTTCTCTAATTCTGCCCTGGAGCATCCCTGATTATAATCGCTCAACCATTGGTGGCCGTGCCTTCTGTTGCCTGGGCCCTAAGCTCTGGTATTCCCTGCCTAAACCTCTCCGCCTCGCTACCCCTCTCTCCTCCTTTAAGTCGCTCCTTAAAATCTTTGACCAAGCTTTTGGTCATCTGCCCTAATTTCTCCTTATGTGGCTCGGTGTTAAATTTCTTAGTCATAGAAATATAGAAGATAGGAGCAGGAGTAGGCCACTCGAGCCTGCTCCGCCATTCAATGCGATCATGGCGGATCATCCAAACTCAGCACCCTGTCCCTGCCTTCTCCCCATATCCCTTGATCCCTTTAGCATTAAGAAATATATCTAACTCCTTCTTGAATATATTTAATGAATTGGCCTCCACTGCCTTCTGTGGCAGAGGATTCCACAGGTTCACCACTCTCTGGGTGAAGAAATTCCTCCTCATCTCTGTCGTAAATGGCTTACCCCTTATCCTTAGACTGTGACCCCTGGTTCTGGACTCCCCTGCCATTGGGAACATCCTTCCTGCATCTAGTCTGTCCAGACCCGTCAGAATTTTATAAGTTTCAATGAGATCCTCTCTCATTCTTCTAAACTCCAGCGAGTACAAGCCCAATCGACCCAATCTCTCCTCATACGTCATTCCTACCATCCCAGGTATCAGTCTGGTGAATCTTCACTGCACTCCCTCCATGGCAAGAACATCCTTCCTCAGATAAAGCGACCAAAACTGCACACAATACTCAAGGTGTGGTCTCATCAAGGCCCTGTACAACTGCAGCAAGACATCTTTGTTCTTGTACTCAAACCCTCTCGCTACGAAGGCCAACATACCATTTGCCTTCTTAATTAGCATCTTCTAATACTCCTGCGAAACGCCTGGGATGTTTGACGACGATAAGGCGCAATATAAATACAAGTTGTTGTTGTTGAATAGGCCCCAGCTGGAGTATTGTGTCCAATTCTGGGCCCCCACACTTCAGGAAGGATGCCAAGGCCTTGGGAGAGGGTGCAGAGGAGATTTACTAGTTACGTGGAGAGACTGGAGAAGCTGGGATTGTTCTCCTTAGAGCAGAGAAGGTTAAGGGGAGATTGACCAGAGTGGTACCAGGGATGAGGGACTTCAGTTATGTGGAGAGACTGGAGAAGCTGGGATTGTTCTCCTTAGAGCAGAGAAGGTTAAGGCGAGATTGACCAGAATGGTACCAGGGATGAGGGACTTCAGTGATGTGGAGAGACTGGAGAAGCTGGGATTGTTCTCCTTAGAGCAGAGAATGTTAAGGCGAAATTGACCGGAATGGTACCAGGGATGAGGGACTTCAGTGATGTGGAGAGACTGGAGAAGCTGGGGTTGTTCTCCTTAGAGCAGAGAAGGTTAAGGGGAGATTGACCAGAATGGTTCCAGGGATGAGGGACTTCAGTGATGTGGAGAGACTGGAGAAGCTGGGGTTGTTCTCCTTAGAGCAGAGAATGTTAAGGCGAGATTGACCAGAATGGTACCTGGGATGAGGGACTTCAGTGATGTGGAGACTTGAGAAGCTGGGGTTGTTCTCCTTAGAGCAGAGAAGGTTAAGGGGAGATTGACCAGAATGGTACCAGGGATGAGGGACTTCAGTTATGTGGAGAGACTGGAGAAGCTGGGGTTGTTCTCCTTAGAGCAGAGAAGGTTAAGAGGAGGTTTAAATAGGGGTGTTCAAAATTACGAGGGAGTTTTGATTGAGTAAATAAGGAGAAACTATTTCCAGTGGCAGAAGGGTCAGTAACCAGAGGACACAGATTTAAACATGATTGGCAAAAGAATCAGAGGGGGAGATGCGGAGAATTTTTCTCTTACACAGCGAGTTATGATGATCTGGAATGCGCTGCCTGAAAGGGCGGTGGAAGCGGATTCAATGGTAACTTTCAGAAGGGAATTGGATAAATAATTGAAAAGGAAACATTTGCAGGGTTATTGGGAAAGAGCAGGGGAGTGGGACTAGAGTTATACAGCACAGAAAGAGACCCTTCGGCCCATCGTGTCCACGCCGGCCATCAAGCCCTGTCTATTCTAATCCCATTTTCCAGCATTTGGTCGGTAGCCTTGTATGCTATGGCGTTTCAAGTGCTCATCTAAATGCTTCCTGAATGTTGTGAGGGTTCCTGCCTCTACCACCCTTTCAGGCAGTGAGTTCCAGATTCCAACCACCCTCTGGGTGAACAAGTTTTTCCTCAAATCCCCTCTAAACCTCCTGCCCCTAACCTTGAAACTATGCCCCCTGGTTATTGACCCCTCTACTAAGGGGGAAAGTTCCTTTCTATCCACCCTCTCTATGCCCCTCATAATTTTGTACACCTCAATCAGGTCCCCCCGCCGCCTTCTCTGCTCGAAGGAAAACAACCCCAGCCTGTCCAGTCTCTCTTCATATCTGAAGCGCTCCAGCCCAGGTAACATCCTGGTGAATCTCCTCTGCACCCTCTCCAATGCAATCACATCCTTCCTATAGTGTGGTGACCAGAACTGCACACAGTATTCCAGCTGTGGCCTAACTAGCGTTTTGTACAGCTCCACCATAACCTGCCTGCTCTTATATTCTATGCCTCGGCTAATGAAGGCAAGTATCCCATATGCCTTTTTAACCACCTTATCTACCTGTCCTGCTGCCTTCAGGGATCTATGTACATGCACACCAAGGTCCCTCTGATCCTTCCTAGGGTCCTCCCATTCATTGTGTATTCCCTTGCCTCGTTATTCCTCCCAGACTAATTGGATAGCTCTTTCAAAGAGCCGGCACAAGCACGATGGGCCGAATGGCCTCCGCTGTAAGATTCTCCCTGTCGCTGCAGTATATGGCGAGCGCGCGAGTTACCTGCTCCAGCGCCTCTGCCAGGTGTTTGTTGAGCTTCTGCTCCCGCTTCCGCAGCTTCTCGATGTCCCACTGCAGGTCCTCGATAGTGGTCTCCATCTCCGACACCTTGGTCTCCGCCGACTGTACCTTGTCCTGCAGCTCGTTGTACTGGGTGGTGGGGGGGGGGGGGTGGGATGACATGGGAGAGACAAGAGGTCAGACGAGCACAGCACACGACACGGCCACAGGAGGAAGCCATTCGGCCCCTCGAGCCTGTTCTGCCATTCAATGAGATCACGGCTGATCTGTGACCTAACTCCATGTACCCGCCTTTGGCCCATATGCCTTTAAGTTAACAGAAATTGGTCAATCGCAGATTTAAAATTAATCCCCGAGCATCAACTGCCTTTTGCGGAACAGAGTTCCAAATTCCCACCACCCTTTGTGTGTAGAAGTGTTTCCTAACTTCACTCCTGAAAAGGTCTGGTTCTAATTTTGAGACGATGCCCCCTCGTACTAGAATCCCCAACCAGCGGAAATAGTTTCTCTCCCCATCGGTTCCCCTTAATATTGTGAAAACTTCGACCAAGTCACCCCTAAACCTTCTAAATTCCAGGGAATATAACCCTAGTTTGTGTAATCTCTCCTCGTAACTCAACCGTTGGGAGTCCGGGTAATATTCTGGTAAATCTACGCTGCACTCCCTCCAAGGCCAGTATATCCTGAAATCAAAACGACAAACTCTGTCTCCACCCGCCCCCCCCCAACATAATAATGGCTAAGTTGAGCGACAACACCCAGTTTAATTAACGTCACATAGCGTTGCACCACCAGGATTGGGCGGACAATGATCACTCAACACTTTGGCTGTCCATACTACCGAGTGGTCAAAGGTGGGAAGTGGTGTTCCACAAGGATCGGTGCCGGGACAGAGAAACATAGAAGATAGGAGCAGGAGTAGGCCATTCGGCCCCTCGAGCCTGCTCCGCCATTCAATGCGATAATGGCTGATCATCCAATTTCAGTACCCTGTCCCTGCTTTCTCCCCATATCCCTTGATCCCTTTAGCCTTAAGAAATATATCCAACTCCTTCTTGAATATATTTAATGAATTGGCCTCTACTGCCTTCTGTGGTAGAAAATTCCACAGGTTCACCACTCTCTGGGTGAAGAAATTCCTCCTCATCTCTGTCCTAAATGGCTTACCCCTTATCCTTAGACTGTGATCCCTGGTTCTGGACTCCCCCCACCATCGGGAACATCCTTCCTGCATCTAGTCTGTCTAGTCCTGTTAGAATTTTCAATGAGATCCCCTCTCATTCTTCTAAACTCCAGCGAATATAACCCTAATCGACCCAATCTCGCTTCATACGTCATTCCTGCCAGGTATCAGTCTGGTGAACTCCCTCCATAGCATGAACATCCTTCACAGTTGTTCACCATTTACACAAACAGGAATCGGAAGGACAATTTCCAAATTTGAGGACGACACCAAATTGGGGTTTATACAGAGGAGGACAGCGACAAAATACAGGCGGACATTAATAAACTTGCAGAAATGGTGCGTAATTGGCAAACGAACTTCAATATAGATAAGGGAGGTGAGAGTAAAGACGTTATGTTAAACTTGTACAGAACCTTGCACAGTGCTCCAAGTGTGGTCTAACCAAACCGGAACTGTGCACAGTGCTCCAAGTGTGGTCTAACCAGACCGGAACTGTGCACAGTGCTCCAAGTGTGGTCTAACCAAACCGGAACTGTGCACAGTGCTCCAAGTGTGGTCTAACCAGACCAGAACTGTGCACAGTGCTCCAAGTGTGGTCTAACCAGACCAGAACTGTGCTCAGTGCTCCAAGTGTGGTCTAACCAAACCGGAACTGTGCACAGTGCTCCAAGTGTGGTCTAACCAGACCGGAACTGTGCACAGTGCTCCAAGTGTGGTCTAACCAAACCGGAACTGTGCACAGTGCTCCAAGTGTGGTCTAACCAGACCGGAACTGTGCACAGTGCTCCAAGTGTGGTCTAACCAAACCGGAACTGTGCACAGTGCTCCAAGTGTGGTCTAACCAGTCCAGAACTGTGCACAGTGCTCCAAGTGTGGTCTAACCAAACCGGAACTGTGCACAGTGCTCCAAGTGTGGTCTAACCAGACCAGAACTGTGCATAGTGCTCCAAGTGTGGTCTAACTAGACCGGAACTGTGCACAGTGCTCCAAGTGTGGTCTAACCAGACCAGAACTGTGCACAGTGCTCCAAGTGTGGTCTAACCAGACCGGAACTGTGCATAGTGCTCCAAGTGTGGTCTAATCAGTCCAGAACTGTGGACAGTGCTCCAAGTGTGGTCTAATCAGTCCAGAACTGTGGACGGTGCTCCAAGTGTGGTCTAACCAGACCGGAACTGTGCACAGTGCTCCAAGTGTGGTCTAATCAGTCCAGAACTGTGGACAGTGCTCCAAGTGTGGTCTAACCAGACCGGAACTGTGCACAGTGCTCCAAGTGTGGTCTAACCAGACCGGAACTGTACACAGTGCTCCAAGTGTGGTTTAACTAGACCGGAACTGTGCACAGTGCTCCAAGTGTGGTCTAACCAGACCAGAACTGTGCGCAGTGCTCCAAGTGTGGTCTAACCAGACCAGAACTGTGCACAGTGCTCCAAGTGTGGTCTAACCAGATCAGAACTGTGCACAGTGCTCCAAGTGTGGTCTAACCAGACCAGAACTGTGCACAGTGCTCCAAGTGTGGTCGAACCAGACCAGAACTGTGCACATTGCTCCAAGTGTGGTCTAACCAGACCGGAACTGTGCACAGTCCTCCAAGTGTGGTCTAACCAGACCAGAACTGTGCACAGTGCTCCAAGTGTGGTCTAACCAGACCGGAACTGTGCACAGTGCTCCCAGTGTGGTCTAACCAGACCAGAACTGTGCACAGTGCTCCAAGTGTGGTCTAACCCGACCAGAACTGTGCACAGTGCTCCAAGTGTGGTCTAACTAGACCAGAACTGTGCACAGTGCTCCAAGTGTGGCCTAACCAGATCAGAACTGTGCACAGTGCTCCAAGTGTGGTCTAACTAGACCAGAACTGTGCACAGTGCTCCCAGTGTGGTCTAACCAGACCGGAACTGTGCACAGTGCTCCAAGTGTGGTCTAACCCGACCAGAACTGTGCACAGTGCTCCAAGTGTGGTCTAACCAGACCAGAACTGTGCACAGTGCTCCAAGTGTGGCCTAACCAGATCAGAACTGTGCACAGTGCTCCAAGTGTGGTCTAACTAGACCAGAACTGTGCACAGTGCTCCCAGTGTGGTCTAACCAGACCGGAACCACTGTTATTGTTGTTCACTGTTGTTGTTGTTGTTGCACACTGTTGTACCTATGCATGCCTCAACATGTCTCGGCTGGCTCCACCCACAGGCCCAGGTATAAAGGTGATTGCCCTGCAGCCCCCTGCCTTCTTGGAACCCAGTCAACCACGAGAGGCATGCTCTGTTCTTTGCTAATAAAAGCCTTTAGTTACTCTCCTAACTCTCCGTCTTATGAGTTATTGATAGCGCATCAATTTTATTAGCAAAAACAAAATGTCGACATTAAACGCTGAGCAGCAGGCTGCTGCACCAAACGCTGAGCAGCAGGAGCTGCTGCGAGCCCTCAGACCAACATGTCTGGACCTAGACCCCCAAGAAGCGGGTTCGGCTACCAAATTCGCGCATTGGCTGCGTTGCTTCGAGGCCTACCTGCAAGCCTCAACTGTGACCCTGGACGAAAACAAGTTGGAAATCCTGGCCTCAAAGGTGAGCCACCAAGTTTATACAATAATCCAGGACGCGACGGCCTACACGGCGGCTATCGATCTGCTAAAAGGGCAATACGCACGCCCGGTAAATACTGTCTATGCCAGGCACCTCAAGATCCCGCAGACAGCAGCCCGGGGAATCGGTGGAGGCCTTCCTACGGGCACTACGGATACTCGGCCGAGACTGCGATTGCAAAGAGGTATCAGCCGCAGCACACACGGAGGGACTGATCCGAGATGCTTTCGTTGCGGGTCTAAGGTCCGACTACTCCCGGCAGAGACTGTTGGAAAAGGGAGAAATGGACCTGAGAAAGGCAGTGTCCCTCGCGCTCTCGCTCGACGCGGACCACAGGAATATGGACGCCTTCTCCCCTAACCGCTCCGCAACGTGGACGCCACAACCTTGGGTCATGGGACCGCCACCTTCAACTGCTGCTGCGATGTCCAAGGCACAGAAATGTTATTTTTGTGGTCAGGCAAAACACCCCAGAGCACGCTGCCCGGCGAGAAACGCTACCTGCTCCGGCTGCGGGAAGAAAGGACACTATGTCAGCGCCTGCAAAGGTAAAACCGCTAACGCCAGCAGCGCCGCGTGCGAACCGTGGGGGCAGCCATCTTGTCCGCCATCTTGGGCTCCCCCAGCCGCGTGGGGATCGGGACCATGGGCGCCGCCATTTTGTCCGCCATCTCGGACGTCTCCAACTTCAACCACGGGGGACCCGGACCCAACCACCGCCTCATCTGACGACCACATCGACTCGCTCGACCATACGCTGGCCTCCATGACGCTGGACCAATCTCTCCCTCATCAACTGTCCAGGTCCATGATGGACATTACGGTAAACGGCCGCGCCACTACCTGCCTTTTTGACAGCGGGAGCACGGAGAGCTTTATCCACCCCGACACGGTGCGCAGTTACTCTCTCCCGGTCCTGCCGACGCGCCATCGGATCTCTTTGGCTTCCAAAGCCCAGTCAGCGGACGTCGGTGGCTACTGTGTAGTGACCCTTTCAGTAAGGGGCACAGAATACAAAAATTTTAAACTCCTGGTCCTGCTCCATCTCTGCGCTGCCGTTCTACTGGGGTTGGATTTTCAGTGCAACCTTAAGAGTGTCACATTAGCGTACGACGGACCCCTCCCCCCACTCACAGTCTGCAGCCAGCAGCTTTTAAATCGCCCGCCGCGCACCATTTGCAGCCTCTCCACCCTTAAAGTCCCCCCCCTCCTTGTTCGCTAACCTCACCCGCGACTGTAAGCCCATCGCTACCAAAAGCAGGCGTTACAGTGCCGGGGATAGGAGCTTCATTAAATCCGAGGTAGCGAGACTCCTGAAGGAAGGGATTATTGAAAGTAGCACCAGCCCATGGCGAGCACAAGTGGTGGTAGTGAAGACTGGCGAAAAACAGCGCCTAGTTATTGACTACAGCCAGACGATCAATCGCTACACCCAGCTAGATGCATACCCACTCCCCCGCATATCTGACATGGTCAATCAGATAGCACAATACCGGGTGTTCTCGACGATTGATCGGAAGTCGGCATACCACCAGCTCCCCATCAGGGCTGAGGACCGCCAGTACACAGCTTTTGAAGCTGACGGTCATCTCTACCACTTCCTCAGAGTTCCCTTCGGCGTCACCAACGGGGTTTCAGTCTTCCAACGGGAGATGGACCGGATGGTTGACCAGAACGCGCTCCAGGCCACTTTCCCCTATCTAGACAACGTCACCATTTGCGGCCGCGACCAGCAGGACCATGATGTTAATCTAGAGAAATTCCTCCGTACGGCCCAGCGGCTGAACCTAACATACAACAAGGACAAATGTATGTTTCGTACTACGCGCCTTGCCATTCTTGGCTGTGTAGTGGAGAACGGAGTCATCGGCCCCGACCCCGACAGGATGCGCCCCCTTATGGAGCTCCCCCTCCCCCACTGCCAAAAAGCACTGAAGAGATGCCTAGGGTTTTTCTCGTACTATGCTCAGTGGGTGCCCAACTATGCAGACAAAGCCAGACCCCTCATCAAGTCCACCTCCTTCCCCCTGACAGCAGAGGCCTGTGCAGCCTTCACTCTCATAAAAAGAGATATTGCGAAGGCCACAATGCACGCAGTGGATGAGTCCATCCCTTTCCAAGTGGAGAGCGACGCATCCGACTTTGCCCTAGCTGCAACCCTTAACCAGGCGGGGAGACCCGTGGCCTTTTTCTCAAGGACCCTCCAGGGCCCCGAGATTCGACACTCCTCTGTCGAAAAGGAGGCCCAGGCCATTGTGGAAGCTGTGCGACATTGGAGGCATTACCTGGCCGGAAAACGATTTACCCTGCTCACTGACCAGCGTTCAGTAGCTTTTATGTTTAATAATAAGCAGAGGGGCAAAATCAAGAACGACAAGATCTTGAGGTGGAGAATCGAACTCTCCACCGACAATTACGATATCTTGTACCGGCCCGGGAAACTCAATGAGCCCCCAGATGCCCTATCACGTGGTACATGCGCCAACGCGCAGGTCGATAGACTGAAGACCCTCCACAATGACCTCTGCCACCCGGGGGTCACCAGGTTCTTCCATTTCATCAAATCCCGTAACCTGCCCTACTCCATCGAGGAGGTCAGGACCATGACCAGGAACTGCCAAATCTGTGCCGAGTGCAAACCGCATTTTTATAGGCCAGACAGAGCAAGCCTGATCAAAGCCACGCGCCCCTTTGAACGGCTGAGCGTCGATTTTAAAGGGCCCCTCCCCTCCCCCGACCGCAATATGTACTTCCTCAACATAATTGACGAGTACTCCCGTTTCCCGTTTGCCATCCCTTGCTCAGACATGACCAGTACCACGGTCATTAAATGTCTGAATGACCTCTTCGCCTTGTTCGGTTTCCCTAGCTATATTCATAGCGACAGGGGCTCATCCTTTATGAGCGACAAACTCCGGCAGTACCTGCTCTCGAGAGGTATCGCCACAAGCAGGACCACCAGCTACAACCCCCGGGGGAATGGCCAGGTGGAAAGGGAGAATGCGACGGTCTGGAAGGCAGTCCTTTTAAACTTGAAATCTAAGGGCCTTCCGACCTCTCGCTGGCAGGAAGTCCTCCCTGCGGCGCTCCATTCCATTCGGTCACTGCTCTGTACAGCCACCAATGCTACCCCTCACGAGAGAATGTTCTCCTTCCCCAGGAAGTCCACATCGGGGATCTCGTTACCGACATGGCTGACTTCTCCAGGACCCGTCCTACTGCGGAAGCACGTGAGGTCCCATAAGACGGACCCCCTGGTCGAGAGGGTGAGCCTCCTCCATGCCAACCCTCAGTATGCTTACGTGGTGTACCCGGACGGGCGGGAGGGCACAGTCTCCATACGAGACCTCGCACCTTCGGGTGCTCCTGAAACACCTCCCTCGCCACCCACCACTACCCACGCCTACCCCCAGTACGCTTACGTAGCGTACCCGGACGGGCGGGAGGACACAGCCCCCACACGAGATCTCGCACCCTTGGGTGCCCCTGAAACACTACCATTGCCATCCACCACTACCCACAACCCAACCCCGCTAGACGGCATGCCGCAGCCCCAGGACCCGTCATTGACCACCCAACCACTCAATGAGACGCCAGATTCAACGTTGGATGCTGCACCATCACCGCCGCCACCACGACGATCAGGACGGCATACAAGGCCACCTGATAGACTTACTTACACGAACCTTTAGTACACTTCACCCCGCCGGACTCAATTTTAAACAAGGGGTGAATGTGGTAAACCACTGTTATTGTTGTTCACTGTTGTTGTTGCACACTGTTGTACCTATGCATGCCTCAACATGTCTCGGCTGGCTCCACCCACAGGCCCAGGTATAAAGGTGATTGCCCTGCAGCCCCCTGCCTTCTTGGAACCCAGTCAACCACGAGAGGCATGCTCTGTTCTTTGCTAATAAAAGCCTTTAGTTACTCTCCTAACTCTCCGTCTTTTATGAGTT
The DNA here is from genome assembly GCF_052327205.1 of Somniosus microcephalus. NCBI lineage: Eukaryota > Metazoa > Chordata > Chondrichthyes > Squaliformes > Somniosidae > Somniosus > Somniosus microcephalus. The sequence continues at coordinate 44,627,289 of NW_028225179.1, forward strand.
ATTGATAGCGCATCATGGTCTAACCAGACCAGAACTGTGCACAGTGCTCCAAGTGTGGTCTAACCAGATCAGAACTGTGCACAGTGCTCCAAGTGTGGTCTAACCAGACCAGAACTGTGCACAGTGCTCCAAGTGTGGTCTAACTAGACCAGAACTGTGCACAGTGCTCCAAGTGTGGTCTAACCGGACCAGAACTGTGCACAGTGCTCCAAGTGTGGTCTAACTAGACCAGAACTGTGCACAGTGCTCCAAGTGTGGTCTAACTAGACCAGAACTGTGCACAGTGCTCCAAGTGTGGTCTAACCAGACCGGAACGGTGCACAGTGCTCCAAGTGTGGTCTAACCAGACCAGAACTGTGCACAGTGCTCCAAGTGTGGTCTAACCAGACCGGAACTGTGCACAGTGCTCCAAGTGTGGTCGAACCAGACCAGAACTGTGCACAGTGCTCCAAGTGTGGTCGAACCAGACCAGAACTGTGCATGGTACTTCGAGTGTGGGTTCACCAAGGTTAGAAACCAGGTTTAACATAACTTCTCTGCTTTTCAATTCTATCCCTTAAGAAATGAACCCCAGTGCTTTGTCTACTTTTTCTTAAATGGCCTTATTAACCTGCCTTGCTACTTTTAGTGATTTGCGTATCTGTACCACCAGACCCCTTTGCTCCGCTACCCCATTCAGACTCTTACTATACAAGCAGTATGTGCCCGACTTACCTATATTAAAGTTCTTTTGCTAACGACACACCCATTCTGCAAGTTTATTATTGTTCCCCGCCCCCACCCCAAGAAGGTGACGATGTGAAAATTCCCCCCCGTCCCATCCAGGAAAAACATGGGGCAGAAACGTGTGGACCTGCCCCCTGGGTGGGTCTCCCTGCCTGAAGAGTGCAGTGCCAACACTCAACAAGCTCGACACCATCCAGGACAAAGCAGCCCGCTTGATTTGCACCCCATCCACCACCTTAAACATTCACTCCCTCCACCACTGGGCGCACCGTGGCTGCAGTGTGTACCATCTACAAGATGCACTGCAGCAACTCGCCAAGGCTTCTTCGGCAGCACCTCCCAAACCCGCGACCTCTTCCACCTAGAAGGACAAGGGCAGCAGGCGCATGGGAACACCACCACCTCCAAGTTCCCCTCCAAGTCACACACCATCCTGACTTGGAAGTATATCGCCGATCCTTCATCGTCGCTGGGTCAAAATCCTGGAACTCCCTCCCTGACAGCACTGTGGGAGTATCTTCACCACAAGGACTGCAGCGGTTCAAGGCAGCGGCTCACCAGCACCTTCTCGAGGGCAATTAGGGATGGGCAATAAATGCCGGCCTTGCCAGCGACGTCCACATCCCAGGAATGAATAATAAAAAAAAAGAATAAACCCCTTAGCTTCCCACTGCAGAGTGGCAGTAATATCCAGATAGATATTGTAGAGACGGAGACTGAAAGACCATTACCTCCATCGACATCTTGTGATGTTTGCCCTGTAGCTGTGTTGTCAGGTCCTGGAGACGCCTGTTCTCCCCCATCACATCCTTGTTCAGGCACTTGGTGCTGTCATCCAGGCCGTTGAACCCGACTGGAACAGAGACAGAGAGAGAGGGAGACAGAGACAGAACCAGAGAGAGACAGAGTCAGTCTTTCATCAGGGTCCTGCAGCACGATACCTATCCTAAACTGGTTGCTAAGATGTCAGCGCGCTGGGAGGGGAGAGGCCTAAGGGGTGGGGAGGGTGTCATGGGCCTGGACCCGACTTTCTGGGGGGGTGTATAGGGGAGGACAGAATGGGGGCCAGGACCCGAGGGGAGGGGCAGGGCCACCACAACCACCCGAGGCCCGGAGGGGCAGGGACCGTGGCACCCCGCGCGCCTTGCACCCCCGCCCCCCCAACAACCCACGAGGCCGGGAGGGGCCCACGAGGCTGCCAGACTGGAGAAGTGGAGGGACTGGGAGGGGGCAGGGACTGGGGCCCCTCTCCGCCCACGGAGGCCGGGACACTGGAGAAGCTGGGATTATTCTCCTTAGAGCAGAGAAGGTAAAGAGGAAATTTGATCGAAGTGTTCAAAATCATGGAAGAGTAAATAAGGAGAAACCGTTTGCTATGGCAGGATGGTTGGTAAACAGAGGTGGTACCTCTCCGATGTGACTCCGATGGACGGGTCACATCGTCCGCATGCCCGATACGAGACTCCCCAAGCAAGCGCTCTACTCGGAGCTCCGGCACGGCAAGAGAGCCCCAGGTGGGCAGAGGAAACGCTTCAAGGACACCCTCAAAGCCTCCTTGAAAAAGTGTAACATTCCCACCGACACCTGGGAATCCCTGGCCCAAGACCGCACAAAGTGGAGGAGAAGCATCGGGAAGGCGCCAAACACCTCGAGTCTCTTCGCCGGGAGCAAGTGGAAGCCAAGCGCAGGCAGCGCAAGGAGCGCACGTCAACCCAAGCACCCCACCCACCCGCCCCTTCAACCACCGTCTGCCCCACCTGTGACAGTGACTGTAGGTCCCGCATTGGACACATCAGTCACCTGAGAACTCATTTTTAATGTGGTCGCAAGTCATCCTCGGTTCCGAGGGACTGTCGAAGAAGAAACAAAGGACGCGGATTTAAAATAATTGGCAAAAAAGCCGGGGGTGGGGAAGATGAGGAGAATTTTTTACACAGCGAGTTGTGATCTGGAATGCGCTGCCTGAAAAGGCGGTGGTGGCAGATTCAATAGTAACTTTTAAAACAGAATTAGATAAATATGTGAAGGGGAAAAAGTTACAGGGCTGTGGGGAAAGAGCAGGGTGGGAGTGGGACTCGTTGGATAGCTCTACCAAAGAGCCGGCACAGGCACGATGGGCCGGATGGCCTCCTTGCCGCCTACCTTCGCTGTTGATTTTCAGGCACAGGTCCTCGATCCGCCGGTGCAGCTTGTCGAACACCTCGACGATGCGAGACACCGCCTTCTTGGAGAACTCCATGCGGTCCTGGAGCTGCAGCTCAATCTCCTCACTGCTGCTGCTGGCTAACGTGGCCAGGAAGGAGAGGGCGGGCTCGTTCAGATCCTCCTTCGCCGAGGAAGGTGGCGGGGTGGGATCTGCGGGTGGGGGGGTGGGGAAGAGATAGAATAGGTCATGGCAAGTTAGATGGAAACAAACTCCCATTTATACAGCGCCAAGGAAAGGGGGCAGGGAATGAAGCGCAGAAGGACTTGCACGACTTCAGGACGTCCCAAAGTGCTTTACAGCCAATGAGGTGCTTTTTGAAGTGTAGTCACTGTTATAATGTGGGAAATGCAGCAGCCAATTTACACACAGCAAGCTCCCACAAACACCAATGCGATAAACAACCAGATTTTTTTTTAGTGAGGTTGGTTGAAGGATAATTATTGTCTCCAGGACACTGGGGAGAACTCCCCTGCTCTACTGCCAATCGTGTTGTGGGATCTTTTATGACCACTCGAGAGGGCAGACAGGGGCCTCAGTACTGCCCCGCCGACAGTGCGGCGCTCCCTCAGTACTGCCCCTCCGACAGTGCGGCACTCCCTCGGCACTGCCCCTCCGACAGTGCGGCACTCCCTCGGCACTGCCCCTCCGACAGTGCAGTGCTCCCTCAGTACTGACCCTCCGACAGTGCAGTGCTCTCTCAGTACCGCCCCTCCGACAGTGCAGCACTCCCTCGGCACTGCCCCTCCGACAGCGCGGCGCTCCCTCAGTACTGCCCCTCCGACAGTGCGGCGCTCCCTCGGTACTGCCCCTCCGACAGCGCGGCGCTCCCTCGGCACTGCCCCTC
>NW_028225179.1:44631564-44704064 GCF_052327205.1 Somniosus microcephalus
GGCGGAGAGAGAGGGGGGGCGGAGAGAGAGGGGGGGCGGAGAGAGAGGGGGGGCGGAGAGAGAGGGGGGGCGGAGAGAGAGGGGGGGCGGAGAGAGAGGGGGGGCGGAGAGAGAGGGGGGGCGGAGAGAGAGGGGGGCGGAGAGAGAGGGGGGGCGGAGAGAGAGGGGGGGCGGAGAGAGAGGGGGGGCGGAGAGAGAGGGGGGGCGGAGAGAGAGGGGGGGCGGGAGAGAGAGGGGGGGCGGAGAGAGAGGGGGGGCGGAGAGAGAGGGGGGGCGGAGAGAGAGGGGGGGCGGAGAGAGAGGGGGGGCGGAGAGAGAGGGGGGGCGGAGAGAGAGGGGGGGCGGAGAGAGAGGGGGGGCGGAGAGAGAGGGGGGGCGGAGAGAGAGGGGGGGCGGAGAGAGAGGGGGGGCGGAGAGAGAGGGGGGGCGGAGAGAGAGGGGGGGCGGAGAGAGAGGGGGGGCGGAGAGAGAGGGGGGCGGAGAGAGAGGGGGGGCGAGAGAGAGGGGGGGCGGAGAGAGAGGGGGGGCGGAGAGAGAGGGGGGGCGGAGAGAGAGGGGGGCGGAGAGAGAGGGGGGGCGGAGAGAGAGGGGGGGCGGAGAGAGAGGGGGGGCGGAGAGAGAGGGGGGGCGGAGAGAGAGGGGGGCGGAGAGAGAGGGCGAGAGAGAGGGGGGCGGAGAGAGAGGGGGGGCGGAGAGAGAGGGGGGGCGGAGAGAGAGGGGGGGCGGAGAGAGAGGGGGGGCGGAGAGAGAGGGGGGGCGGAGAGAGAGGGGGGGTGTGCGGGCGTGGTTGGGGGGCGTGTGTGCCTGTGTGTTGCATGCGAGCGCGCGCGCGCTGGTGCGAGAGCGTGCTGGTGCGACAGAGAGCGCGCGCGCGAGCGAGAGAGATCGTGCAGGAGAGAGAGAGCATGTGTGAGTGTGTTTGCGAGACAGAGACCGAGTGTGTGTGTGTGCGTGCGCACGGTGGTTGGGGTGTGCGTGCGTCTGCGGGGGGCAGGTGTGCATGGGGAGTGTGCATGGACAGTGCAGAGCGCGTTTGTGTGTGTGTGCACGTGAGTGTGTGGGTGTCTTGGACAACACCGGGCGAGACCTCTACCTACTAGGCTGTGACCTGGGTCTCTCCTGTCATTCATTAATTAAAAGGTACATGGAAACCTTCGGTACTTACAGGTCAAACACAAGGAAGGTGACAGTCGCCGAGCTGAAGTAATCGATTAGCGTGACTGGAAAGAAAGAGTGAAAGGAGTCACCTTGCAATGAAATTTCACAGGAAGTTCCTATTCCACACCCTCCACCCCAGGCTCAAACCCCCCAACCCAGACCACCGCCACATACTGCTACGCTTCCTTCCTCAATGTGCCAAGTCCGTGGGACGAGCGTTGGCAGGAAATTGGCGCAGAGCTCAGGCGTAATGCGACTCCCAGTCTGCGGCCCACAGCACCGACAGTAATGCGACTCCCAGGCTGCGGCCCACAGCACGGACAGTAATGCGACTCCCAGGCTGCGGCCCACAGCACCGACAGTAATGCGACTCCCAGGCTGCGGCCCACAGCACGGACAGTAATGCGACTCCCAGGCTGCGGCCCACAGCACGGACGGTAATGCGACTCCCAGGCTGCGGCCCACAGCACGGACAGTAAAGTGACCCCCCAGGCTGCGGACCACAGCACGGACAGTAATGCTACTCCCAGGCTGCGGACCACAGCACGGACAGTAATGCTACTCCCAGGCTGCGGCCCACAACACGGACGGTAAAGTGACCCCCAGGCTGCGGACCACAGCACGGACAGTAATGCTACTCCCAGGCTGCGGCCCACAGCACGGACAGTAATGCGACTCCCAGGCTGCGGCCCACAGCACGGACAGTAATGTGACTCCCAGGCTGCGGCCCACAGCACGGACAGTAATGCTACTCCCAGGCTGCGGCCCACAGCACAGACAGTAATGCGACTCCCAGGCTGCGGCCCACAGCACGGACAGTAATGCGACTCCCAGGCTGCGGCCCACAGCACGGACAGTAATGTTACTCCCAGGCTGCGGCCCACAGCACGGACAGTAATGTGACTCCCAGGCTGCGGCCCACAGCACGGACAGTAATGCTACTCCCAGGCTGCGGCCCACAGCACGGACAGTAATGTGACTCCCAGGCTGCGGCCCACAGCACGGACGGTAATGCGACTCCCAGGCTGCGGCCCACAGCACGGACGGTAATGCGACTCCCAGTCTGCGGCCCACAGCCTGGACAGTAATGCGACTCCCAGTCTGCGGCCCACAGCACCGACAGTAATGCGACTCCCAGTCTGCGGCCCACAGCACGGACAGTAATGCGACTCCCAGGCTGCGGGCCACAGCCTGGACAGTAATGAGACTCCCAGGCTGCGGCCCATAGCACCAGAATCATCCAAGTCTACACCTCACTCTGCCACTCCAGAAGCTCATTCCCTTGCCCCCCGCCTCATCTCCCCTTTTTAAAACCATCGCAGGTCTGAGCCCTGCCTTGCTTCCTCTTGCCCGGGGGGTGGTGGGTGGGGGGGGGGGGGGGGAGGGGGGGTGGGGGGACAGGAGATTACAGGGCGGCCAAGCAAGCAAACGCGCGGCCAGTTTCTTACTGATGCTCTGGTGGCCGGAGACCATCTGCAGGATCTCGATCTCCTTCTGCGTGGAGCTGCGGACCTCGTCCAGCTGGGCCTGGCTCATGCTCTCGGCCGTCACCTCGATGATCTTCACCGCGTACTCGCTCCCCGTCCTCTTGTGGACGCATCTCTGGACCACGCTGCTCACGCCCCTGGGGAAAGGCAACGCTGGCACGTTAGCAGGGCCTCAGAGGGAGAGCCGCCACTACCCCTGCTCCGTCCGATCGCCAAACCCGCACACTGCTGGCCCTTGCCGGTGGGAGGGCGACTGCATTAACGAGCGCACACACACACACTAACGGTAGCATAGTGGTAATGTCACTGGGCTAGTAATCCAGAGGCCTGGACTAATGACCCAGAGACATGAGTTCAAATCCCACCACGGCAGCTGGGGAATTTAAATTCAGTTAATTAATTAAATAAATCGGGAATAAAAAGCTAGTATCAGTAATGGTGACCATGAAACTCTCGGATTGTCATAAATACCCATCTGGTTCACTGATGTCCTTTAGGGAAGGAAATCTGCCGTCCATACCCGGTCTGGCCTATATGCGACTCCAGGCCCACAGCCATGTGGTTGATTCTTAACTGCCCTCTGAAATGGCCCAGCAAGCCACTCCGTTGTAACAAACCGCTACGAAACACAAGATGAATGAAACCGGACGGACCACTCGGCATCGACCTCGGCACCGGCTACGGACACGGCAAACCCAGCCCAGTCGACCCTGCAACACCTGGGGACTTGTGGGGAGAGCTGTCCCACCGACTAGTCAAGCAACAGCCTGACAGAGTCATACTCACAGAATCATACCTTTCAGCCAATGTCCCAAACACCTCCATCACCATCCCTGCGTATGTCCTGTCCCACCGGCAGGACAGACCCAGCAGAGGTGGCGGCACAGTGGTATACAGTCAGTAAGGGGAGTGGCCCTGGGAGTTCTCAACATTGACTCCGTACCCCATGAAGTCTCATGGCTTCAGGTCAAGCATGGGCAAGGAAACCTCCTGCTGATTACCACCTACCGCCCTCCCTCAGCTGATGAATCAGTACTCCTCCATGTTGAACACCACTTGGAAGAAGCACTGAGAGTAGCAAGGGCACAGAATGTACTCTGGGTGGGGGATTTCAATGTCCATCACCAAGAGTGGCTCGGTAGCACCACTACTGTCCAGGCTGGCCGAGTCCTGAAGGACATAGCTGCCAGTCTGGGCCTGCGACAGGCGGTGAGAGAACCAACACGAGGGAAAAACCTACTTGACCTCATCCTCACCAATCAACTGTCGCAGATGCATCTGTCCATGACAGTATTGGTAACAGTGACCACCGCAGTCATTGTGGAGGCGAAATCCCGTCTTCACACTGAGGACACCCTCCATCGTGTTGTGTGGCACTACCACCGTGCTAAATGGGATAGATTCAGAACAGATCTAGCAGCTCAAAACTGGGCATCCATGGGGCGCTGTGGGCCATCAGTAGCAGCAGAATTGTATTCCACCACAATCTGTAACCTCATGGCCCGGCATATCCCTCACTATCATTACCATCAAGCCAGGGGACGAACCCTGGTTCAATAAGGAGTGTAGAAGAGCATGCCAGGAGCAGCACCAGGTGTACCTAAAAATGAGGTGCTAACCTGGGGAAGCTGCAACACAGGACTACATGCCTGCTAAAAAGCGGAAGCAGCATGCTATAGACAGAGCTAAGCGATCCCACAATCAACGGATCAGATCAAAGCTCTGCAGTCCTGCCACATCCAGTCGTGAATGGTGGTGGACCATTAAACAACTAACGGGAGGAGGAGGCTCCAAGAATATCCCCATCCTCAATGATGGTGGAGCCCAGCACGAGTGCAAAAGACAAGGCTGAAGTGTTTGCAACCATCTTCAGCCAGAAGCGCCGAGTGGATGATCCATATCGGCCTACACCTGAGGTCCCCACCATCACAGAAGCCAGTCTTCAGCCAATTCGATTCACTCCACGCGATATCAAGAAATGGCTGAGCGCACTGGATACAGCAAAGTCTAGGGACCCCGACAACATCCCGGCTATCGTGCTGAAGACTTGTGCTCCAGAAATAGCCGCGCCTCGAGCCAAGCTGTTCCAGTACAGCTACAACACTGGCATCTATCCGACAATGTGGAAAACTGCCCAGGTATGTCCTGTCCACAAAAAGCAGGACAAATCCAACCCGGCCAATTACCACCCCATCAATCTACTCTCAATCATCAGCAAAGTGATGGAAGGTGTCATCGACAGTGCTATCAAGCGGCACTTACTCACCAATAACCTGCTCACGGATGCCCAGTTTGGGTTCCGCCAAGACCACTCAGCTCTCGACTTCATTACAGATCTGGTCCAAACATGGACAAAGGAGCTGAATTCCAGAGGTGAGGTGAGAGTGACTGCCCTTAACATCAAGGCAGCATTTAACTGAGTCTGGCATCAAGGAGCCCGAGTAAAACTGAAGTCAATGGGAATCAGGGGGAAAACGTTCCACTGGCTGGAGTCATACCTAGCACAAAGGAAGATGGTTGTGGTGGTTGAAGGTCAATCATCACAGCCCCACGACATCGCAGCAGGAGTTCCTCAGGGCAGTGTCCTAGGCCCAACCATCTTCAGCTGCTTCATCAACGACCTTCCCTCCAACATTAGGTCAGAAATGGGGATGTTCGCTGATGACTGCAGTGTTCAGCGCCATTCACAACTCCTCAGATAATGAAGCAGTCTGTGCCCGCATGCGACAAGACCTGGACGACGTTCAGGCTTGGGCTGATAAGTGGCAGGTAACATTTGCGCCACACAAGTGACAGGCAGTGACTATCTCCAACAAGCGAGAGTCTAACCACCTCCCCTTGACATTCAACAGCATTACCATCGCCGAATCCCTCACCATCAACATCCTGGGGGTCACCATTGACCAGAAACTTAACTGGACCAGCCACATAAATACTGTGGCAACAAGAGCAGGTCAGAGGCTAGGTATTCTGTGGCGAGTGTCTCACCTCCTGACTCCCCAAAGACTTTCCACCATCTACAAGGCACAAGTAAGGAGTGTGATGGAATACTCTCCACTTGCCTGGATGAGTGCAGCTCCAACAACACTCAAGAAGCTCGACACCATTCAAGACAAAGCTGTCCGCTTTATTGGCACCCCAACCACCACCTTAAACATTCACTCCCTCCGCCACCGGCGCACCATCTCTGCAGTGTGTTCCATCGACAAGATGCACTGCAGCAACTCGCCAAGGCTTCTTCGGCAGCACCTCCCAAACCCGCGACCTCTACCACCTAGAAGGACAGGGGCAGCAGGCACATGGGAACACCACCACCTCCAAGTTCCCCTCCAAGTCACACACCACCCTGACTTAGAAATATATCGGCCGATCCTTCATCGTCGCTGTGTCAAAATCCTGGAACTCCCTCCCTAACAGCACTGTGGGAGTTTCTTCACCACACGGACAGCAGTGATTCAAGAAGACGGCTCACCACCACCTTCTCAAGGGCAATTAGGGCAATAAATGCTGGCATTGCCAGCGATGCCCACTGACGCAAGAAAACTACTAGGCACTTGGTCTAAGCGTTAAACAAAGCTTTAATCAACTGTTTCACAACATGGGAGGTCTAGTTGTGTCCTTCACTAGTTCCTGTTAAGAATGTCCTGCGCAAGCTGGGCCCGTGCCCGTGCCCGAGTATTTATACTCTCCCTGGACAGCGCCACCCGCAGGCCACTCAGTATTATTACATAAGTCTCTCTTTCATGAATAACTGATTCATGTCACCCACATCCCATAAATGAATTTAAACACACTAACCGAGACGCGCGCGCGCGCTAACCGGGACGCACGCGCACTAACCGGGGCGCGCGCACTAACCGGGACGCGCGCGCGCGCACTAACCGGGACGCGCGCGCGCGCCAACCGGGACGCGCGCGCGTGCGCCAATCGGGACGCGCGCGCGCCAACCGGGACGCCCGCCCGCGCGCCAACCGGGACGCCCGCCCGCGCGCCAACCGGGACGCTCGCCCGCGCGCCAACCGGGACGCCCGCCCGCGCGCCAAACGGGACGCGCGCCCGCGCGCCAACCGGGACGCGCGCCCGCGCGCCAACCGGGACGCGCGCCCGCGCACCAACCGGGACGCGCGCCCGCGCACCAACCGGGACGCGCGCCCGCGCACCAACCGGGACGCGCGCCCGCGCACCAACCGGGACGCGCGCCCGCGCACCAACCGGGACGCGCGCCCGCGCACCAACCGGGACGCGCGCCCGCGCACCAACCGGGACGCGCGCACGCGCGCGCACTAACCAGGATGCGCGTGCACTAACCGGGATGCGCGCGCACCAACCGGGACGTGCGCGCACCAACCGGGACGCGCGCCCGCGCACTAACCGGGACGCGCGCCCGCGCGCGCTAACCGGGACGCGCACGCGCGCTAACCGAGGCACGCGCGCGCGCGCGCTAACCGAGGCGCGCGCGCGCACTAACCGAGACACGCACACACACACTAACCGAGACACGCACACACACACTAACCGAGACACACACACACACAAGCACACTAACGAGCACACATGTGCACAGGGAGAGGTAGTGGGGGTGGGGGGGGGGGGGTGAAGAAACACAAACCGGACAGCCCATCGAACCCTTCACGGATGGGCCGCTCACCTTCCAATCACCTCCCTGGGATTATACTTCTGGTAGAAGTCGCTGGCCGCGATCTCATACTCCAGCCGGACGTCCCGCGTCATGGTTGGGTGCGGAGGATGGAGTTCAATCCAAGGCAGCCCGTGGACTGGGGGAGAGAGAGAGAGAGAGAGACAGAGACGGTCAGGTGCTGAACCGCAAGGGGTGTCATAAAGGAACGTCCGACGGCTCATCGCTCCCTCAGCCACGCTCCAGCGCTGGACGGCCACTCCGGGAGAGAGAGAGACAGAGCGAGCGAGCACTGGGCCTGAACCTGCCTCAGAGCCTCGGTTATGCTGCACAAGCTCTCCTGCCCTGCTCCCACCCTCCCCGGTGTACTTGGGTCTAATTATAGCCCTCGCCCAGCACCACACATACCAGACGAGATCAGCTAACTAAGCACAGGCCGGGGATGGAGCCTGGGTCTTTCCTGCCGTGTGCGCGTGCGTGGGGAGAGGGGGGCTCTGTAAATTTATCCGCTAAATTGAGATTTTCTGTGGCTTACTGAACTAAATCTTCACAGACGAGACTCAGATGCCGAGCAAACTGGTCAGAGGCCCGGTTAGGTGTGGGGGGGGTAAAACAAGATCAATTACTGATGGGAGCACGGCCCCCCCATTTACGGGACGCCACCCCCCTTGTAGTGAGTGAATGAACTGGTTCACATCCATAGAAAGGGAGGACTTGCATTTCGACAGCACTCTTCTTGGCCTCAGCGCTTCAGGCCAACAAAGTACTTTTTGGAAATGCAGTCGCTTTGGTAAGGTAGGAAATGTGCCAACCAATTCACGTACAGCAAGCTTCCGGAAACAGCAATGTGGAAAACCTAAAAAAATAGGAGCAGGAATAACCCAGTCAGCCCTTCGAGCCTGCTCCGCCATTCAATAAGATCATGGCTGATCTTCGACCTCAACTCCACTTTCCCACCCCACCCCTTAGCATTCAAAAATCTATCGATCTCTGCCTTGAATATACTCAACGACTGAGCCTCCACAGCCCTCTGGGGTAGAGAATTCCAAAGATTCACCACCCTCTGAGTGAAGACATTTCTCCTCATCTCAGTCCTAAATGGCCGACCCCTTATTCTGAGACTGTGACCCCTGGTTCTAGACTCCCCAGCTAGGGGAAACATCCTCCCTGCATCTACCCTGTCAAGCCCTGTAAGAATTTTATATGTTTCAATGAGATCACCTCTCATTCTTCTAAACTCTAGAGAGTATCGGCCTAGTCTACTCAATCTCTTAAAAATTCAGTTCCACAACAGCCCAAGGTGGGATTGGAACTTCTGCTCAACGACATCATTAGTCCAGGCCTCTAGATTACCAGTAACATCACCACTGCACTACCACATCGTTTTTTTTAGTGCTGTTGGATGAGGGATAAATATTGGCCCAAGACACCAGGGAGAACTCCCTGCTCTTCTTCCAATAGCGGCTGGGGGATCTTTTACGTCCACCTGAGAGGAGAGACGTGGCCTTCGATATAACGTCTCATCCGAAAGACGGCACCTCCGACAGTGCAGCGCTCCCTCAGTACTGCCCCGACAGTGCAGCACTCCCTCAGCACTGCCCCTCCGACAGTGCAGCGCTCCCTCAGTACTGCCCCTCCGACAGTGCAGTGCTCCCTCAGTACTGCCCCTTCGACAGTGCGGCGCTCCCTCAGTACTGCCCCTCCGACAGTGCAGCGCTCCCTCAGTACTGCCCCGACAGTGCAGCACTCCCTCAGCACTGCCCCTCCGACAGTGCAGCGCTCCCTCAGTACTGCCCCTCCGACAGTGCTGTGCTCCCTCAGTACTGCCTCTCCGAATGCGCATTGCTCCCTCAGTACTGCCCCTCCGACAGTGCAGCGCTCCCTCAGTACTGCCCCTCCGACTGCGCAGCGCTCCCTCAGTACTGCCCCTCCGACTGCGCAGCGCTCCCTCAGTACTGCCCCTCCAACAGTGCACTGCTCCCTTGGCACTAGCAACTGGGGAGTGTCGGCCCAGATTAAGGAGCGCAAGTCTCTGGAGCGGGTGGGGCTCGGACCCAGAACCTTCTGACTCAGAGGCGAGTGTGTTATACCCACTGAGCCACGACTGACACACTCTCGAGCACAGACTCAAAACCTCAGTACCCAATCAAAAAAATGCTGGCATCATCCTCGCGGCAGCTTGGCAGTCCTACCTGACGCCATCTCCTCAGCGTGGCTTGCCCAAGTTGGCAGGAAGACCGAAGGGAGCAGGCGGGCTTGGGCCAGGGGCCAAGAGAGGGGTCTGGACTCGCTGCGTTTGTCCAGGGCAGCCGCTATGCAATGCCTTTTAACCTGATCAAGTTTGGAGATTGGAGATAAGATCGAGCCAATTCCAATTGGGTGATGGTGATATAATTAACAGGAACAATGGGGCAAGGGACGGATGTATATACACAGATAGGCACACAAACAAGCAGAGGTCACCCTACAGTGCTCAGAAGGAGAAACCATGGCCGATTTTCTCCCTCCCTAACTCAGAGGCAATGCGGCTCGTTCATAGAATGACGCAGCACAGAATGAGGCCTTTCAGCCCATCGTGCCTGTGCCAACTCTTTGTTAGAGCAGTGCAATTAATCCCACTCCCCTGCTCTTCCCCACCTCCCCGCCCCCTCCCCCGCCAACCCCGTAATATTTTTTTCCTCAAGTATTTATCCAATTCCCTTTTGAAAGTTACTATTGAATCTGCTTCCACCGCCCTTTCAGGCAGCGCATTCCAGATCACAACAACTCATTGCATTAAAAAAAAATTGTCATATCGCCTCTGGTTCTTTTGCAAATCACCTTAAATATGTCTCCTTTGGTTACTGACCCTTTGTGATTTTTAACACATCTGTCAAATCTCCTGGTAACCTTCTCTGCCCTAAGGAGAACAACCCCAGCTTCTCCAGTCTCTCCACATCACTGAAGTCCCTCATCCCTGGTACCATTCTGGTCAATCTCCCCTTAACCTTCTCTGCTCTAAGGAGAACAGCCCCAGCTTCTCCAGTCTCTCCACATCACTGAAGTCCCTCATCCCTGGTACCATTCTGGTCAATCTCCCCTTAACCTTCTCTGCTCTAAGAAGAACAACCCCAGCTTCTCCAGTCTCTCCACATCACTGAAGTCCCTCATCCCTGGTACCATTCTGGTCAATCTCCCCTTAACCTTCTCTGCTCTAAGAAGAACAACCCCAGCTTCTCCAGTCTCTCCACATCACTGAAGTCCCTCATCCCTGGTACCATTCTGGTCAATCTCCCCTTAACCTTCTCTGCTCTAAGAAGAACAACCCCAGCTTCTCCAGTCTCTCCACATCACTGAAGTCCCTCATCCCTGGTACCATTCTGGTCAATCTCCTCTGCACTCCCTCCAAGGCCTTGACATCCTTCCTAAGGTGGTGCCCAGAATTGAACACAATACTCCAGCTGAGGCCTAATGAGTGATTTATAAAGGTTTAGCATAGCTTCCTTGCTTTTGTCTTGTATTCCTCTATTTATAAAGCCAAGGATCCCATGTGCTATTTTTTTTTTTTTTTATAGAACAGCCTTCTCAACCTGTCCTGCTGCCTTCAAAGATTTGTGTGCGTACACCACCCAGGTGTCTCTATTCCTGCATCCCCTTCAAAATTGTACATTTAGTTTGTATTGCCTCTCCTCCATCTTCCTTCCGAAATGTATCACTTCACACGTCACTGTTAAATTTCGTCTGCCACGTGTCTGCCCATTTCACCAGTCTGGCGATGTCCTCCTGAAATCTGTGCCATCCTCATCCTAACTCAGGGGCTCCGAGAACCGTTGTAGTCCATAACCCCTCCCCCCCCAAATCAGCTCTTGCAGCATTAAAGTTCAGCTCCATCACCACCGTCCATCCCCCCACCTCGAGCCCCACAAATCCAGGCCGACACTCCCCGGTTACCAGTACCGAGGGAGCGTCGCACTGTCGGAGGGGCAGTACTGAGGGAGCGCCGCACTGTCGGAGGGGCAGTACTGAGGGAGCGCCGCACTGTCGGAGGGGCAGTACTGAGGGAGCGCCGCACTGTCGGAGAGGCAGTGGTGAAGGAGCGCTGCACTGTCGGAGGGGCAGGACCGAAGGAGCGCTGCACTGTCGGAGGGGCCGTCTTTCAGATGAGACGTTAAACCGAAGGCCCCGTCTGCCATCTCAGGTGGACGTAAATGATCCCAAGGCCCCAACTGGAAGAGCAGGGGGAGTTCACCCCGGTGTCCTGGGGTCAAATTTATCCCTCATCCAGCAACACGAAAAACAGAATATCTGGTCATAATCACATTGCTGTTTGTGGGACCTTGCTGTGCGCAAATTGGCTGCCGCTTTTCCTACATTACAAGTGCCTACAATTCAAATGTACTTCATTGGCTGTAAAGCGCTTAGGGATGTCCCGAGGTCGTGAAATGGCGCTTTATATAAATGCAAAAATCTTTCTTTCTTCCCTCAACCAACATCGGCAGAACACGCAACAAGTGGCCATCCCTGTTGCTGTTGGTGGGATCTTGCTGTGTGCAAAACGGCCACGGCATTCGGTTCCGAAGCAGCGCAGTGGACGCGAGGCGCTTTGGGCCGCCCCAAGGGCGATACAGGAATGTAAATTCATTGAGAAAAAAATCATTCTAAGCAAGTAAAAGTCACAACCCCAGGAAATTATAGAAGCTTAGAGTACAGCAGTGGGCCATTCGGCCCGTCGTGCCTGTGCTGCCTTTTCGAAAGAGCCGTCGTGCTTAGTTCCAACCCCCCCTGCTTTCTGTCCATATCGCTGTAGGTTCCTCATTCTCAACACCAACTTGTATTTATATAGCGTCTTTAACATAGTAAAACATCAGTGTTTGAAGACCAGGACCTCAAACCCGGCACCAAGCTCATGGTCTACAGAGCAGCAGTGATACCCGCCCTGCTGTATGCCTCAGAGACATGGACCATGTACAGCAGGCACCTCAACGCACTGAAGAGGTACCACCAATGCTGCCTCCGCAAGATCCTGCAAATCCATTGGCAGGATAGGCGCACCAACATCAGTGTTCTTGCTCAGGCCAACATCCCCAGCGTCGAAGCTTTGACCACGCTCAATCAGCTCCGATGGGCGGGTCACATTGTCCGCATGCCCGATACGAGACTCCCAAAACAAGCACTCTACTCGGAACTCCGGCACGGCAAGAGAGCCCCAGGTGGGCAGAGGAAACGCTTCAAGGACACCCTCAAAGCCTCCTTGAAAAAGTGTAACATCCCCACCGACACCTGGGAATCCCTGGCCCAAGACCGCACAAAGTGGAGGAGAAGCATCCGGGAAGGCGGCGAACACCTCGAGTCTCTTCGCCAGGAGCAAGCGCAAGGAGCGCACGGCAACCCAAGCACCCCGCCCACCCGCCCCTTCAACCACCGTCTGCCCCACCTGCGACAGAGACTGTAGGTCCCGCATTGGACCCATCAGTCACCTGAGAACTCATTTTTAATGTGGAAGCAAGTCATCCTCGGTTCCGAGGGACTGCCTAAGAAGAAAACATACCAAGAAAGAAAGACTTGCATTTCTATAGCGCCGTTCATGACCACCAGGCATCCCAAAGCGCTTTACAGCCAATGAAGTTCTTTTTGAAGTGTAGTCACTGTTGTGATGTAGGAAACGCGGCAGACAATTTGCGCAAAGCAAGCTCCCAAAAACAGCACTGTGATAATGGCCAGATAATGTTTTTTTTAAAAAAAGCGATGTTGATTGAGGGATAAATATTGGCCGGGGCACAGGCCTGGCGCGTCACAGGAGCAATTATAGAACAAATTATGACACCAAGCCATGTAAGGAGATATTGGGGCAGATGACCAAAAAGCTTGGTCAAAGAAGCAGGTTTTAAGGAGCATCTTAAAGGAGGGGAGAGAGAGTACTTGTCCAACTCGCCTTTAAAATAATTCATGGAATCAGCTTCCACCACCTTTTCAGGCAGACCGCCCGGAAAATCATTTGAAATGAAGGCTGTTACCTTGTTAGTTGCGCTGTTCTCTGGATTTTAGTGATGGATTGGAGCCCCCTGCCTCAGGCTCTGACTGAGCTGGCTTGCAGTTTGTGTATGTGCGGCCTGGGTAGATATCTGGCTTCCCCCCCACTCTGATCCTGGGCAGGTTACAAACTGGATTAATGTTGAAAGAAAAGTCGTTGTGCAGGGCAACTGCAGGAAGGCTCACAAGCCGTGAGGAGCTGGGTTACGGTTGAAATTCTTGCAAGGGAGCCCCGTTGCTCAGCGCCGTCCACATCTTTCCCCTCCCCACCCCACCTTGTTGTTGCAGCAGCAGCAAGGGTGCATTGACCGGAAGCCAATCGCACCAATCACAGCCCCGGCTCCCGGCTTTGATTGACAGCTGCTCAGCCCAAGGCTCTAACCAATCAGCGACGGGCGTCCTTCTTGTTTTTTAAGCCAATCGTAGCCAGGCTGCTCGTGGATTGGCGTGTGCGGTGGCCAATCAAAGCGGTGGCCAACTTTCTTGCTTGGCTTGCCATCTTAATTCAGGTGGACCGAGGTGGGCAAAGGGGGACCGGGGCCAATTGGAAAGCTCGACAAAAGACCTGGCAGAGCCACGATGGGCCGAATGGCTTCCTCCTGTGCTGTATCATTCTATGAAGTGTTGCGTGCTTTTGATGTCGCCAACACACAATTTTAAACAACCTGGGGGCATCTGTACGCAAGTTTTTGAAGGTGGCAGGGACAAGTTGAGAAAGAAAGATTTGCATTTGTATAGCGCCTTTCACAACCGCCGGTCGTCCCAAAGCGCTTCGCAGCCAACGAAGTACTTTTTGAAGTGTAGTCACTGTTGCAATGTAGGGAACGCGGCAGCCCGCTTGCGCACAGCAAGCTCCCACAAACAGCGATGTGATCATGACCAGATAATCTGTTTTTAGCCCTGATGATTTGAGGGATAAATATTGGCCCAGGACACCGGGGATAACTCCCCTGCTCTTCTTCGAAATAGCGCCGTGGGATCTTTTACGTCCACCTGAGAGAGCAGGTGGGGCCTCGGTTTAATGTCTCATCTGAAAGACGGCACCTCCGACAGTGCGGCGATCCCTCGGTACTGCACTGGAGTGTCAACCGGGATTTTTGTGCTCAAGTCTCTGAAGCGGGACGTGAACCCATAACCTTCTGACTCAGAGGCGAGCGTGTAATGTTAAGGCACATGGGATTGGGGGTAAGGTACTGACTTGGATAGAGAACTGGTTGGCAGACAGGAAGCAAAGAGTTGGAATAAACGGGTCTTTTTCCGAGTGGCAGGCAGTGACTAGTGGGGTACCGCAGGGATCGGTCCTTGGGCCCCAGCTATTCACAATATAGATTAATGATCTAGACAAGGGAACTAGATGTAATATCGCCAAGTTTGCAAATGACACAAAGCTGGGTGGGCGTGTGTGCTGTGAGGAGGATGCCGAGAAACTCCAGGATGATTTGGACATGTTAGGTGATTGGGCAGAAGCATGGCAGATGCAATATAACGTGGATAAATGCGAGGTTATCCACTTTGGTGTCAAAAACAGGAATGCAGATTATTACCTGAATGGTAATAGATTGGGAGAAGGGGAAGTGCAACGAGACCTGGGTGTCCTTGTGCACCAGTCGCTGAAGGTAAGCATGCAGGTGCAGCAGGCGGTTAAGAAGGCAAATGGTATGTTGGCCTTCGTAGCGAGAGGGTTCGAGTACAGGAACAAGGATGTCTTGCTACAGTTGTACAGGGCCTTGGTGAGACCGCACCTTGAGTATTGTGTGCAGTTTTGGTCGCCTTACCTGAGGAGGGACGTTCTTGCCATGGAGGGAGTGCAGCGAAGATTCACCAGGCTGATACCTGGGATGGCAGGAATGACGTATGAGGAGAGATTGGGTCGATTGGGCTTGTACTCACTGGAGTTTAGAAGATTGAGAGGGGATCTCATCGAAACCGATAAAATTCTGTCAGGCCTGGACAGACGAGATGCAGGAAGGATGTTTCTGATGGCCGGGGAGTCCAGAACCAGGGATCATAGTTTAAGGATAAGGGGTAAGCCATTTAGGACTGAAATGAGGAGGAACGTGTGGTGAACCTGTGGAATTCTCTGCCACAGAGGGCGGTGGAGGCCAGTTCATTAAATATATTCAAGAAAGAGTTGGATATATTTCTTAAGGCTAAAGGGATCAAGGGATATGGGGAGAAGGCAGGGGCAGGGTACTGAATTTGGATGATCAGCCATGATCTCATTGAATGGCGGAGCAGGCTCGAAGGGCCGAATGGCCTACTCCTGCTCCTATCTTCTGTGTTTCTATGGTACATCGGCGAGACCATGCAGACACTGCGACAACGGATTAACGGACACCGCGCAACAATCGCCAGGCAGGAGTGTTCCCTCCCAGTCGGGGAACACTTCAGCAGTCAAGGACATTCAGCCTCCGATCTTCGGGTAAGCATTCTCCAAGGCGGCCTTCGAGACACACGACAACGCAAAATCGTAGAGCAGAAACTGATAGCCAAGTTCTGCATTCATGAGGATGGCCTCAACCAGGATCTTGGGTTCATGTCACGCTACATGTAACCCCACCTGACGTAGGGTCACCCAGACTCGAGTCATCGTTGGCTTGTTCTCTCTACACAGATGCGGCCAGACCTGCTGTGATTTCCAGCAAAAAAAAATGTTTTTTGTCTGTTTTTTGTTTTTCATACAGACCCCAGCATCTGCAACATTTGACCCCACCTCATTGTTCTTTGATGTAATGTTTTCCTGACTAACCTGTTTGGATACCATTCACACCTTTGATTGCTGTGACTATCTCTCTGCTGAGGTGTGATAAATGGCAGTTAGAAAGATTACCTGTAAACATCTGGCATCCAAAGATGTGCGGGTTAGGTTGATTGGCTATGATAAATTGACCCTTCGTGTTAGGGGGATTAAATACGTGGGGTTACGGGGATAGGGTGGGATATGTGTTGGTGTAGGGGTTACGGGGATCGGGTGGGATATGTGTCGGTGCAGGCTCGATGGGCCGAAATGGCCTCTATCTGCACTGTGGGGTTTCTGTGATTCTGTGATTATTCTCTGTCTATATAAGCTGTGTCTTTATGCATCGCTCCACTTCACCTGACGAAGGAGCAGCGCTCCGAAAGCTTGTGATTTCAAATAAAACTGTTGGACTATAATCTGGTGTTGTGTGACTTCTTAAAGATAAGGGGGACAGAGATGAGGAGGAATTTCTTCACCCAGAGAGTGGTGAACCTGTGGAATTTTCTACCACAGAAGGCCAATTCGTTAAATATATTCAAGAAGGAGTTAGATATATTTCTTAAGGCTAAAGGGATCAAGGGATATGGGGAGAAAGCAGGGACAGGGTACTGAGTTTGGATGATCAGCCATGATCTCATTAAATGGCGGAGCAGGCTCGAGGGGCCGAATGGCCTACTCCTGCTCCTATCTTCTATGTTTCTAAGAGGAGATTTGAGAGAGGTGTTCAAATCATGAAGGGTTTAGATAGAGTAAATAAACAGAAACTGTTTCCAATGGCTGAAGGGTCGGTAACCAGAGGGCACAGATTTAAGGTGATTGGCAAAAGAACCAGAGGCGATATGAGGGGAAACCTTTTTTTATGCAACGGGTGGTTAGGGTTTAGACTGCACTGCCTGATAGGGTGCTGAATGCAGATTCAATAGTAGCTTTCAAAATGGAATTGGATAAACACTTGAAGGAGAAATAATTGCAGGGACATGGGGAACGAGCGGGGGAGTGGGACTAACTGGATTGCTCGTGGAAAAAGCCGGCGCACTTTCTGAGAGAGGGTACCCCTCTCGCCTCTGAGGCAGAAGGTTGTGGGTTCAAGCCCCACTCCAGATTCTTGACCACAAAACCCAGGCTGACACTCCAGTGAAAGAAAATAAAAGACTTGCATTTAGCGCCTCTCACGGCTTCAGGACGTCCCAAAAAGCTTCACAGCCAATGAAGTCCTTTTGAAGCATAGTCGCTGTTGTAATGTAGGAAAGGCGGCAGCCAGTTTGTGCACAGCAAGCTCCCACAAACAGCGATGTGACAATGACCAGATAACCTGTTTTAGTGATGTTGGTTGAGGGATAAATATTGGCCGCCAGACACTGGGGATAACTCCCCTGCTCTTCTTCCAATAGTGTGCGTGGGTTCTTTTACGTTCACCTGAAAGGGCAGATGGGGCCTCGGTTTAACGTCTCATCCAAAAGACGGCACCTCCGATATACTTCGAAGTCAGGATGGTGTGTAACTTGGAGGGGAACTTGGTAGGTGATGGTGTTCCCAGGCGCCTGCTGCCCTTGTCCTTCTAGGTACTGAGGGAACGCTGCACTGTCGGAGCTGCAGTCTTTCGGACGAGACATCAAACCGAGGGACCCGTCTGCCCTCTCAGGTGGACGGAAAAGATCCCGCGGCCACAATTTCTGCTTTTTCTGGCCAATTTATATGTTGGCCTTCGTAGCGAGAAGGTTCGAGTACAGGAACAAGGATGTCTTGCTGCAGTTGTACAGGGCCTTGGTGAGACCACACCTTGACTATTGTTTGCAGTTTTGGTCGCCTTATCTGAGGAAGGATGTTCTTGCCATGGAGGGAGTGCAGCGAAGATTCACCAGGCTGATACCTGGGATGGCAGGAATGACGTATGAGGAATGACGGATGGACCCGAGCGTCTATTGACCTGCACTTGTGATGGTCTGTCAGTGTTCGAAAGTCAAACGCTTCGGAGACGTGCCGAGGCGGTGAAAGGCGCCGTCGAGCTGCTTTTGCTGCATGGGAGTCGAGGGTTTGGGCGAGCGGGGTGCGGTCCTACCTGAGCGTGGTGTTGGAGGGGCGAAAGATATCTCCATCATAGCGGGCTGTCAGATCCCCCTCATCGGCTCAGCTGGGAGTCTGGCGGTGGAGGGCTGTATAAAGTGTCGCCACCACCATTACTTGGTGGATTGGATGGAAGACATGGGAGAGGCCAAATAAAATGGCAGCTTGGCCAAATAAAATGGCGGCTTGGCCAAATAAAATGGCAGCTTGGCCAAATAAAATGGCGGCTTGGCCAAATTGACTTCGGCCCGTGGGGCATGGGGCGGGGGTGGGTGGCGGGGTCAAAGGAAAAACGGTTTTGGAATGGCGGCTGAATTTGAAATAACGGGCGGAGCCCTCGCGCTGCGTCGAAGCCGGTGACGTCAGCGCATCGCTCTCCGGCGTCCGTCAATCGCAGGGGCCGCCGACGTCAGTGCATCTCTCTCAGGTGTCCGTCAAACACAAGGGCTAGTGACGTCAGCGCGTCTCCCAGGCATCGGTCCATCACCGGGGCCAGCTGACGTCACGCGTCGCTCACTCGCCTGTCCGGCTGAGTGGGAGGAGGGGGGCCCCCCGCGGGGCCGGATGACGTCAGCACGTCCCTCAGGCGCCCTGTCCGACTCAGCGGGAGGGCGTGGGGGGCCGGTTAACGTCATCGCGTCTCACTCACTGAGGCGTCTGTCAAACGCAGGGCCAGCTGACGTCAACACGTCACACTCACGCGGCCGAGAGGGAGGGCGTGGGGTGCGGGGCCTTGAGTGTGCTGATGACGTCAGCGCGGCTCACACACACCCCCCCCCACCCTGGTTCATGACGTCAGCACGTCTCACGGCCCCTGTCCAACTGAGTGGGTGGAGCGTGGGGGTCGGAGCTTGGGACGTCTCCCTCAGGCGTCCGTCCAAACTCAGGGGCCGGCTGACGTCAGCTCGTCTGTCCGACTGAGTGGATGAGCGTAGGGGCGGGGCCGTGTGTGCGCCGCTGACATCAGCGCGTCTCCCACACGCCCGCTGTCCGTCCAACCGAGTGGGAGGGCGGGGCCAGTGACGTCAGCGCGCCGCAGATCTGTCACCCCGAGTGCGTGCGGGTGGGTGGGAGGAGCGCGGTTGGTGACGCCATCACGTCCCGCGTGGACGCGCGCGTCGCAACTCCTTTGACTGGCGAGGAGCGCAGGTGCGTCATCACGTCGGCAACGCGCTGTCGGGAGCGAGCAAGCGAAGGAAGGAAAAGGAAGAGCCGAAGCAGCAGAGAGAAGAAAGGAAAAGGCGGAGCGAAAAGAGGAAGGAGAGTGAGGGAGTGGTTTGTTGGTGGGAAGGCTTTTGGAAACGGAACAAAGCCTCTCTCTCTCTTCCCCTCTTTGACAGCAGTTACCGAGTTACCGAATTCGGACGGCAATTAAAAAGCTCGAAAAACTAGCCCTCGGCCGCCATGTTGGTAATGGCGGCGGCGGCGGCGACGACAAGATGGCGGACGGCCGAGCAAGGCGATCGGGGCCACCGGGCCGACGGCCGGAGCGAATGAGGCGCCGGCCGAGGCCGCAGGAGGAAGGCGAGCCGCCCAAGGGCCAGAGGAGCCCCAGCGTTTGCGCCGAGGAGGAGGAGGAAGAGGAGGAGGAGGGGGGCCGCACGCTACCATTGGCCTCTTAAAGGCGCCGGCCACCCCCCCCATTCCCAGTGGATGCTCATTTTCCGTCGGCGGATATTTATTATACAACCAACCTCAACCTACTTGGTTTTTATATGTGTATATATATATCTATTTTTTAATTTCTGAAGAGGATTATACCAAGTTTGGAAGAACAAACAACACTTTTTTGGAGAAGGGGGTCGTGGAAAAGTTCCTGACTTGTCATTCTTTAAGAACTGACTTGTCAATTTTTTTTCTTTTTCTGCCCCCTCCCCCCCCCCCCCCCACTTTTTTTGTGCAAATTGCTGAGCAGCAGACCCAGCTTTCTCTCTTCTAACCCTACCCACAGCTCCCTAACTTATTGCAAGACCAGCCGAGAGGAAAAGAAAAGCCTGGAATCGAGACACCCTCCCCTAAATTTTGAAAAAATATTCTTCAGAGCAAAGATCATCCCAAAGATGCAATCTTGATCTACTTCGGTTTTCTATATATACACAAGGTGCAATCTTTTCTTCATCCAGATTTGTGTTTTTCTGGAATGGGGAAGTCTGTCGAAGGATAGTTTTTTTTTGGGGGGTAATCCCTTGAGAGTATAATTCCAGCAGGCTTATGTAAACCCACACATGGAATGTGTTTGAGGAGATCTTGTTCTTTGGTGCTTTTTTTCCCCACCACCAACACCAAACCCTTTCTGGAACTTTTTTTTTGGTGTTTATCCTCTTCTGGGTTAGCTTGCAATAAGTTTTTAAAAAAAACCAGACACACACACACGTTGCATTCTTCTCTATGACTGCAAGACTTTAGGGAGAGTGGAAAAGGGGGTTGGACTTAAATCACCCCTTAATATTTATATTCGGACTGATAATTCGCACAAAAAGAAATGGATGGGCTGCCCAGAGCAGGTGGTTATCGCCAGAGCAGGAGATCCAGGTCCCAGAGGGACCGAGAGAGGAAGATGACCGGGACTGGGGGCAGGGACTCCAGGCCCTATTCTCCTTCCTCTGGATCGGACCGAGAAGCAGTGGAGGTTCCCGGCTCTTCCAGGCCCAGGCCTCCCAGGCGCAGGAGAAGGGAATCCACGTCGTGCGAGGAAGACATCATCGATGGATTTGCAATTGCCAGCTATGTGTCTTTGGAGGCCTTGGAGGTAAGCAGCTTTGACAGATTTAGCTGTGAAAGGGCATGATATCGTCTGTAAAAGCTGTTTAAATCGGTCGCAAACATGTCTCTGTTCCTCTTCCTCTGTCTCTTTCCCCCCCCCGCCCCCCAAAAAAATTCCTGGAAGTAGTCTAACCCATGATCAGATTTCTACTTCCTAAAAGATTGGCAGGAATGACGTATGAGGAGAGATTGGGTCGATTGGGCTTATACTCGCTGGAGTTTAGAAGAATGAGAGGGGATCTCATTGAAACTTATAAAATTCTGACAGGACTAGACAGACTAGATGCAGGAAGGATGTTTCTGATGGCGGGGGAGTCCAGAACCAGGGGTCACAGTCTAAAGATAAGGGGTAAGCCATTTAGGACAGAAATGAGGAGGAATTTCTTCACCCAGAGAGTGGTGAACCTGTGGAATTCTCTACCACAGAAGGCAGTGGAGGCCAATTCATTAAATATATTCAAGAAGGAGTTGGATATATTTCTTAAGGCTAAAGAGATCAAGGGATATGGGGAGAAGGCAGGGACAGGGTACTGAGTTTGGATGATCAGCCATGATCGCGTTGCATGGCGGAGCAGGCTCGAGGGGCCGAATGGCCGACTCCTGCTCCTATCTTCTATGGTAGGGGTTTATCTTGAGGTGTGCCGACGGCAGTGGAAAGCCAGCCATGAATGAGGAATGGGGTAAGATGGGGAGTGAGGAAGATGGAGGAATAAGATTAGTATTATTAAAAAGGATACAGATAAATCAAACGGGGAATTCAGGAGCAACCTCTTTGCCTAGAGAGTGGTGCGAATGTGAACCTTGCTGCCACAGGGAGAAGGTGCAAAATAAAATTGACTAGAATTGTGTCGGGTTTAACTTTCCGTTCTATCGGGAAAGATCGAACGGGCTGGGGGGGCTTTTCTCTAGCCAGAAAGCAAGACTTGCAATTATACAGTGCCTTTCACATCCCCCGGCACGTCTCAAAGCGCTTTACAGCCAATGAAGTACTTTTTTGGAGTGCCGACACTGTTGTATTGTGGGAACTCTACTCCAAGTACTCTAGAAAAGAGAAGGCTGAGGGGTGACATGATGGATGTCTTCAGGATTATGAAAGGGTTTCGATTGGTTAGACGTGGTGAAGATGTTTCCACTTGCGTGCGAGGCCAGAACTAGGGGGCCATAAATATAAGCTCGTCACTAATAAATCAAACAGGGAATTCAGGAGAAACTTCTTTGCCCGGAGAGTGCCAAGAATGTGAAACTCGCTACCACAGGGAGTATTTGGGGCAAATAGCATTCAAGGGGAAGCTACATAAGCACATGAGAGAGAGAGAGAGAGAGAAAGGAATAGAAGGATGTGTTAATGGGGTGCGATAAAGAGTGGTGGCGGGATGCTCGTGAGGGGCGCAAACACCGGCATAGACACGTTGGGCTGAATGGCCTGTTTTTCAGTGCTTTGTAATGCGAGGTAATTCGCACTTTATTCAGCCTGCAGCAGGTTCGTCTGGTTTTATTGGGGTGGCGGTCCCGCTTTTAAAAACCCTCAAGGAATTTGAAATAATAGGTTACAATGTCATTCATTCTTTTATATAGTTAACAAGAAATTTAAAGAGGGGACGCGGCTCCCGTTTCTTCCTTGAAATGTCTCCTTTCTTCCTGAATCATTTGGGGGAAAGACCACTCTCGGTGCAGACTGGCTGCTTAGCGTGCGTGATGCCCGTCAGTGGTTTGTTTGCGAGTTGTGCTTAGAACCAAGAGTAAAACATGCCCTGCGCTGTGCGTCACCCTCCCCCTGAACCCATCTGATTCCAATCTGATCGAAGCAGCGCTCCCTTTTAAAGCAGTTTCTCTCGGAAGGTCCTCTCACTTTGCTGAGATAGTTCCTGGCATGACCGACTGACGACACTCTCTCTCCCCCCCCCCCCCCTCACTTGTATGTTCCCCTTTCACTCCCGACCCTCTCCCCTAGTTTATCTGATGCCATCCCTCCAATCGAGATCTGGCAGCAGCTCGCAAACCCGCAAGAAAAATGGCATCGGATCGTGAGAGATCTTCAATTTGTTTTCAAGAATGTCTGGTTTTTATTGTCTCTTTTTTTTTATATAAAAAAAAAACCCCAGAAGACAATTAAGGGTTGAGTGAAGGGAAGGAATGACGTATGAGGAGAGATTGGGTTGATTAGGCTTACACTCGCTGGAGTTTAGAAGAATGAGAGGGGATCTCATTGAAACTTATAAAATTCTAACGGGACTAGACAGACTAGATGCAGGAAGGATGTTCCCGATGGCGGGGGAGTCCAGAACCAGGGGTCACAGTCTAAGGATAAGGGGTAAGCCATTTAGGACAGAGATGAGGAGGAATTTCTTCACCCAGAGAGTGGTGAACCTGTGGAATTCTCTACCACAGAAGGCAGTGGAGGCCAATTCATTAAATATATTCAAGAAGGAGTTAGATATATTTCTTAAGGCTAAAGGGATCAAGGGATATGGGGAGGAAGCAGGGACAGGGTACTGAATTTGGATGATCAGCCATGATCTCATTGAATGGCGGAGCAGGCTCGAGGGGCCGAATGGCCTACTGCTCCTATCTTCTATGTTTCTATGACCCTTTAAAAATAAGAGAAGACGGTTTTAGTTTTTTTTTTAGAAACAAACTTTTTATGCTGCTAATCTTTTTAAGAAAACCAATTTAAGCGAAGTGACCTCCCACAGTTATTTGCCCTGTTCACAGACACCAGTCTTACGCAGTGATCGTGCCAAAAAGCATTGCGAGCTTCTGCCGTTGCCAAATACTGTCTGGTTATCTTGGCAGCTGAAGACATTCACGGTATTTGTGAGTGGGTTGTGCGATTTGTCAAGCGCTGACTCTCGGGAATGTCCATTAAAGTGGCACAGCGGCAGCACTGCTGCAGGAAGAACCGATACTTATCACGGCTGAAATGCGAAATAGTTGAATGTCAGTGTCTGCCTTGAACGGTAGGTATATCTTGATGGGTACAACCAGTGTGTCCAGGATATAGAGGCACTGGAGCAAAATAGATTTGCAAGGATGATACCTTATCTGAGGAAGGATGTTCTTGCCATGGAGGGAGAGCAGCGAAGATTCACCAGGCTGATACCTGGGATGGCAGGAATGACGTATGAGGAGAGATTGGGTCGATTGGGCTTGTACTCGCTGGAGTTTAGAAGAATGAGAGGGGATCTCATTGAAACTTATAAAATTCTAACAGGACGAGACAGACTAGATGCAGGAAGGATGTTCCCGATGGTCGGGGAGTCCAGAACCAGGGGTCACAGTCTAAGGATAAGGGGTAAGCCATTTAGGACAGAGATGAGGAGGAATTTCTTCACCCAGAGAGTGGTGAACCTGTGGAATTCTCTACCACAGAAGGCAGTAGAGGCCAATTCATTCAATATATTCAAGAAGGAGTTGGATATATTTCTTAAGGCTAAAGGGATCAAGGGATATGGGGAGAAGGCAGGGACAGGGCACTGAATTTGGATGATCAGCCGTGATCGCATTGAATGGCGGAGCAGGCTCGAGGGGCCGAATGGCCTGCTCCTGCTCCTATCTTCTATGTTTCTGTACCAAAACTGAGAGGTGACACCTATCTGGGAAAGACTGAACTGGCTCTGGGGCTCTTTTCTCTCCAGTACAGAAGCTGAGGGGATTGGCCTGAAAGGTTGCTAAAGGGTTCGATAGGGTAGACGAAGCGAAGATGTTTCCACTTGTGGGGGAAACGCAAACGAGGGGCCGTAAATATAAGATCGTCACCAATAAATCCAATAGGGGAATTCAGGAGAAACTTCTTCACCCAGAGAGTGGTGAGAATGTGGAACTCGCTGCCACATGGGGTAGTAGAGGCGCGTACCATAGATGCATTTAAGGAGAAGCTAGATAAACACACGAGGGAGAAAGGAATCGAAGGATATGCTGATGGGGAAGATGAAGTAAGGTGGGAGGATGCTCGCGTCAGCCATGGCTCAGTGGGTAGCACCCTCGCCTCGGAGTCAGAAGGTTGTGGGTTGAAGTCCCCACTCCAGAGACCTGAGCACAAAAAATCCAGGCTGACCCTCCAGAGCAGCACTGAGAGCGCTGCACTGTCGGAGGTGCCGTCTTTCGGACGAGACGTCAAACCGAGGCCCCCGTCTGCTCACTCTTGTCAGGTGGACATAAAAGACCCCACGGCACTATTTCGAAGAAGACCAGGGCAGTTCTCCCCGGTGTCCTGGCCAGTATTTATCCCTCGATCAACATAACAAAAAACAGATTATCTGGTCATGATCGCATTGCTGTTTGTGGGAGCTTGCTGTGCGCAAATTGGCCTGCCATGTTGTCTACATTACAACAGTGACTCCACTTCAAAAAGTACTTCATTGGCTGTAAAGCGCTTTGGGACGTGCGGTGGTCGTGGAAGGAGCTATATAAATGCAGGTCTGTCTTTCGTGTGGGGCACGGACCAGTTGGCCTGTTTCTGTGCTGTCGGTCCTTTGTAATACTACGTAACGTTGTTGTGCTGTAATGACAGATACAGTTCGTGCACATCTCTCAACCAAATCTTTTGTTTTGGTGAGGAAACTGGGGAAATTTCAGGGGGTTATGCCCCCTCAAATTTAGGGGAAAAAACAGTTTTTAATTGGCTCATCACCCCGCCAAAAAAATTCAGCTGAGGTTGTCAGTGAAAATAGGTTTCAAAGGAAGAACAGACTTGTATTTCTACAGCGCTGTACTTCACAACCTCAGGACGCCCCAAAGCACTTTACAGCCAATGAAGTACTTCTGAAGTGTTCTAATGTAAGAAATGCGGCAGTGTTTTCGGTCTAGGTTGAGTGACAGATATTAGCCCCAGGGCACTGGGGATAACTCCCCTGCTCCTCTTCAAAATAGGAATCTTTTATCCTTGAGAGGGCAGACGGGCCATCAGTTTAACGTCTCATCCGAAAGACGGCCCTCGGACAGTGCAGCGCTCCCTCAGCACTCCCCCTCGGACAGTGCACCGCTCCCTCAGTACTGCCCCTCGGACAGTGCAGCGCTCCCTCAGTACTGCCCCTCGGACAGTGCGCCGCTCCCTCAGTACTGCCCCTCGGACAGTGCGCCGCTCCCTCAGCCCTGCCCCTCCGACGGCGCGGCGCTCCCTCAGCCCTGCCCCTCCGACGGTGCGCCGCTCCCTCAGCCCTGCCCCTCCGACGGCGCGGCGCTCCCTCGGCCCTGCCCCTCCGACGGCGCGGCGCTCCCTCGGCCCTGCCCCTCCGACGGCGCGGCGCTCCCTCGGCCCTGCCCCTCCGACGGCGCGGCGCTCCCTCGGCCCTGCCCCTCCGACGGCGCGGCGCTCCCTCGGCCCTGCCCCTCCGACGGCGCGGCGCTCCCTCGGCCCTGCCCCTCCGACGGCGCGGCGCTCCCTCGGCCCTGCCCCTCCGACGGCGCGGCGCTCCCTCGGCCCTGCCCCTCCGACGGCGCGGCGCTCCCTCGGCCCTGCCCCTCCGACGGCGCGGCGCTCCCTCGGCCCTGCCCCTCCGACGGCGCGGCGCTCCCTCGGCCCTGCCCCTCCGACGGCGCGGCGCTCCCTCGGCCCTGCCCCTCCGACGGCGCGGCGCTCCCTCGGCCCTGCCCCTCCGACGGCGCGGCGCTCCCTCGGCCCTGCCCCTCCGACGGCGCGGCGCTCCCTCGGCCCTGCCCCTCCGACGGCGCGGCGCTCCCTCGGCCCTGCCCCTCCGACGGCGCGGCGCTCCCTCGGCCCTGCCCCTCCGACGGCGCGGCGCTCCCTCGGCCCTGCCCCTCCGACGGCGCGGCGCTCCCTCGGCCCTGCCCCTCCGACGGCGCGGCGCTCCCTCGGCCCTGCCCCTCCGACGGCGCGGCGCTCCCTCGGCCCTGCCCCTCCGACGGCGCGGCGCTCCCTCGGCCCTGCCCCTCCGACGGCGCGGCGCTCCCTCGGCCCTGCCCCTCCGACGGCGCGGCGCTCCCTCGGCCCTGCCCCTCCGACGGCGCGGCGCTCCCTCGGCCCTGCCCCTCCGACGGCGCGGCGCTCCCTCGGCCCTGCCCCTCCGACGGCGCGGCGCTCCCTCGGCCCTGCCCCTCCGACGGCGCGGCGCTCCCTCGGCCCTGCCCCTCCGACGGCGCGGCGCTCCCTCGGCCCTGCCCCTCCGACGGCGCGGCGCTCCCTCGGCCCTGCCCCTCCGACGGCGCGGCGCTCCCTCGGCCCTGCCCCTCCGACGGCGCGGCGCTCCCTCGGCCCTGCCCCTCCGACGGCGCGGCGCTCCCTCGGCCCTGCCCCTCCGACGGCGCGGCGCTCCCTCGGCCCTGCCCCTCCGACGGCGCGGCGCTCCCTCGGCCCTGCCCCTCCGACGGCGCGGCGCTCCCTCGGCCCTGCCCCTCCGACGGCGCGGCTCTCCCTCAGCACTGGCAGCCGGGAGTCTTGGCCTGGATTATGGGACTCGAGTTTCTGGAGTGGGGGCTAGAACCCATGACTTTCTGACTCGGAGGTGAGAGTGCTGCCACTGCCACAGTTGACACCGAATCCCTAAGGTCTGTTACAGACTGCCCTTGGCTGCAGGCGTGCTCCCTGCTCACAATCCATGACCATCCTTTGGTGGAAGTGCCCGGCTTCAACAATAGCTTCTGTAACGTGGTAAAAATCCCAAGGCGCATCACAGGAGCGTTATCAAACCAAATTTGACACTGAGCCAATAAGGAGATATTAGGGCAGATGACCAAAAGCTTGGTTGAAGAGGTAGGTTTCTTAGCATCTTAAAGGAGGATGGAGGCGGCGAGGTTCGGGGAGGAAATTCCAGAGATTCAGGC
Organism: Somniosus microcephalus; assembly: GCF_052327205.1. Lineage (NCBI taxonomy): Eukaryota > Metazoa > Chordata > Chondrichthyes > Squaliformes > Somniosidae > Somniosus > Somniosus microcephalus. Next base: position 44,659,202 of record NW_028225179.1, read on the forward strand.
CTTGGCAGCCGAATGGTTGAACGAATAAAATAGGGGATGCTTAAGAGAATTGAAGGAGAGCTGATATCTCGGTGGGTTGTGGGGCCGGAGGAGATTAGAGATGGGGAGGGGCAAGGCCATGGAGGGATTTGAAATTCGTGGCGTTGCTTAAACAGGAGCCAATGTAGATCAGCAAGCACAGGGGCGATGGGTGAACGGGACCTGGTGCGAGTTGGGACACGGGCAGCGGAGTTTTGGGCGACCTCAAGTTTACGGAGGGCGGAAAATGGGAGGCCAGCCAGGAGTGTGTTGGAATAGTCAAGTCTAGAGGTAACAAAGGCTTGGATGAGGGTTTCAGCAGCAGATGAGCTGAGGCAAGGGCTGGAGACGGTCGATGTTACGGAGGTGGATACTAGTGATACCTGGGATGGCAGGAATGACGTATGAGGAGAGATTGGGTCGATTGGGCTTATACTCGCTGGAGTTTAGAAGAATGAGAGGGGATCTCATTGAAACTTATAAAATTCTAACAGGACTAGACAGACTAGATGCAGGAAGGATGTTCCCGATGGTCGGGGAGTCCAGAACCAGGGGTCACAGTCTAAGGATAAGGGGTAAGCCATTTAGGACAGAGATGAGGAGGAATTTCTTCACCCAGAGAGTGGTGAACCTGTGGAATTCTCTACCACAGAAGGCAGTAGAGGCCAATTCATTAAATATATTCAAGACGGAGTTAGAAATATTCCTTAAGGCTAAAGAGATCAAGGGATATGGGGAGAAGGCAGGGACAGGGTACTGAATTTGGATGATCAGCCATGATCTCATTGAATGGCGGAGCAGGCTCGAGGGGCCGAATGGCCTTCTCCTGCTCCTATCTTCTATGTTTCTGTGTCTTAGTTACGCAGTGGTTATGTGTTCGGAAGCTCCTCTCTGGGTCAGCTGAGGCCTGGTTGCCGCTGTCAGTGGCTGTCCCGTGTGGACACTTGACTGGTGTGTCTGCCTCGGCACTCGAAACCGCTCGCATGAGAGGATCAACAATCGTGTCGTTCAGCGACTGCAAATTTGCCCGGACCTCCCGGGGAAATTCTATGGCCTGTATTGAGCTGTCGTCGCATTTCTAACTTTCTTAGATCGCTGGCGGCGATAAAGGATTTAATATCGCCGGGCTGACTCGTGACTCCAGTCTGCCTGTCCTCTGTTTTGTAATAAAAACAAACCTGATCTCCCCCCCCCCCCCCCCCCCCCCCCCCCCCCCACCCCCTCCCCATAGCAACTCCCTTTTTAAAGACCGCAACTGAAAGAATTTGTGACACGGTCTCGGGGCGTCCCACAGCACTTCACAGATGACGGATTATTTCTGAAGTGCAGTTACTGTTGTTACACAGGCAGGAGTAGCAGCGGACTTTGAGCACAGGCCGACTGTACCAAAATGCCCTGAAGTGTTTCAAAGAAAGACTGACTTGCATTTATATGGGGTACTTCATGACCTCATTCCATTGCAGCCAATGAAATACTTTTATTTTTTTTGAAGTGCAGGCACTGTTGTAATGTAGGGAACGCAGCGGCCAATTTGTGCACAGCAAGCTCCCACCAACAGCAATGTGATAACGACCCAAATAATCTGGTTTTAGATTGAGATCTCGTTATTGGCCAGGACACCCCTGGTCTTGCTTGAAAGAGTGCCGCGGGATCTTTTATTTCCACCCGAGCGAGCAGACGGGGACTCGGTTTAAGGCGTCATCCGAAAATTTGCCCCTCAGACAGTGCTGCCATCCCCTCAGTACTGCACTGGAGTGTCGGCCTAGATTTTTGTGCTCAAGTCTCTGGAGTGGGTCTCGAACCCTCAACCCTCTGACTCAGACAAGAGTGCGACCAGCTGAGCCATGGCTGTCACGAAGAGATGCAATGGACACTGCGCATGGATGAGGAGGAAGGTCAGAGAAACATAGAAGATAGGAGCAGGAGTAGGCCATTCGGCACCTCGAGCCTGCTCCGCCATTCAAGGAGATCGTAGCTGATCATCCAAATTCAGTACCCGGTCCCTGCTTTCTCCCCATATCCCTTGATCCCTTTAGCCTTAAGAAATATATCCAACTCCTCCTTGAATATATTTAATGAATTGGCCTCAACTGCCTTCTGTGGTAGAGAATTCCACAGGTTCACCACTCTCCGGGTGAAGAAATTCCTCCTCATCTCTGTCCTAAATGGCTTACCCTTTATCCTTCGACTGTGACCCCTGGTTCTGGACTCCCCCACCATCGGGAACATCCTTCCTTCATCTAGTCTGTCTAGTCCTGTTAGAATTTTATAAGTTTCAATGAGATCCCCTCTCATTCTTCTAAACTCCAGTGAGTATAAGCCCAATTGACCCAATCTCTCCTCGTACGTCATTCCTGCCATCCCAGGTATCAGCCTGGTGAATCTTCGCTGCACCCCCTCCATGGCAAGGACATCCTTCCTCAGATAAGGCGACCAAAACTGCACACAATACTCAAGGTGTGGTCTCACCAAGGCCCTGTACAGCTGCAGCAAGACATCCTTGTTCCTGTACTCGAACACTCTCGCTACGAAGGCCAACATACCATTTGCCTTCTTAACCGCCTGCTGCACCTGCATGCTTACCTTCAGCGACTGGTGCACAAGGACGCCCAGGTCTTGTTGCACTTCCCCTTCTCCCAATCTAATTACCATTCAGATAATCTGCCTTCCTGTTTTTGCCACCAAAGTGGATAACCTCGCATTTATCCACATTATATTACATCTGCCATACATCTGCCCAATCACCCAACCTGTCCAAATCATACAGGAGTTTCTCGGCATCCTCCTCACAGCACACACGCCCACCCAGCTTTGTGTCGTCTGCAAACTTGGAGATATTACATCTAGTTCCCTTGTCTAGATCATTAATATATATTGTGAATAGCTGGGGTCCAAGGACCGATCCCTGCGGTACCCCACTAGTCACTGCCTGCCACTCGGAAAAAGACCCGTTTATTCCAACTCTTTGCTTTCTGTCTGCCAACCAGTTCTCCAAGTCAATACCTTGCCCCCAATCCCATGTGCCTTAACTTTACACGCTAATCTCTTATGCGGGACCTTATCGAAAGCCTTCTGAAAGTCCAAATACACCACATCCCCTGGTTCTCCCTTATCTATTTTACCAGTTACATCCTCTCAAAATTCCAGTAGATTAGTCAAGCGCGATTTACCTTTTGTAAATCCATGTTGACTTTCTCCGATCCTGTCACTGTTTTCCAAGTGCTCTGCCAATACATCTTTTATAATGGACTCTAGCATTTCCCCCACTACCGATGTCAGGCTTACCGGTCTATAATTCCCCATTTTCTCTCTACCACCTTTTTTAAATAGTGGGGTAACATTAGCTACCCTCCAATCCATGGGTACTGTTCCAAATTCCATCGAATGTTGGAAGATGACCAGCAATGCATCTACTATTTCTAGGGCCACTTCCTTAAGTGCCCTAGGATGTAGATTATCAGTCCCTGGGGATTTATCGGCCTTCAATCCCGTCAATTTCCCTAACACCAATTCCCTACAAATCCTATTTCTTTCAGTTTCAGGGGTAAACCTGGGGCAAGTTGAGCAAGTAGATTTTTGAGTGGACATGTGAAGAGTTGGAGGGGTTTAAGGAAGTGAATCTCTCAGTTGTAGGGCTTGAGACACTGCCAGGGAGGGGGGGAGGCCATACACAACAGGCTGGGCACGTGGAGGAGCGAGCTGGCATGTAGGGCTCAAGGAGGCTGCGGAGTTGGGTGCGGTGATGCCATGGAGAGATTTAAGTGAAGATTTTGTGGTCAGGGTGCTGAGGGCAGGGAACGACTGGAGGTCGGGGGTGATGGGAGCCCGTGTAGGAAAGGAAATAAACGGCGGAGATTTGGCCTTTGCGTCGAGTGGTGTTGGTGGGTTATTTGGAGGAGATGTAGAGCAGGGAGGGGAACCAAGGTGAAGATGAAAATCTCGGCAGCAGTGGGCTGAGGTGTGAGATAGGAACAGACAGGCTTCCCCCCCCCAAATCAGTACCTGTCTCAATGATGTGATGGCTACTCAAGCAGATCAGAAAGATTCCAGGCTCAATCAGCAGTTAGTCCTGTTTGTGTTGTTTTTGGCTTCAGTGTTTCCCCAGGCCCTGGCAAATCATCAGGATTATATGTCCTGTTGAGTGATTAGACCATTGGCTCCCAGCCCTCAAAGGCTCCAATTTAAATTCCTTGTTTTCCAATCTCTCTGTGTCCCTCGCCTCCTCCCTATCTCTGAAACCTCCTCCGGCCCTGCAACCCGCCGCGATCTCTGCGCTCTAAGCCTCAGCTCTGAGCATAACATAAGAAATAGGAGCAGGAACAGGCCACTTGGTCCCCTCGAGCCTGCTCCGCCATTTAATAAGATCATGGCTGATCTTGGGCTCAAAGCCACTACCCTGTCCGCTCCCCGTAACCCTTCACTCCCTTATCTTGCAAAAACCTGTCTATCTCCACCGTAAATGTATTTAATGACCCAGCCTCCACAGCTCTCTGGGGCAGAGAACTCCACAGATTTACGACCCTCTGAGAGAAGAAATTCCTCCTCATCCCAGTTCTAAAAGGGCGACCCTTTATTCTGAAACTGTGCCCCCGCGTTCTAGATTTCCCCACGAGGGGAAACATCCTCTCTGCATTTACCCTGTCCAGCCCCCTCCGTATCTTATATGTTTCAAACTATAGGCCCAACCTGCTCAACCGTTCCTCATAAGACAACCCCCTCATCCCAGGAATCAACCTTGTGAACCTTCTCTGAACTGCCTCCAATGCAAGTATATCCTTCCTTAAATAAGGAGACCAAAACTGTACGCAGTACTCCAGGTGTGGTCTCACCAATACCCTGTACTTGTAGCAGGACTTCCCTACTTTTATACTCCGACCCCTTTGAAATAAAGGCCAACATTCCATTTGTCTTTTTGATTACTTGCTGTACCTGCATGCTAACTTTTTGTGTTTCATGCACAAGGACCCCCAGGTCCCTCTGAACTGTAGCATTTTGTAATCTCTCCATTTAAATAATAACTTGCTTTTTTATTTTTCCTGCCAAAGTGGATAACCTCACACTTTCCCACATTATACTCCATCTGCCAAATGTTTGCCCACTCACTTAGCCTGTCTATATCCCTTTGCAGATTCTTTTGAGTCCTCTGCACAACTTGCTTTCCCACCCATCTTTGTATCATCCGCAAACTTGGCTACATTACACTCGATCCCTTCATCCAAGTCATTAATGTAGATTGTAAATAGTTGAGGCCCCAGCACCGATCCCTGTGGCACCCCACTAGTTACTGTTTGCCAACCGGAAAATGACCCATTTATCTGGACTCTCTGCTTTCTGTTAGTTAGCCAATTCTCTATCCATACTAATATATTACCCCCAACTCCGTGAGCTCTTATCTTATGCAGTAACCTTTTACGTGGCACCTTATCGAATGCCTTCTGGAAATCCAAATACACCACATCCACTGGTTCCACCCTGCTCGTTGCATCCTCAAAGAACTCCAGCAAATTTGTTAAACATGATTTCCCTTTCATAAAACCATGCTGACTCTGCTTGACTGCATTATGATTTTCCAAATGCCCTGCTATTGCTTCCTGACTGAAGGACTCCAGCATTTTCCCAACGACAGATGTTAGGCTAACTGGTCTATAGTTTCCTGCTTTCTGTCTCCCTGCTTTCTTAAATAGGGGTGTTACATTTGCGGTTTTCCAATCCGCTGGGACCTCTCCAGAGTCCAGGGAATTTTGGTATATTGCAACTGGAATTCTCTCGTCCGCTGAGGCTCAGTGGGTAGCACCCTTGCCCCTGAGTCAGATGGTTGTGGGTTCAAGTCCCACTCCAGAGGACTTCAGCACAAAAATCTAGGCTGACACACCAGTTCAGTATTGAGGGAGTGCTGCACTGTCGGAAGTGCCGTCTTTCGGATGAGACGTTAAACCGAGGCCCCGTCTGCTCTCTCGGGTGAAAGATCCCACGACACTATTTCGAAGAAGAGCAGGGGATTTGTCCTGGCCAATATTTTATCCCTCAGTCAACATGACTAAAACAGATTATCTGGTCGTTATCCCATTGCTGTTTGTGGGAGCTTGTTGTGCGCAAATTGGCTGCTGCGTTTCCTACGTCCGGTGTTCGTGAAGGCGCTATGTAAATTCGTCCTTCTTTCCCTAAACCTCTTCGCCTCTCTACCCCTCTCTCCTCCTTGAAACTGATCTCTTTGACCAAGCTTTTGATCTCCTGTCCTAGTATCTCCTATGAGGCTCGGTGTCAAATTCTGCCTGATATACGCTCCTGTGAAGCGCCCAGGGAACGTTTCACTCGGTTAAAGATGCTGTATAAATGCCAGTTGTTGGAAGTGCGCAAGTGTTGGCTGCTGACCATGGCTGTCGTGGCCTCGAGTGTCCTGTCTAACGGGTGTTTTAATGAGGTCAACATCAAGACGCTATGGGTGATGGAGGCGAATCTGTTAACGGGAAAGTATTCAAGCCGTTCTGTTCACCGCAGTCACACACCATGTGCTGCAGCAGGCATTTGGGCTGCAAACACGATCTTTAAGAACGTTTTTGAGGATGTAACTGGTAGAATAGATAAAGGAGAACCAGTGGATGTGGTGTATTTGGACTTTCAGAAGGCTTTCGATAAGGTCCCGCATAAGAGATTAGCGTGCAAAGTTAAAGCACATGGGATTGGGGGCAAGGTACTGTCTTGGATAGAGAACTGGTTGGCAGACAGGAAGCAGAGTTGGAATAAACGGGTCTTTCTCCGAGGGGCAGGCAGTGACTAGTGGGGCACCGCAGGGATCGGTGCTAGTACCCCAGCTATTCACACTATATATAAATGATCTAGACGAGGGAACTAGATGTAACATCTCCAAGTTTGCAGACGACACAAAGCTGGGTGGGCGTGTGTGCTGTGAGGAGGATGCAGAGAAACTCCAGTATGATTTGGACAGGTTGGGCGATTGGGCAGATGCATGGCAAATGCAGTATAATGTGGATAAATGCGAGGTTATCCACTTTGGTGGCAAAAACAGGAAGGCAGATTATTATCTGAACGGCAATAGATTAGGAAAAGAGGAAGTGCAACGAGACCTGGGTGTCCTTGTGCACCAGTCGCTGAAGGTAAGCATGCAGGTGCAGCAGGCGGTTAAGAAGGGAAATGGTATGTTGGCCTTCGTAGCGAGAGGATTCGAGTACAGGAGCAAGGATGTCTTGCTACAGTTGTACAGGGCCTTGGTGAGACCACACCTTGAGTATTGTGTGCAGTTTTGGTCGCCTTATCTGAGGAAGGATGTCCTTGCCATGGAGGGAGTTCAGCGAAGATTCATCAGGCTGATACCTGGGATGGCAGGAATGACGTACGAGGAGAGATTGGGTCGATTAGGCTTATATTCACTGGAGTTCAGAAGAATGAGAGGGGATCTCATTGAAACTTATAAAATTCTAACAGGACTAGATGCAGGAAGGATGTTCCCGATGGTCGGGGAGTCCAGAACCAGGGGTCACAGTCTAAGGATAAGGGGTCGGCCATTTAGGACCGAGATGAGGAATTTCTTCACCCAGAGAGTGGTGAACCTGTGGAATTCTCTACCACAGAAGGCAGTTGAGGCCAATTCATTAAATATATTCAAGAAGGAGTTGGATATATTTCTTAAGGCTAAAGGGATCAAGGGATATGGAGAGAAGGCAGGGACCGGGTACTGAGTTTTGGATGATCAGCCATGATCGCGTTGAATGGCGGAGCAGGCTCGAGGGGCCGAATGGCCTACTCCTATCTTCTATGTTTCTATCAACCTCGGCTCCACTTTCCCGCCCTATCGCCATACCCTTTGATTCTCTAGTGTCCAAAACATCTATCGATCTCTGTCTTGAATCTACTCGACAACTGAGCCTCCACAGCTCTCTGGGGGAGAGAATTCCAAAGGTTCACCACCCTCTGAGTGAAGAAATTTCGCCTCATCTCAGTCCTAAATGGCCGACCCCTTATTCTGAGACTGTGACCCCTGGTTCTGGACACTCCAGCCAGGGGAAACATCTACCCTGTCCATCCCTCGGAAAATGTTATACATTTCAATGAGATCACCTCTCATTCTTCTAAACTCCAGAGAATATAGGCCTAGTCTACTCAAACTCTCCTCATAGGACCACACTCTCATCCCAGGAATCAATCTAGTGAACCATCCTCCTCACAGCTTACTTTCCCACCTAACTTTGTATCATCAGCAAGCTTGAATATATTACACTCGGTCCCCTCGTCTAAGTCATTGATGTAGATTGTGAATAGCTGAGGCCCAAGCACTGATCCTTGCGGTACCCCACCAGTTGCAGCCTGGCAACCCGAAAATGACCCATTTATTCCTACTCTCTGTTTTATGTCCGTTAACCAATCCTCAATCCATGCTGCAGGAACCGGTTCATCAAAAATTCCGGATAACCGAAAGCTATAGTAAAAGATACGGAGAGCTGAGAACTCCGTATAAAGCAACAAACCCTGTTGCCGGCCGGATTGCCCCCCTCTCTTCTGCGGCTATGTTCGCGCCCGGGTGGCCCTGGAGATGGAGCACGCGGTGTCCGCCGGCGCGCTCGATCACTTCCGTGACCGGTGGGCGCCGCGGGGACTGGAGTGCATAATTGGGCTGGAAAACCAAATTTTAATTTGATTTATTAGGGTTCGGTTGAAGTTTTAACGGTTTATTTACAGTTTTATTTGTCAAAATTATTTGGTTCTTTAAAAAGAGGAACAAACCCTGTTGCTTAGCAACAGCTTCAGAACAATGGCCACAAGTTGCAAGCGTCTCTGTAGCTCAGCAACAGCTGCAGCCACACCCTTGCACAGCAACAAATGGAGGAAGGCAAGTAATAAAAGTTACCTGAACCTACTCCTGAATTTTGCCGGTTAACCGACATTTCCGTTTATTTAAGTGCCGGTAAATTGAAAGTTTCCTGTAATATATTAACCCCATCCCACGAGTCCTAAACTTGTGTAAAGTGTAATCTGAAGCCCTATTCCCTTAAAAAAAAAAAAAAAAAAAAAAAAAATTAAAAAAAATAATGATTGCTCAAATAAGGTAATAACAGTGCACCATTGTACGAGGTGGTGCAGTGATGGGGTGTGAATTCCTCTGTGTTTAGTCTCTCCTCAGCTACTGATGTAGTTCGTGTCACTGCAATGAGGTGCGGAGCACAGGCCAGGGATTGATTCGGAATGCTCTTGCATACCTCCCTGTTTGGGTGGCAATAACAGCAACAACTTGCATTTATATAGCGCCTTTAATGCAGTAAACCGTCCCAAGGCTCTTCACAGGAGCGTTATCAAACAAAAATTCGACATCGAGTCACAGAAGGAGATATTGGGACAGGGTGACCAAAAGCTTGGCCTAGGAAGTAGGTTTCAAGGAGCGTCTTAAAGGATGAGAGAGGGGCAGAGAGGTTTAGGGAGGGAATTCCAGAGCTTAGGGCCTTGGCAGCTGAAGGCACGGCCATCAGTGGTGGAGCGCTGAAATTCGGCGGGGAGGGAGGGGGCAGGGGGGGGATGTGCAATAGGCTAGAGTCGGAAGAACGCAGAGATCTCTGAGGGTTGTCGAGCTGGAGGCGTTAGCGAGAGGAGCAGGGCTCGCGGAGGGATTTGAACACGAGGATGAGAATTTTAAAATTGAGGCGTTGGCGGACCGGAAGCCAACATAGAAATAACAACAGAAAATGCTGGAAAAACTCAGCAGGCCACGCGACATCCGTGGAGAGAAATTAGAGTCGACGTTTAGGATCTAACCCTTTTTCAAAACGGGAAAGGAAATGAAATAGATCGTAGAAATAGAAACATAGAAGATAGGAGTAGGCCATTCGGCCCCTCGAACCTGCTCTGCCAGTGAATACGATCATGGCTGATCATCCAAATTCAGTATCCTGTCCCTGCTTTCTCCCCATACCCCTTGATCCCTTTAGCCTTAAGAAATATATCCAACTCCTTCTTGAATATATTTAATGAATTGGCCTCAATTGCCTTGTGTGGTAGAGAATTCCACAGGTTCACCACTCTCTGGGTGAAGAAATTCCTCCTCATCTCAGTCCTAAATGGCTTACCCCTTATCCTTAGACTGTGACCCCTGGTTCTGGACTCCCCCACCATCGGGAACATCCTTCCTGCATCTAGTCTGTCTCGTCCTGTTAGAATTTTGTAAGTTTCAATGAGATCCCCTCTCATTTTTCTAAACTCCAGCGAGTATAAGCCCAATCGACCCAATCTCTCCTTATACGTCATTCCTGCCATCCCAGGTATCAGTCTGGTGAATCTTCGCTGCACTCCCTCCATGGCAAGAACATCCTTCCTCAGATAAGAGGACCAAAACTGCACACAATACTCAAGGTGCGGTCTCACCAAGGCCCTGTACAACTGTAGCAAGACATCCTTGCTCCTGTACTCGAATCCTCTCGCTACGAAGGCCAACATACCATTTGCCTTCTTAACCGCCTGCTGCACCTGCATGCTTACCTTCAGCGACTGGTGCACAAGGGCACCCAGGTCTCGTTGCACTTCCCCTTCTCCCAATCTATTGCCATTCAGATAATCTGCCTTCATGTTTTTACCACCAAAGTGGATAACCTCGCATTTATCCACATTATACTGCATCTGCCCAATCGCCCAACCTGTCCAAATCATACTGGAGTTTCTCTGCATCCTCCTCACAGCACACGCGCCCACCCAGCTTTGTGTCCTCTGCAAACTTGGAGATATTACATCTAGTTCCCTTGTCTAGATCATTAATATATATATTGTGAATAGCTGGGGTCCTAGGACCGATCCCTGCGGTACCCCACTAGTCACTGCCTGCCACTCGGAAAAAGACCCGTTTATTCCAACTCTTTGCTCAGCTCCTGCTGTAGTTCGTGTCACTGCGATGAGGTGCAGAGCACAGGCCAGAGATTGATTCGGAACGCTCTTGCATACCTCCCTGTTTGGGTGGCAATAACAGCAACAACTTGCTTTTATATAGCACCTTTAACGTGTCCCAAGGCTCTTCACAGGAGCGTTATCAAACAAAAATTTGACATCGAGTCACAGCAGGAGATATTGGGACAGGGTGACCAAAAGCTTGGCCAAAGAAGTAGGTTTCAAGGAGCGTCTTAAAGGATGAGAGAGAGGGGGAGAGGTTTAGGGAGGGAATTCCAGAGCTTAGGGCCTTGGCAGCTGAAGGCACGGCCATCAGTGGTGGAGCGCTGAAATTCGGTGGGGGTTGGGGGGTGTGGGGAGGATGCGCAAGAGGCCAGAGTCGGAGAAGCGCAGAGATCTCTGAGGGTTGTCGAGCTGGAGGCGTTAGCGAGAGGAGCAGGGCTCATGGAGGGATTTGAACACGAGGATGAGAATTTTAAAATTGAGGCGTTGGCAAACCGGAAGCCAATGTAGGTCAGCGAGAGCGGGGGTGATGGCTGAACGGGACTTGACGCGCACTAGGATACGGGCAGCAGAGTTTTGGAGGAGCGCACGTTTATGGAGGGTGGCAGAAGGGAGGCCGGCCAGCAGAGCATGGGAATAGTCAATTCCAGAGGTAACAAAGGTACAGATGAAGGGTTTCAGCAGCGGATGAGCCGAGGCAGGGGCAGAGATGGGCGTTGTTACCGAGATGGAAGTCGACGGTCTCGGTGATGGAGAGGAGACGGGGTCGAATGGCTAGACAGTCGGGCCTACCCTGCTTGGGGTGGGCGGGGAAAGCTGCCTTGGCCCTAAACCCTGGCGTTCCCTCCCCATGTATTTATTGTATTCGAGCTCCCTGTGGCTAAAACGCTGCTGAGGCTACACCGCTTTGCAAAGCTCTCTTGTTTATCAAAGGGGTGCTTGTGCCTTGTGCATTTCTGCTGAGCAGTGGCTCAGAGGCTCCTTGAAGTATTCTGTGCACCGCTGCTGTTGCTATCAACCCGTTCAGACGGCTGTCTGGTCCCCCTTGATGTGGAGATGCCGGTGTTGGACTGGGGTGGAAGTCACACAACACCAGGTTATAGTCCAACAGCTTTATTTGAAATCACAAGCTTTCGGAGCGCTGCTCCTTCGCCAGGTGAAGTGAAGAGATGTATATAGGCACAGCATATATAGTCAGAGAATAATGCCAGATAATTACAGGTAATCTTTCTAACTGCCCTTTCTCACACCTCGGCAGAGATAATCACCGCAATCAAAGGTGTGAATGGTGTCCAAACAGGTCAGTCAGGAAAACATTACATCAAAGAACAATGAGGTGGGGGTCACAAGGGGTCGAGGTGTGATAAAGGGCAGTTAGAAAGATTACCTGTAATCATCTGGCAGTGTTCTCTGACTATATAAGCTGTGCCTGTATGCATCTCTTCACTTCGCCTGACGAAGGAGCAGCGCTCCGAAAGCTTGTGATTTCAAATAAAGCTGTTCACGACCAATGAAGTACTTTTTTTTTGAGCTGTAGTCACTGTTGTAATGTAGGAAACGCGACAGCCAATTTGAGCACAGCAAGCTCCCACAAACAGCGACGTGATAAATGACCAGATAATCTGTTTGCGATGCTGATTGAGGGATAAATCTTGGCCAGGACACCGGGGAAAGCTCCGCCGCGCTCCTTCGAAATAACGCCACGGTATCTTTGACGTCCACCTGAGAGAGCAGACAGGACCTCGGTTTAACGTCTCATCCGAAAGACGGCACCTCCGACAGTGCAGCGCCCCCCTCAGCACTGCACTGGGAGTGTCAGCCTAGATTTTTGTGCTCAAGCCTCTGGAGTGGGACTTGAACCCACAACCTTCTGCCTCAGAGGTGAGAGTGCTACCCACTGAGCCACAGCTGACACGTAACCTGATACAGCACAGAAGGAGGCCATTTGGCCCATTGTGCCTGTTGCAGCTCTTTGGTAGAGCTATCCAGTTAACCCCACTCCCCAGCGCGCTGTCATTTTTTTCCCCCCTTCAAGTATTTACAGGAAACGGTAACTCACTCTCTCAACCGGCACCTAAATATCCGGAAATCTCTCTTAACCGGTAAAATTCAGGAGTAGGTTCAGGTAAGTTTTACTATATATTAGTGGCCGTGTAACCGGGGTTCCTGGATCTGTGGCCGTGTAACCGGGGTTCCTGGATCTGTGGCCGTGTACGGGGCTCTCGTACCTTGCTAAGTGTACCTCTCTGTAATCCGGACTTTTTGATCAACCGGCACCACGCCGGTCCCGACGGTGCCGGATAAAAAAGAGTTTCCTGTATATCCAATTCCTGTTTAAATGCTGCTTTTGAATCCGCTTTCACCGCCCTTTCAGGCAGTGCATTCCAGATCAGAACAACTCGCTGCGTGTTTTAAAAAAAAAAAAAAAATGTTTTCTCATGTCATCTCTGGTTCTTTTGCCAATCACCCCAAATCTTTGTCTTCTGGCCTTCGAGCGCCCCCCCCCCCCCCCCCCTCTGGATACAGCCCATCCCCATTCACTCTACCCAAACCCTTCATGATTTTGTACACCTATTAACCTTCTCTGCTCTAAGGAGAACAACCCCAGCTTCTCCACATCCCTCATCCTTGGTACTATTCCAGTTAATCCCCTCTGCACCCTCTCCAAGGTCTTGACATCCTTCCTATAGTGCGGTGCCCAGAATTGAGCACAATACTGCAGCTGGGGCCGAACCAGTGTTTTATCAAGGCTCGGCATGACTTTTTAATCCATGCATGAGATGTGGGCGTCGCTGGCAAGGCCAACATTTATTGCCCATCCCTAGTTGCCCTCGAGAAGGTGGTGGTGAGCTGCCTTGAACCGCTGCAGTCCGTGTGGTGAAGGTCCTCCCACAGTGCTGTTGGGGAGGGAGTTCCAGGATTTTGACCCAGCGATGATGAAGGATCGGCCGATATATTTCCAAGTCAGGATGGTGTGTGACTTGGAGGGGAACTTGGAGGTGGTGGTGTTCCCATGCGCCTGCTGCCCTTGTCCTTCTAGGTGGAAGAGGACGCGGGTTTGGGAGGTGCTGCCGAAGAAGCCTTGGCGAGTTGCTGCAGTGCATCTTGTAGATGGTACACACTGCAGCCACGGTGCGCCGGTGGTAGAGGGAGTGAATGTTTAAGGTGGTGTGTGACTTGATTGAAACGTATGACAGGGCTAGACAGACTGGATGCAGGGAGGATGTTTCCCCTGGCTGGGGGGTCCAGAACGAGGGGTCACAGTCTCGGGATAGGACATTTAAGACTGAGATAAGGAGAAATTTCTTCACTCGGAGGGTGGTGAGCCTGTGGAATTCTCTACCACAGAAGGCTGTGGAGGCCAAGTCACTAAATATATTTAAGAAGGAGATCGATAGATTTCTAGACACAAAAGGCATCAAGGGGTATGGGGAGAGAGTGGGAATATGGTATTGAGATAGAGGATCAGCCATGATCATATTGAATGGCGGAGCAGGCTCGAAGGGCCGAATGGCCTGCTCCTGCTCCTATTTGTCTCTGTTCTGTGTGGTGGATGGGGTGCCGATCAAGCGGGCTGCTTTGTCCTGGATGGTGTCGAGCTTCTTGAGTGTTGTTGGAGCTGCACTCATCCAGGCAAGTGGAGAGTATTCCATCACACTCCTTACTTGTGCCTTGTAGATGGTGGAAAGGCTTTGGGGAGTCAGGAGGTGAGACACTCGCCGCAGAATGCCTTGCTTTTGTACTCTATGCCTCTTAGTAAAGCCATGAATCACATATGCTTTTTTAATGGCCTTCACAACGTGTCCTGCTGCCTTCAATGATTTGTGTCCGTACACCCCCAGGTGTCTCTGTTCCTGCACCCCCTTTAAAATTGTACCATTTTAGTTGATATTGGCCCCAAAATTCGGGTCGGGGGCTTCCCGCGGGTGCAAGCCCCAGACCTGCACTTAACTTGCGCGCCAGCCGTTGAGCTGTGGGCCCCCGTGGGATTCCGATCCTGGGCCTGCTCCAACTGCCGGCGCGCAGTGCTTGCGTATCCCAGGGGCGCAGTGAGTTCGGAGCGTCCCCTGGGATCACGTGGGCCATGCAGAGCCAATCGGAGCAGGGAATGCTTCATTCATAAGTTTGACAGGAAGAGCTGTCAAAACCTAGAAATACTACGGGCCCCAAAACATCACTAAATCTTCAAAAATTTTTAAAAACCACATTTTTTAAATAAACCATAAATTACATGAAATAACTTTTAAACAAATTAAATTTTTGGAAAAAATAATTTTATTTTCTAACGGGGCTAAAAAATAAACTTACCTTTCTTTAAAGTATTTAAAAATAATAAACCTGTGGAAACAATGTTTTAATTTTAATTAATTCACCACTTACCTTGTAAAAAGCAGGCCTTGCGACTGCTTTTTAAATGTGTAACTGCTGGAGACTTACCCTCCCGGGAAAACCTGTTTTTTAAAAAAAAAACAAAAAAAAAACAAAAAAAAACGTAAGTTCGATGCGCACGCGCAGCCTCTCCCGCGCACGCGCTCGAACTCTGAACCCCTTCTTTCAGGGGAATGGAAGTGCCGGTTTCCCGGGCATGCGCAGTGCATGCAGGAAACCGGCACTTCCATTGGGCCTACGGGTGAGTACCCCGTGCGTACTCGTCCGTGGAGACCCGAAGTTCTGGGCCAATGTCTCTCCTCACTCTTCTGACTAAAATGTATCACTTTGCTCTTCTCTGTGTTAAATTTCATCTGCCATGTGTCTGCCCACAACCTGGAGCATTCCCTCCGCTCTAATGACAAGGGACTCTCCGAGTGGGGAGGGGACCCAGGCTGCCTCTTGCCAACCTATCACTGCTCCGAGCCTTTTATTATGCTGCCGAGCGCTGATTAATGGGACTGTCTTGCAGCACAAAAGGGTACAAGGTCACCTATTAGATCATTACAGCTGGAAGACTGAAAGGAGAACAGCTTGATCTCATCAGGAGATTAGTGGCACGGAACAGGAGCACGAGGGGAGGGCGACGGCGGGTGGTTCTGTGTCGCTGGCTGAAACTCTGGCGGAGTGATGTGCACTTAAAGGGGCTGCCCCCCCCCGCCGTTGCAAACACTTGAGAAGGAGAGAAATAATGGACGGCGATCTGCGTCCTGTTTAGACTCGTCTTGTCTCCTGATCAAACCTGGCTTGAATGCCTGTTTGCACTCAGAGGGAGCTTATTGCGTTACGAAAACCACTCTGGCACAGCAGCGGGTTTCCAAGTTTTTTTTGCTGTTGTGTTTGGGCTGGCTGGCCTATCCCATCGTTTGTGCTTGTATCTGGATGTTTATAATCTGGATGCAGGGGCAGCTGATCAGTCCGGGGGAGCATTGAACCAAATTTCTGGCCCTCTCTCTTTCTTTCTCTCTCTCTCTCTCTCTCTCTCTCTCTCTCTCTCTCTCTCTCCACCCAGTTTGGTTGCCTGTAAGCAAGTTCCGTACGCTTAAAACTTTCGTTTGACCGTAATTTTTCTTTTTTAAGCCAAGTGTTGGAAGGCATCCTCAGTTGCCAGAGTAAAGCTGGTGTGGCTTTTCTCATTGCAGATTTGAAAGCACTCCAAAGCGTAATTTATCACCCCTTTAGGTAGGTAGCTCGCTGACCGACAATGGCTCCAACCCCCCAACGCCTCACATTTAATATTTTCATCCTCGTGTTCAAATATTCTTTGTGGCCTCGTCCCCCATCTCTGTAACCTCCTACAACCCTCCGAGGCCTCTCTGCCCCTCCAATTCTGGTCTCTTGTTATCTCCCACTCCCCTTGTTTCCAAATCCCTCCCTGACCTCGCACCCCCCCCCCCCACCCCCCACAGATTTCTCGAGCCTCCTCCAGCCCCTACAACCCTCCGAGATAGAGTTATACAGCACAGAAAGAGGCCCTTTGGCCCATCGTGTCTGCATTGGCCATCAAGCCCTGTCTATTCTGATCCCATTTTCCAGCACTTGGTCCGTAGCCTTGTATGCCATGGCGTTTCAAGTGCTCATCTAAATGCTGCTTGAATGTCGTGAGGGTTCCTGCCTCTACCACCCTTTCAGGCAGTGAGTTCCAGATTCCAACCACCCTCTGGGTGAAAAAGTTTTTCCTCAAATCCCCTCTAAACCTCCTGCCCCTTACCTTGAAACTATGCCCCCTGGTTATTGACCCCTCTACTAAGGGGAAAAGTTCCTTTCTATCTACCCTATCTATGCCCCTCATAATTTTGTACACCTCAATCAGGTCCCCCCTCAGCTTTCTCTGCTCTAAGGAAAACAACCCCAGCCTGTCCAGTCTCTCTTCATAGCTGAAGCGCTCCAGCCCAGGTAACATCCTGGTGAATCTCCTCTGCACCCTCTCCAATGCAATCACATCCTTCCTATAGTGTGGTGACCAGAACTGCACACAGTATTCCAGCTGTGGCCTAACCAGCATTTTGTACAGTTCCATCATAACCTCCCTGCTCCTATATTCTATGCCTCGGCTAATGAAGGCGCTCCTCCAATTCTGGCTTCTTGTGCATCCCCCCCCCCCCCACCCCCCCCCCCCCCCCCGATTTCCATCGCTTCCGTCATTTGAAGGCCGTGCTTTCAGCCGCCTGGGCCCTAAGCTCTGGAATTCCCTCCCTCTTTTTCTCTCTCCCCCCCTTTAACACTCTCCTTGAAACCGACCTCTGTCCAAGCTACAACAGCAAAATACTGCGGATGCTGGAAATCTGAAATAACAACAGAAAATGCTGCAAATACTCAGCAGGCCAGGCAGCATCCGTGGAGAGAGAAACAGAGTTAACGTTTCAGGTCTGGGACCCTTCATCAGAACTGAAAGTGGGAGTGAAGCGGAGAATTAAAGTGACAGGCGACCGGAAGCTCAGGGTCACCCTTACGGACTGAACGGAGGTGTTCCGCTCTGACCTCACCGTCTGCGGCCTATTACATTGTTCCAATGAAGCTGAACGTAAGCTCGATGAACAGCACCTCATCTTTCGATTAGGCACTTTACAACCTGCCGGACTCGATATCGAGTTCAACAATTTCAGGTAATAACCCCTACCCCCATTTTTCATGCAGTATGATTTTGCCATTCCCATTTGCAACATTTTCACAGCATGTTCTTTCAATTCCTTCCTCCCCTCCTAATCCCCCACCCCCGTCTCTGGACCGGCTTAATATCTCTTACATTTCCAGCTTTTTCCAGTTCTGATGAAGGGTCCCAGACCTGAAACGTTAACTCTGTTTCTCTCTCCATGGATGCTGCCTGGCCTGAGTATTTCCAGTATTTTCTGTTGTTATTTCTTTGTCCAAGCTTTTGGTCACCTGCCCATATGTCTCCTTACGTGGCTCGGTGTCAAATTTTGTCTGACTTGCGCTCCTGTGAAACGCCTTGGGCTGTTTGAACGACGTCAAAGGAAAGCAAAGAGTTGGAATAAACGGGTCTTTTTCCGAGTGGCAGGCAGTGACTAGTGGGGTACCGCAAGGATCGGTCCTAGGACCCCAGCTATTCACAATATATATTAATGATCTGGACAAGGGAACTAGATGTAATATCTCCAAAATAACAACAGAAAATGCTGGAAAAACTCAGCAGGTCAGGCAACATCCGTGGAGAGAAATTTGAGTTGACGTTTCGGGTTGGACCCTTCTTCAAAACTGGAAAGAAAAGAAACTAGATCGGAGGCAGGGCTGCGATCGGACAAAAGAATAAAAGAAACAAAAGAAGTAAAAGAGATTAGAAGCTAGACGAGATAGTAATAGGCTGGGATTAGGTGTAAAGTGTACTGGCAGGGCAAAAGATAGCTGCCAGGTGTGAGAGAGAAACAAAAGGAAAGGGGGGGGGGGGGAAAGGAGTGGAACAATTACAAGAGAAAATGAAATGGGGGCCGAGCTTATGATCTGAAATTGTTGAACTCGATATTGAGTCCGGAAGGCTGTAAAGTGCCTAATCGGAAGATGATTTGCTGTTCCTCGAGTTTACGTTGAGCTTCCGTGGAACAATACAAGAGGCCAAGGACGGTGAGGTCCGAGTGGGAATGGAGCGGTGAATTAATATGACAGGCGACCGGAAGCTCGGGGTCACCCTTACGGACTGAACGGAGGTGTTCCGCAAAGCGGTCACCCAATCTGCGTTTGGTCTCCCCAATGTAGAGGAGACTGCATCGTGAGCAGCGAATACAGTATACTAGATTGCGAGAAGTACAAGTAAATCGCTGTTTCACCTGGAAGGGGTGTTTGGGGCCCTGGACAGTGGGAAGGGGGAGGTATAGGGGCAGGTGTCAACCACAGTAGAGGGGAATCCTCGGTTGCGGAAAAAGGAAGACATGTCTGAAGCACTGGTGTGGGAAGGTGGCGTCGTCGGAGCAGATACGGCGAGAGGCGGAGAAACTGGGAGAATGGAATAGAGTCCTTACAGGAAGCGGGGTGGGAGGAAGTGTAGTCCAGGTAGCTGTGGGAGTCAGTGGGCTTGTAGTAAATATTGGTCGATAACCTATCCCCAGAGATGGAGACGGAGAAGTCGAGGAAGGAAGGGAAGAGTCCGAGATGGACCATGTGAAGGTGAGGGCACAAAGCTGGGTGGGCGTGTGTGCTGTGAGGAGGATGCTGAGAAACTCCAGTATGATTTGGACAGGTTGGGTGATTGGGCAGAAGCATAGCAGATGCAATATAATGTGGATAAATGCGAGGTTATCCACTTTGGTGTCAAAAACAAGAAGGCAGATTATTATCTGAATGGCAATAGATCGGGAGAAGGGGAAGTGCAACGAGACCTAGGTGTCCTTGTGCACCAGTCGCTGAAGGTAAGCATGCAGGTGCAGCAGGCGGTTAAGAAGGCAAATGGTATGTTGGCCTTCGTAGCGAGAGGGTTTGCATACAGGAACAAAGATGTCTTGCTGCAGTTGTACAGGGCCTTGGTGCGACCACATCTTGAGTATTGTGTGCAGTTTTGGTTGCCTTATCTGAGGAAGGATGTTCTTGCCATGGAAGGAGTTCAGCGAAGATTCACCAGACTGATACCTGGGATAGCAGGAATGACGTATGAGGAGAGATTGGGTCGATTGGGCTTATACTCGCTGGAGTTTAGAAGAATGAGAGGGGATCTCATTGAAACTTATAAAATTCTAACAGGACTAGACAGACTAGATGCAGGAAGGATGTTCCCGATGGTTGGGGAGTCCAGAACCAGGGGTCACAGTCTAAGGATAAGGGGTAAGCCATTTAGGACAGAGATGAGGAGGAATTCCTTCACCCAGAGAGTGGTGAACCTGTGGAATTCTCTACCACAGAAGGCAGTTGAGGCCAATTCATTAAATATATTCAAGAAGGAGTTGGATATATTTCTTTAGGCTAAAGGGATCAAGGGGTATGGGGAGAAAGCAGGGACAAGGTACTGAATTTGGATGATCAGCCATGATCGCATTGAATGGTGGAGCAGGCTCGAGGGGCCGAATGGCCGACTCCTGCTCCTATCTTCTATGTTTCTATATAAATACACATTTTTGTTGTACAACGGTTTTTGTAGGTCTTTTGTCATTGGATAGTATTTTACAGCACAGAACCAGGTTATTCAGCCCAACAGGTCCATGGCGTGAAAGTTTTTTTTGCAGCTTCTCCTTCTAGGCAGTATTGGTGGGTCGTCACTTTGTTTGGCTGTGAAAGACTTCAACTGAAGCAGGAATGGGCAGTGGCTTTCGGAGCAAGACGACCGGGTCTATCTCGGTTCCATCTACGTCAGTGAAATAAAATAGATCGCTGCTGTTTGGTGGTAGTATTTGGTGTTTGCTGGCTAAAAAGCAGAGAGCAGTGGTGGACGGTTGTTTTGCGGACTGGAGGGAGGGACACCATGGTGTCACCCAGGGGCCGGTATTGGGACCACTGCTGTATTGGGACCACTGCTCTCTTTGATATATAATAATGACCTGGACTTGTGTACACCGGGCCGAATTTCAAAGTTTGCAGATGACGCGAAACTCGGGAGATGTAGTGAACCGTGAGGAGGGCAGTAACATCCTTCAGGAGGACACAGACAGACCGGGCAGAAACATGGCAGAAGCAACTTAATGCCGAGATGGGTGAAGTGAGACATTTTGGTAGGAAGAATGAGGAGAGGCAGTATGAATGAAATGGTACAATTTTAAAAGGGGTGCAGGAACCGAGAGACCTGGGGGGTGTACGGACACAAATCTTCGAAGGCGGCAGGACAAGTTGAGAAGGCTGTTTTTATAAAAAATTAAAAAAAAAGCATATGGGATCCATGGCTTTATTGAAGAGTTCAAAAGCAAGGAAGTTACACTAAACCCTTATAAAACCCTGGTTAGGCCCCAGCTGGAGTGTCGTGTTCAATTCTGGCCACCACTCTTTAGGAAGGATGTCAAGGCCTTGGAGAGGATGCAGAAGCGATTGACCAGAGTGGTACCAGGGATGAGGGACTTCAGTTACATGGAGAGACTGGAGAAGCTGGGGTTGTTCTCCTTAGAGCAGAGAAGGTTAAGAGGAGATTTGATAGAGGTGTTCAAAATCGTGAACAGTTTCAACAGAGTAAATAAGGAGAAACTGTTTCCAGTGGCGGGAGGGTCGGTAACCAGAGGACACAGATTGAAGGTGATTGGCAAAAGAACCAGAGGGGGAGACGAGGAAGCATTTATTTTACGCAGCGAGTTGTTGTGATCTGGAACTCACTGCCCGAAAGGGCGGCGGAAGCAGATTAAATTTTCAAGAGAATTGGATAAATACTTGAGGGAAAAAAATTACAGGGCTGTGGGGGGGAAAAGCAAGGGAGGGGAATTAATTGGCTAGCTCCACCAAAGAGCCGGAATGGTCACGTTGGGCCGAATGGCCTCCTTCTGTGGTGCATCATTCTATGGTTCTAGGATGTGGTTCTCTGCGATTTGCTTACAAGGTGAAACATAGAAACATAGAAGATAGGAGCAGGAGTAGGCCATTCGGCCCCTCGAGCCTGCTCCGCCACTTAATGAGATCATGGCTGATCATCCAAATTCAGTACCCTGTCCCTGCTTTCTCCCCATATCCCTTGATCCCTTTAGCCGTAAGAAATATATCCAACTCCTTCTTGAATATATTTAATGAATTGGCCTCAATTGCCTTCTGTGGTAGAGAATTCCACAGGTTCACCACTCTCTGGGTGAAGAAATTCCTCCTCATCTCTGTCCTAAATGGCTTACCCCTTATCCTTAGACTGTGACCCCTGGTTCTGGACTCCCCGGCCATCGGGAACATCCTTCCTGCATCTAGTCTCCCTAGTCCTGTTAGAATTTTATAAGTTTCAATGAGATCCCCTCTCATTCTTCTAAACTCTAGCGAATATAAGCCTAATCGACCCAATCTCTCCTCATACGTCATTCCTGCCATCCCAGGTATCGGTCAGGTGAATCTTCGCTGCTCTCCCTCCATGGCAAGAACATCCTTCCTCAGATAAGGCGACCAAAACGGCACACGATACTCAAGGTGTGTAAAGTTTTGGTCAGGAGGACGTGACCTTCTCCGTTCACCATCGATGGCTGTATGCGTTTAATGATGAGGGCAGGTTGCACGGACTGGGCTTGTATTCCTTCGAGAATAGAAGATTAAGGGGCGATCTAATTGACGTGTTGAAGACGATGAAAGGGTTTGCTGGAGTAGATAGAAAGAAACTGTTTCCTCTGGCAGGGGGAAGTCCAGAACAAGGGGGCATGACCTTAAAAACCACAATTTGCCCAGAAATTCGGGTCGGTGGCTTCCTGCGGGTGCAAGCCCCCAATCTGCACTTAACTAGCGCGCCGGCCGTTGAGCTGTGGGTCCCCGTGGAATTCCGATCCTGGGCCTAGTCCAGCTGCCGGCACGCAGTGCTTGCGTATCCCACGGGCGCAGTTAGTTCGATGCGTCCCCTGGGATCACGTGGGTCATGGGCAGCCAATCGGAGCAGGGAATGCTCTATTCATAAGTCTGACAAGAAGTGCTGTCAAGACTTATAAATACTGCGGCCCCAAAATAGCACTAAACCTGCAAATAATTTTTTTTTTTTTAATCGCATTTTTGATATAAACTATAAATTACATGAAATAACTATTTTAAACAATTTAAATTTTTGAAAAAAATAATTTTATATTCTAATGGGGCTAAAAATAAACTTGCCTTGCTTTAAAGTATTTAAAAATAATAAACCTGTGGAAAAAATGTTTTAATTTTAATTAATTCACCACTTACCTTGTAAAAAGCAGGCCTTACGCCTGCTTTTTACATTTCTAACTTCTGCAGGCTTACGTTCCCGGAGAAACATGTAAAAAAAAACGTAAGTTCGATGCGCACGCGCAGCCTCCCCCGCGCACGCGTTCGACCTCTGAACCCCTTCGTTCAGAGGAACGGAAGTGCCGGTTTCCCGCGCATGTGCAGTGCATGCAGGAAACCGGCACTTCAATCGGGCCTACGGGCGGGTACCCCGTGCGTACTCACCCGTGGAGACCCGAATTTCTGGGCCATTATATATTAATGATCTAGACGAGGGAACTAGATGTAATATCTCCAAGTTTGCAGACGACACAAAGCTGGGTGGGTGTATGTGCTGTGAGGAGGATGCAGAGAAACTCCAGTATGATTTGGACAGGTTGGGCGATTGGGCAGATGCATGGCAGATGCAGTATGATGTGAATAAATGCGAGGTTATCCACTTTGGTGTCAAAAACAAGAAGGCAGATTATTATCTAAATGGCAATAGATTGGGAGAAGGGGAAGTGCAATGAGACCTGGGTGCCCTTGTGCACCAGTCGCTGAAGGTAAGCATGCAGGTGCAGCAGGCGGTTAAGAAGGCAAATGGGATGTTGGCCTTCGTAGCGAGAGGGTTCGAGTACATAGAAACATAGAAGATAGGAGCAGGAGTAGGCCATTTGGCCCTCGAGCCTGCTCCGCCATTCAATGCGATCATGGCTGATCATCCAAATTCAGTGCCCTGTCCCTGCTTTCTCCCCATATCTCTTGATCCCTTTAGCCTTAAGAAATATATCCAACTCCTTCTTGAATATATTTAATGAATTGGCCTCTACTGCCTTCTGTGGTAGAGAATTCCACAGGTTCACCACTCTCTGGGTGAAGAAATTCCTCCTTATCTCAGTCCTAAATGGCTTACCCCTTATCCTTAGACTGTGACCCCTGGTTCTGGACTCCCCGGCCATCGGGAACATCCTTCCTGCATCTAGTCTGTCTAGTCCTGTTAGAATTTTATAAGTTTCAATGAGATCCCCTCTCAATCTTCTAAACTCCAGCGAGTACAAACCCAATCGACCCAATCTCTCCTCATACGTCATTCCTGCCATCCCAGGTATCAGCCTGGTGAATCTTCGCTGCACTCCTTCCATGGCAAGAACATCCTTCCTCAGATAAGGCGACCAAAACTGCACACAATACTCAAGGTGCGGTCTCACCAAGGCCCTGTACAACTGCAGCAAGACATCCTTGTTCCTGTACTCAAACCCTCTCGCTACGAAGGCCAACATACCATTTGCCTTCTTAACTGCCTGCTGCACCTGCATGCTTACCTTCAGCGACTGGTGCACAAGGTCTCGTTGCACTTCCCCTTCTCCCAATCTATTGCCGTTCAGATAATAATCTGCCTTCCTGTTTTTGCCACCAAAGTGGATAACCTCGCATTTATCCACATTATACTGCATCTGCCATGCATCTGCCCAATCACCCAACCTATCCAAATCATACTGGAGTTTCTCGGCATCCTCCTCACAGCAGGTTATAGGTTAAAAATTGCTAGAGGAGGTACTAGAAAGGCTGGCTGTACTTAAAGTTGATAAGTTGCCAGGACCGGATGGGATACATCCTAGGATGCTGAGCGAAGTGAAGGAAGAAATCGCGAAGGTACTGGCCATAATCTTCCATTACTCCTTAGAAACCGGGGTGGTGTCAGAGGACTGGAGAATAGCAAATGTCACACCCTTGTTCAAAAAAAGGTGCAAGGATAAACCCAGCAACTACAAGCCAGTCAGTTTAACCTCGGTAGTGGGGAAGCTTTTCGAAACAGTAATCAGGGACAAAATTAACAGTCACTTAGACAAGTGTAGATTAATTAAGGAAAGCCAGCACGGATTTGTTAAAGGCAAATCGTGTTTAACCTACTTGATAGAGTTCTTTGATGAGGTAACAGAGGGTCGATGAGGGTAATGCGGTTGACGTGGTGTGCATGGATTTCCAAAAGGCGTTCGACAAAGTGCCACATAATAGGCTTGCCAGCAAAGTTGAAGCCCATGGAATAAAAGGGACAGTGGCTGCATGGATACGAAATTGGCTAAGTGACAGGAAACAGAGTAGTGGTGAACGGCTGTTTTTCGGACTGGAGGAAGGTACACAGTGGTGTTCCCCAGGGGTCGGTACTAGGACCACTGCTTTTCTTGTTATATATTAATGACTTGGATGTGGGTGTACCGGGCACAATTTCAAAATTTGCAGATGATACAATACTTGGAAGTATAGTGAACAGTGAGGAGGAGAGTGATCGACCCCAAGAGGATATAGACAGGCTGGTGGAATGGGCGGACACGTGGCAGATGAAATTTAACGCAGAAAAGTGCGAAGTGATACATTTTGGTAGAAAGAATGAGGAGAGGACATATAAACTAAAGGGTACAATCTTAAAAGTGGATGCATGATCAGAGAGACCTGCGGGTATATGAGCACAAATCGTTGAAGGTGGCAGGACAGGTTGAGAAAGCGGTTAAAAAAAGCTTATGGGATCCTGGGCTTCATCAATAGAGGTATAGAGTACAAAAGCAAGGAAGTTATGATGAACCTGTGTAAAATACTGGTTCGGCCTCAACTGGAGTATTGCGTCCAATTCTGGGCACCGTACTTTAGGAAGGATGTGAAGGCCTTAGAGAGGGTGCAGAGGAGATTTACAAGAATGGTTCCAGGGATGAGGGACTGGATAGACTGGAGAAGCTGGGATTGTTCTCCTGAAGGCAGTGAAGATTGAGAGGAGATTTGATAGAGGTGCTCAAAATCATGAGGGGTCTGGACAGAGTAGATAGAGAGAAACTGGTCCCATTGGTGGAAGGGTCGAGAACCAGAGGACACAGATTTAAGGTGATTGGCAGAAGAACCAAAGGCGACATGAGGAAAAACTTTTTTACTCAGCGATTGGTTAGGATCTGGAATGCAGTGCCCGAAAGGGTAGTGGAGACAGACTCAATCACGGCTTTCAAAAGGGAATTGGATGTGTACCTGTAGGGCTCCGGGGAAAGGGCAGGGGAGTTGGACTAGCTGAAGTGCTCTTGCAGAGAGCCGGCACGGGCTGCCTTCCGTGCTGTAACCATTCTATGGTTCGCTGCTTCTTCTTGGGCAGTCCCTCGGAACCGAGGATGACTTGCTTCCACATTAAAAATGAGTTCTCAGGCGACTGCTGAGTCCAATGCGGGACCTACAGTCTCTGTCACAGGTGGGGCAGACGGTGGTTGAAGGGGCGGGTGGGTGGGGCGCTTGGGTTGACGTGCGCTCCTTGCGCTGCCTGCGCTTGGCTTCCGCTTGCTCCCGGCGAAGAGACTCGAGGTGTTCGGCGCCTTCCCGGATGCTTCTCCTCCACTTTGTGCGGTTTTGGGCCAGGGATTCCCAGGTGTCGGTGGGGATGTTACACTTTTTCAAGGAGGCTTCGAGGGTGTCCTTGAAGCGTTTCCTCTGCCCACCTGGGGCTTCTCTTGCCGTGCCGGAGCTCCGAGTAGAGTGCTTGTTTTGGGAGTCTCGTATCGGGCAATGTGACCCGTCCGTCGGAGCTATGGTTCTACAGGAAAGGCGGCAGCCGATTTGCACACGGCAAGCTCCCACAAACAGCAATGTGATAATGACCAGATCATCTGTTTTTAGTGATGTTGCTTGAGGGATAAATATTGGCCCAGGACACCAGGGATAACTCCCCTATTCCTCTTCGAAATACGTCCAGCTGAGAGAGCAGAGGAACTCTGTGTAACGTCTCATCCAAAAGATGGCCCCTCTAACAGTGCAGCGCTCCCTCAGTACTGCCCCTCCGACAGTGCAGCGCTCCCTCAGTACTGCCCGTCCGACAGTGCAGCGCTCCCTCAGTACTGCCCCTCCGACAGTGCGGCGCTCCCTCAGTACTGCCCCTCCGACAGTGCGGCGCTCCCTCAGTACTGCCCCTCCGACAGTGCAGCGCTCCCTCAGTACTGCCCCTCCGACAGTGCAGCGCTCCCTCAGTACTGCCCCTCCGACAGTGCAGCGCTCCCTCAGTACTGCCCGTCCGACAGTGCAGCGCTCCCTCAGTACTGCCCGTCCGACAGTGCAGCGCTCCCTCAGTACTGCCCCTCCGACAGTGCAGCGCTCCCTCAGTACTGCACCTCCGACAGTGCGGCGCTCCCTCAGTACTGCACCTCCGACAGTGCGGCGCTCCCTCAGTACTGCCCCTCCGACAGTGCAGCGCTCCCTCAGTACTGCCTGTCCGACAGTGCAGCGCTCCCTCAGTACTGCCCGTCCGACAGTGCAGCACTCCCTCAGTACTAACACTCCGACAGTGCGGTGCTCCCTCAGTACTGCCCCTCCGACAGTGCGGCGCTCCCTCAGTACTGCCCCTCCGACAGTGCGGCGCTCCCTCAGTACTGCCCGTCCGACAGTGCAGCACTCCCTCAGTACTAACACTCCGACTGTGCAGCGCTCCCTCAGTACTGCCCGTCCGACAGTGCGGCGCTCCCTCAGTACTGCCCGTCCGACAGTGCGGCGCTCCCTCAGTACTGCCCGTCCGACAGTGCAGCACTCCCTCAGTACTAACACTCCGACTGTGCAGCACTCCCTCAGTACTGCCCCTCCGACAGTGCAGCACTCCCTCAGTACTAACACTCCGACAGTGCAGCGCTCCCTCAGTACTGCCCGTCCGACAGTGCGGCGCTCCCTCAGTACTGCCCGTCCGACAGTGCAGCACTCCCTCAGTACTAACACTCCGACTGTGCAGCACTCCCTCAGTACTGCCCCTCCGACAGTGCGGCGCTCCCTCAGTACTGCCCGTCCGACAGTGCAGCGCTCCCTCAGTACTGCCCCTCCGACAGTGCGGCGCTCCCTCAGTACTGACCCTCCGACAGTGCGGCGCTCCCTCAGTACTGCCCGTCCGACAGTGCAGCACTCCCTCAGTACTAACACTCCGACTGTGCAGCACTCCCTCAGTACTGCCCCTCCGACAGTGCGGCGCTCCCTCAGTACTGCCCGTCCGACAGTGCAGCGCTCCCTCAGTACTGCCCCTCCGACAGTGCGGCGCTCCCTCAGTACTGACCCTCCGACAGTGCAGCGCTCCCTCAGTACTGCCCGTCCGACAGTGCAGCACTCCCTCAGTACTGCCCCTCCGACAGTGCCGCGCTCCCTCAGTACTAACACTCCGACTGTGCAGCGCTCCCTCAGTACTGCCCCTCCGACAGTGCCGCGCTCCCTCAGTACTGACCCTCCGACAGTGCAGCGCTCCCTCAGTACTGCCCGTCCGACAGTGCAGCACTCCCTCAGTACTGCCCCTCCGACAGTGCCGCGCTCCCTCAGTACTAACACTCCGACTGTGCCGCGCTCCCTCAGTACTAACACTCCGACTGTGCAGCGCTCCCTCCGTACTGCCCCTCCGACAGTGCCGCGCTCCCTCAGTACTGACCCTCTGACAGTGCAGCGCTCCCTCAGTACTGCCCGTCCGACAGTGCAGCACTCCCTCAGTACTGCCCCTCCGACAGTGCCGCGCTCCCTCAGTACTGCCCCTCCGACAGTGCGGCGCTCCCTCAGTACTGCCCCTCCGACAGTGCAGCACTCCCTCAGTACTGCCCCTCCGACAGTGCCGCGCTCCCTCAGTACTGCCCCTCCGACAGTGCGGCGCTCCCTCAGTACTGCCCCTCCGACAGTGCGGCGCTCCCTCAGTACTGCCCCTCCGACACTCCCTCAGTACTGCCCTGGAGTGTCAGCCTAGATTTTTGTCCTCTTGTCTCTGGATTGGGACTTGAATCCACAACCTTCTGATTCCAAGACGAGAGTGCTACCAACTGAGCCACAGCTGACACCTTTTGTACTGGGAGCAAATTGGGAGCTGTGTGCACTTGTGTGTCAGAAATTCACTCCACTCTTTGAATACGATTCTCTGGACTCGATTCATCCTCCAGACTGTGGTGGTCTCTTTTTATAAAAAATAAAAAAAAATATTCAACCAATCTCTTGATGTGCAAGACGTGTCGCCAACAGTTGGGTGGCTCAGTGACCACACTGGTGGGGAAAGCTTAATATTGAGCAGCAAGCAACACCTTGCTTTTGTATAGTGCCTATAACCAAACAAAAACTTCCCAAAGCAGGGGAGGGAGGAACGTTGGCCCCAGGACCCCAACTCTCTTTCCCTCCCTCCCTCCCTCCCCTGGAGACCGGTGCAGTGAAGTTGAGTCACAGGAACAGGAGGAGGCCATTCAGCTCCTCAAGCCTCTTCTCCTGCCATTTGATCAGCTCATGGCTGATCTGTATCTTAACTCCGTCCACCCGCCTCGCTTCCGCAACCCTTAATACCCTTGCCGAACAAACATCTATCGATTAATAACAGGAAACGCTGGAAATACTCAGCAGGCCAGGCAGCATCGGTGGAGAGAGAAACAGAGTTAACGTTTCAGGTCGGTGACCTTTCGTCAGAACTGGGGGGAAAAAGCAGGAAATGGAAAGCAAGTTTAGGGGCTGGGAAAAGGGGGAGGGGATGAAAGAACAAAAAGGAAGGTCAGCGATAGGATAGAAAGCAGGAGAGGTTAAGAGACATGAAGAGATATTCAAGGCGAGAGGAGGTGGTAATGGGGCAGGTTAAGGAACAAAGGATGGCTCTAGATGGGGTGTGAATTGCGCTGGCAGAATGAAGGACAGCTGAAGGGAGGGAAGAAAAAACAAAGCGTGGATTAAAAAAAGAAACCAGACTGATACCTGGGATGGCAGGAATGATGTATGAGGAGAGATTGGGTCGATTGGAGTTTAGAAGAATGAGAGGGGATCTCATCGAAACTTATAAAATTCTGACAGACTAGATGCAGGAAGGATGTTCCTGATGGCTGGGGAGTCCAGAACCAGGGGTCACAGTCTAAGGATAAGGGGTAAGCCATTTAGGACAGAGATGAGGAGGAATTTCTTCACCCAGAGAGTGGTGAACCTGTGGAATTCTCTACCACAGAAGGCAGTAGAGGTCAATTCATTAAATATATTCAAGAAGGAGTTGGATATATTTCTTAAGGCTAAAGGGATCAAGGGATGTGGGGAGAAAGCAGGGACAGGGTACTGAGTTTGGATGATCAGCCATGATCTCATTGAATGGCAGAGCAGGCTCGAGGGGCCGAATGGCCTACTCCTGCTCCTATCTTCTATGTTAAAATATATATATGTGATAGCGGCCGAGGTTATGATCTGAAATTGTTGAACTCTATGTTGAGTCCAGAGGGCTGTAGAGTGCCTGATCTCTGTTTTGAAATTTCTAATTGGCCCCCAACCTCAACAGCTTTTTGGGGGAAGAGAGTTCCAGATTTTCACTACCCTTTGTGTGAAGAAGTGCTTCCTGACATCACCCCGCTTGATCGGCCTCCCCAACCTCCACTTTAAGCATAGAAACATAGAAGATAGGAGCAGGAGTAGGCCATTCGGCCCCTCGAGTCTGATCCGCCATTCAATGCGATCATGGCTGATCATCCAAATTCAGTACCCTGTCCCTGCTTTCTCCCCGTATCCCTTGATCCCTTTAGCCTTAAGAAATATATCCAACTCCTTCTTGAATATATTTAATGAATTGGCCTCAACTGCCTTCTGTGGTAGAGAATTCCACAGGTTCACCACTCTCTGGGTGAAGTAATTCCTCCTCATCTCAGTCCTAAATGGCTTACCCCTTATCCTCAGACTGTGACCCCTGGTTCTGGACTCCCCGACCATCGGGAACATCCTTCCTGCATCTAGTCTGTCTAGTCCTGTTGGAATGTTATAAGTTTCAATGAGATTCACTCCCTCCACCACTGGCGTACCGTGGCTGCAGTGTGTACCATCTACAAGATGCACTGCAGCAACTCGCCAAGGCTTCTACGGCAGCACCTCCCAAACCCGCGACCTCTTCCACCTAGAAGGACAAGGACAAGGGCATCCGGTGCATGGAAACACCACCACCTCCAAGTTCCCCTCCAAGTCGCACACCATCCTGACTTGGAAATATATCGCCGCTTCTTTGCCGTCGCTGGGTCAAAATCCTGGAACTCCCTCCCTAACAGCTCTCAAATAATTCAATTAAGTTCGTCAGATACGACCTTCCCTTAGCAAATCCATGCTGACTGTCCTTGATTAATCCGTGCCTTTCTAAATGATGATGAATACTGTCCCTCAGTATTTTTTCCAACAATTTGCTCAGCACCGAGGATAGGCTGACTGGCCTGTAATTACTCGGCCTATCCCTTTTTAAACAACAGTTCAATGTTAGCAGTCCTCCGGCACCACACCTGTAGCCAGAGAAGATTGAAAAATGATGGTCAGAGCCTCTGCGACTTCCTCCCTTCTCTTAACAGCCTGGGATACATTTCAAACGTGCCTGGCCACTTATCTACTTTCAAAGATGCTAAACCCCTTAATACTTTCTCATGTTTATCTCATCGAATATTTCACACTCCTCTTTCACTACAGTATCTGCATCGTCCCTTTCTTTTGTGAAGACAGACGCACAGTATTCATTAAGAACCATACCCACATCTTCAGCCTCCACACAAAAGCTTCCTCTTTGGTCTCTAAGGGCCCTACTCTTACTTTAGTTATCCTCTTGCTCTTTATGTATTTATAAAACATCTTTGAATTTTCCTTGATTTTACTTGCCAATATTTCTTCATGCCCTCTCTTTGTTTTCCTAATTTCCTTTTTAATTTCACCCCTGTACTTTCTACACTCCTCCAGGGTTTCTGCAGTATTTAGCTCTCAGCATCTGATATAAGCTTCCCATTTTTGCCTTCTCCTACCCTGTATGCCCGTTGGCACCCAGGGGGCTCTAGTTTTGGGAGTCCCACCCTTTTTCTTTGTGGCAACATGACCTTCAGCAGAACCCACTATCTCCTCCTTGAATGCCTCCCTTTGCTCTGACACCGATTTACCTTCAAGTAGCTGTTTCCAGTCCACTTTAGCTATTCACATCTCAGCTTCGTAAAATTGGCCTTTCCTCAATCGAGAACTTTTACTCCTGATCTTTGTCCTCCTCCATAACTACGTTAAATCTAACTGAATTATGATCACTACCACCAAAATTCTCTCCCACTGATGCCCCGTCCACCTGCCCAGCTTCATTCCCTAAACCTAAGTCCCGAACCGCCCCCACTCTTGTTGGGCTTGCTCCGTACTGACTAGAAAAGTTCTCCTGAATGCATTTTAAGAATTCTGTGCCCTCTATACCTTTTACACTGATTTTATCTCCATTAATGTTAGGGTAGTTAAAATCCTCTACTGTTACTGCCGTATTGTTTTTGTAGGTCTCTGAAATTTGCCTATATATTTGCTCTTCTATCTCCCTCTGACCTATTTGGGGGTGTATAGTACACTCAAGGCAGTGTAATTGCCCATTTTTTGTTCTTCTGTTTAATTCATATGGCCTCATTTGGTGAGCCTTCTAACATACTGAGATGAGGAGAAACTTCTTCACTCAGAGGGTAGTAAATCTATGGAATTTGCTCCCTCAGAGAGCTGTGGAAGCTGCAACATTAAATAGATTTAAAACGGAGATAGACAGTTTCCTAGCTGATAAGGGAATTAGGGGTTACGGGGAGAGGGCAGGGAAGTGGACGTGAGTCTAGGTTCGGATCAGCCATGATCCTATTTAATGGCGGAGCAGGCCCGAGGGGCCGTATGGCCACTCCTGCTCCTACTTATGTTCTTATATCATCTCTCCTCACAGCTGTAATTGTCTCTTTAACCAATATTGAGACTCCCCCCTTCCCTTTTTTTTATCTCCCCCTCTGTCTCGTCTGAAAAGCATGTAACCAGGAATGTTGAGCTGCCATTCTTGCCCTTCTTTCAGCCATGTTTCAGTAATAGCTATGATGATATCACACTTCCACATGTCTGTCTGTGCCCTCAGCTCATCTGCCTTATTCACTAGTCTCCTTGCATTGAAGTATATACCATTAAGCACCGCCAAACCCCTTTGTTGTCTATTTTCTACCCTTTGTTTCCTCTGCCTTCCAAACTCGCTTACTAATTTACTGCCTTCCATTTCCAGCTTTGTTCCTCTCCCTTCTCAATCTATACTCCGGTTCCCATCCCCCTGCCAAGCTAGTTTAAACCCTCCCCAACAGCACTGTCAAACCTCCCTGCGAGGATATTTGTCCCAGCCCTGTTGAGGTGCAACCCGTCCGGCTTGTGCAGGTCCCACCTCCCCCAGAACCGGTCCCAATGCCTCAGGAATCTAAAGCACCCCCCTCCTACGCCATCTCTCCAGCCACGCATTCATCTGCTCTATCCTCCTATTCCTGCGAGTAATCCGAGGGTGCGGCTCTGTTTTTTGTGAAGTTCGATGTGGCTCGCTCCCAACCCAAGTGGATTCCTGCTCGAGTCTGCCCTGTGCCGACTTTAATGAGTCTCGGCTGGCTGTTGCTGCCAAGCCTTAACACGGCCTGTTTACACAGACGAGCGGGCGGTCCGTCCGGGATGCTGCTGACCACACGGTGTCACAGACATCCGGCAGCAAAAACAACCTCGTGGCTCACGTTTACAACAGGTTCTGTTCTTTAGGGAGGGCCGGAAAGGGGTAGGTACAGCCTCGGGGGTTGGGGGTGTCATGCACAGCATTTTAATGCACGTTCCCTTCATTTCTCTCTCTCAAGTTGCCGATTCAGCAAAACTTGCTCTTACATAGTAGTTACAGCACGGTAACAGGCCACTCATAGAAACATAGAAAAATAGGAGCAGGGGTAGGCCCTTCGAGTCTGCTCCGCCATTCAATATGATCCTGGCTGATCCTCTATCTCAATACAATATTCCCGCGCTCTCCCCATACCCCTTGATGCTTTTTGTGTCTAGAAATCTATCTATCTCCTTCAGTGACTTGGCCTCCACAGCCTTCTGTGGTAGAGAATTCCACAGGTTCACCACCCTCTGAGTGGAGAAATTTCTCCTCATCTCAGTCCTAAATGTCCTACCCTATATCCTGAGACCCCTCATTCTACACCCCCCCCCCCCCCCCCCCCCACCCCAGCCAGGGGAAACATCCTCCCTGCATCCAGTCTGTGTAGCCCTGTCCGAATTTTATACGTTTCAATGAGATCCCCTCTCATTCTTCTAAACTCTAGTGAATACAGGCCTCGTCAGGTTGCGGCCGGTGTTTATGCTCCACACGAGCCTTCTCCCACCCTTCTTCATCTAATCCCAACATATCTATCAACATATCCTTCTATTCCTTTCTCCCTCCTGTGCTAATCCAGCTTCCCCTTGAATGCATCGATGCTATTTGCCTTAACTGCTCCCTGTGGTAGCGAGTTCCACATTCTCACTACTCCCTTGGTAAAGAAGTTTCAGGTTAGATTAATCAGCAGCTGTCTTCTATTTATGGCCTCCTAGTTTGTAGTTTATCCACCTGCACTTCCGGCAGCCACTTTGCAAAGCTCCAGGCCCATGACATTCAAATAGGCCAAACCAGCAACTTAGAAGTCAAGACTTGCATTTACCAAGGATGAGGGACTTCAGTGATGTGGAGAAGCTGGGGTTGTTCTCCTTCAAGCAGAGAAGGTTAAGGGGAGATTGACCAGAATGGTTCCAGGGATGAGGGACTTCAGTGATGTGGAGAGACTGGAGAAGCTGGGATTGTTCTCCTTCGAGCAGAGAAGGTTAAGGGGAGATTGACCAGAATGGTACCGGGGATGAGGGACTTCAGTGATGTGGAGAGACTGGAGAAGCTGGGATTGTTCTCCTTGGAGCAGAGAAGGTTAAGGGGAGATTGACCAGAATGGTACCAGGGATGAGGGACTTCAGTGATGTGAAGAGACTGGAGAAGCTGGGGTTGTTCTCCTTAGAGCAGAGAAGGTTAAGGGGAGATTGACCAGAATGGTACCAGGGATGAGGGACTTCAGTGATGTGGAGAGACTGGAGAAGCTGGGGTTGTTCTCCTTAGAGCAGAGAAGGTTAAGAGGAGATTTAATAGAGGGGTTCAATGTTTATGAGGGGTTTTGAAAGAGTAGATGGGGAGAAACTGTTTTCCCTGGCTGGAGGATCAGTAACCAGAGGACACAGATTTAAGGTAATTGGCAAAAAAAAAAAAGGGCAATGGGGAGACGAGTGTTATTTTCATTCCGCGGGTTATGATATGGAATGCACGACCCGAAAATAGTGGTGGAAGCACACTCAATAGTAACTTTCAAAAGGGAATTGGATAAATATATGAAGGGGGGGGGAATTTACAGGGCTCTGATTTTATATCGTGTTTTTCATGACCTCAGGATACCCCACAGCACTTTACAGCCAATTAACTACTTTTGAAGAGTTATCACTGTTACAATGTAGAAAACACGACTGCTAAATTTGCGCACAGCAAGCTCCAACATACAGCAATGTATTGGGCCAGAAATTCGGGTCGGAGGCTTCCCGCGGGCGCAAGCCCCCGACCTGCACTTACACCTTGCGCGCGCCGGCCGTTGAGCTGTGAGCCCGCGTGGGATTCCGATCCTGGGCCTCCTCCAGCTGCCGGCGCGCAGTGCTTGCGTATCCCAGCGGCGAAGTTAGTTCGCAGCGTCCCCTGGGATCACGTGGGCCATGGGGAGCCAATCGGAGCAGGGAATCTCCATTCATAGATTTAACAGGAAGACCTGTCAAATCTATGAAGAGATCGGCCCCAAAACCTAAGTAAAACTTCAAATACATTTTTTTTTTTAATCACATTTTTAAAATAACAATTTATGTAATTTATAAACTATTTTAAACAAAAATTTAAATTTTTGAAAAATTAAATAAAGTTTTTTAACGGGGCTAAAAATAAACTTAAGTTTCTTTAAAGTATTTTAAAATGATAAACCTGTGGAAAAAAATGTTTTAATTTTACTTAATTAACCTCTTACCTTGTTAAAAGCAGGCCTTGCGACTCTTTTTTCACGCACAGTTGCTAGGGACTTACCCGCACGGAGAAACCTGTGTAAAAATTAAAAAAAGTCGGAAGTTCCAGGCGTACGTGCTGCCTCTCTGGCGCACGCGTTTGACCTGTGAATCCCTATCTTCAAGGGAACGGAAGTTCCGGTTTCCAGCACATGCGCGCAGTGCATGCACGAAACCGGCACTTCCGTTGGCCCTACGCGTGAGTACCCAGCGCGTGGGGACCCGAATTTCTGGCCCATTAATAAATGACCAAATAATCTCTTTTTTTAAGTCATGTTGGTTGAGGGATAAATATTGGCCCAGGACACCAGGGAAGAACTCCCCTGCTCCTCTTCGCAAGAGTGCCGTGGGATCTTTTACGCCCACCTGAAAGGGACAGACGGCACCCCCAATTTATCCTTCGGTACTACACTGGAGTGCAAATGGGCCTGAACTGCAAAGCTCTGGTTATCAGGGGTCGCACGTGGCCCTACTCCAGCAGACACGACCACCCCGGTTAATCATCGAATGATACAGCAACAGAAGGAGGCCATTCGGCCCGTCGTGCCTGTGCCGGCTCTTTGAAAGAGCTCTCCAGTTAGTCCCTTTCCCCGCAGTCCTGTGACTTTTCCCCTTCAAATATTTATCCAAATCCCTTTTGAAAGTTACTATTGGATCTGATTCCACCTCCCTTTCAGGCAGCGCATTCCAGATCACAGCAACTTGCTGTGTACAAGATAGCTCTTTCAAAGAGCCGGCACAATGGGCCAAATGGCCTCCTCCTGTCACTATCATTATATGACTATTTCACCTCTGGCTCTTTGGCCAATCACCTTAAATCTGTGTCCTCTGGTTACCGACCCTTCTGTCAGTGGAAACATTTTCTCCTCATTTACTCTATCAAAACCATTCATGATTTTGAATGCCTCCACCAAATCTCGAGGATTTGAGTACAGGAGCAAGGATGTCTTACTACAGTTGTACAGGGCCCTGGTGAGACCACACCTGGAGTACTGTGAGCAGTTTTGGTCTCCTTACCTAAGAAAGGATATACTTGCCATAGAGGGAGTGCAGCGAAGGTCCACCAGACTGATTCCTGGGATGGCAGGAATGTCGTATGAGGAGAGATTGGGTCGACTGGGCCTGTATTCACTAGAGTTTAGAAGAATGAGAGGGGATCTCATTGAAACGTATAAAATTCTGACAGGGCTAGACAGACTGGATGCAGGGAGGATGTTTCCCCTGGCTGGGGGGTCCAGAACGACGGATCACAGTCTCAGGATACGGGGTAGGACATTTAGGACTGAGATGAGAAATTTCTTCAGTCAGAGGGTGGTGAATCTTTGGAATTCTCTACCACAGAAGGCTGTGGAGGCCCAGTCACTGGATATATTTAAGGATATAGATTTCTAGACACACAAGGCATCAAGGGGTATGGGGAGAGAGCGGGAATATGGTATTGAGATAGAGGATCAGACAGGATCATATTGAATGGCGGAGCAGGCTCGAAGGGCCGAATGGCCTACTCCTGCTCCTAATTCTCTATGTTTCCATGTCTTCTCCTTCTCTGCTCTAAGGAGAACAACCCCAGCTTCTCCAGTCTCTCCACATAACTGAAGTCCTTCATCCCTGGTACCATTCTGGTCAATCTCCCCTTAACCTTCTCTGCTCTAAGGAGAACAATCCCAGCTTCTCCAGTCTCTCCACGTAACTGAAGTCCCTCATCCCCTGGTACCATTTAAGGCCAGAGAAACATGATTCACAGCATTTCAAGAGCCCTTTTGAGATCACCACGCCATGTGCTATAGCCCCAATTCTAACCCGAAGGCTTGCTGTCGGTGACCACCTCTGCTCACTGCCACAAGAAACAGATTTAAAAAACAGACTTTCACACAACTCCACAGAGCTCCAGGGCCACGAATTGGAGGCTGCAATCTCAGTGTGAGGTTCAAGCGATCCTTGTAAAGCACTCCGGTTTACTGAGATTAGGTTGTCAGAGTGGTAGAACGTTACAGCCTCCGATCCTTCCACTGAACATTCCCCGCCTGCTCCGCAGCCAATTCCAGAAGGGCTCCCTCGTATCCGTGTGTGCGAATCGGCAAAAATAAGCGGGAAATATTAGCAATCTCTGCTGTAAGTAAACCGTCCCGTCCCTCGGTCTCTACTTGCACTTGGAAAGAAAGAGCGCATGTTCCCTCCTGCATAAAATGACACTCCACTATTCCTGGCCAGAATGGAGATGATTGGTAAATTTTCCCCCGTCAATCACGCCTGGAGACCGCACGGCTGCAAGAGACTGGGATTGATTTTACGTACATAATTTGTATTGTACATCTATCCTCCACTCATTGCATTTTCCCGAACCGCACTGTGGGAGTACCTTCACCACACAGACTGCAGCGGTTCAAGAAGGTGACTCGCCACCACCTTCTCGAGGGCAATAAGGGATGGGCAATAATTGCTGGCTTTGCCAGCGACGCCCACATCCCGGGAACGAGAGAAAAAAAATCCTGCTTTTATCGGGAGGCTTTGCTGTAGTTTTGGTCGTGAGTTCTGTTTGCTGTAGTTCGTAGAGACTCTCTTTAAATAGACTCTGCCGTAGTTTGTAAAGACTCTTTATATAGACTGTTTGCTGTAGTTTGTAGAGACTCTTTATATAGACTGTTTGCTGTAGTTTGTAGAGACTCTTTATCTAGACTGCTGTAGTTTGTAGAGACTCTTTTCAAATAGACTCTGTTTGGTGAGTAAATAGACTGATTGCTGTGAGTTCTGCTGTAACTCATGCCCTCATTGGCTGTCCCAGTAGTGTCACTGGACACTTTGTACATTCACACAGCGCCTTTGGTGTCCTCTGCGCATCCCACAGCACTCCGCAGCCGATGCATTACCCTTTGAAGCACGCTCCCTGTTATGTCGGCAAATGCAGCAGCTCGCACAGCACACAGCAAGATCCCACAAATGGCCTCAATATGAACGAGCGGGTGAATGTGTTTTGGTTGGCTGGTGGTGGTTTGATTTGGTCGTGTCCGGTCAGGGCACCGATAAAACTCCTTGCTCTTCTTTCAATAGCACCGCGGAATATCTTTCGCCCACTTGAACAGCCGATGGGACCTCGGTTTAACGTCTCATGCAAAGCACTTCCGGCAGTGCAGCACTCCCTTCAGCGCTACAGTGGAGTGTCGGCCTCGAGCACGAGCCCAAATCCTGGACGGGAGATCGAACCCACAACCTTACGACTTAAAGGTGAGAATTCAGCCAAGCTGGCAATGCTGCCATTATGTACCAGTAATGAATAAGGAAGCCTCTTCTCCGCTCTGATTCTGCTGGTCCTATGAGTTGATGTATGTTCCTTGAGCGTTGATGTTTCCCCTTGTGGGGTGGGGGGAGGGGGAGGAGTCCAAAACTAGGGAGCCATCAATATAAGACAGTCACCAATAAATCCAACACGGAATTCAGGAGAAACTTCTTTACCCAGAGAGTGGAACTCGCTAGGAAGGATGTCCAGGTCCTGGAGAGGGTACAGCGGAGGTTTCCCAGGGATGTGGGAGATCAGTTACGTGGAGAGACTGGAGAAGCTGGGATTGTTCTCCTTAGAGCAGAGAAGGTTAAGGTGAGATTGACCAGAATGGTACCAGGGATGAGGGACTTCAGTGATGTGGAGAGACTGGAGAAGCTGGGGTTGTTCTCCTTAGAGCAGAGATAGTTGAGGGGAGACCCAACAAGATATTCAAAGTTATGAGGGTTTGATGGAGAAAGTCGGGAGAAACTGTTTCCTTTGGCAAATGGGTCGATAATCAGAGGACACCGATTTTAAAATAATTGGCAAACGAGCGAGCGGAGAAATGAGAAATTTCTTCACACAGAGGGTTGTTAAGATCTGGAACGCACCACCTGAAAGTGGTGGAATCGGATTCTGTAGGAACTTTCAGCGGGCAATTGGACACATTTACTTGAAGTGGACTCATTTGCAGGGTTAAGCTGGGGAGTGGAACTAATTGCACTGCTCTTTCAAAGAGCCGGCACAGGCACGACGGGCCAAATGGCCTCCTTCTGTGCTGTGATTCTATGATTTCTGTGAAGTAGTTGAGGCGAACAGCATGACTGTATCTAAGGGATATGCTGATGAGGTGAGATGAAGTCAGGGTGGGAAGAGGCTCGTGTGGAGCCTGAACCTTTTCATGTTGTGGTGGTTGTTTTAAGCTGAGATTTGCATAAATTCTCCCTGCGAAAGTTTTAGCGATAAAGCTCTCTTATCTTTTGTTTTGTCCAAAAGGAACTTTGAACTCGGACTTAGTACTGGTGGATACATATCTCTCTCTCCAATGGTGGGGAGAAACTTGTACACAAATCTTTTGAAGGTTGCAGGGGAAGGCTGTTTTTATTTATATAAAAAAAAAACAACAAAGCATATGGGATCCTTGGCTTATATCCAAATAGAAGATAGGAGCAGGAGTCGGCCATTCGGCCCCTCGAGCCTGCTCCGCCATTCAATGCGATCATGACTGATCATCCAAATTCAGTACCCTGTCCCTGCTTTCTCCCCATATCCCTTGATCCCTTTAGCCGTAAGAAATATATCCAACTCCTTCTTGAATATATTTAATGAATTGGCCTCCACCGCCTTCCGTGGTAGAGAATTCCACAGGTTCACCACTCTCTGGGTGAAGAAATTCCTCCTCATCTCTGTCCTAAATGGCTTACCCCTTATCCTTAGACTGTGACCCCTGGTTCTGGACTCCCCCCTGCTGTCAGTAACATCCTTCCTGCATCTAGTCTGTCTAGTCCTGTTAGAATTTTATAAGTTTCAATGAGATCCCCTCTCATTCTTCTAAACTCCAGCGAGTATAAGCCCAATCGCCCCAATCTCTCCTCATACGTCATTCCTGCCATCCCAGGTATCAGTCTGGTGAATCTTCGCTGCACTCCCTCTATGGCTTAATAGAGCCATAGAGTACAAAAGCAAGATAGCAAAATACTGCAGATGTTGGAAATCCGAAATAACAACAGAAAATGCTGGAAAAACTCAGCAAGTCAGGCAACATCCGTGGAGAGAAATTTGAGTTGACGTTTCGGGTTTGACCCTTCTTCAAAACTGGAGAGAAAAGGAACTAGATCGAAGGCAGGGCTGCGATCGGACAAAAGAATAAAAGAACCAAAAGAAGTAAAAGAGATTAGAAGCTAGACGAGATGGTAATAGGCTGTGATTAGGTGTAAAGTGTACTGGCAGGGCAAAAGATAGCTGCCAGGTGTGAGAGAGAAACAAAAGGAAAGGGGGGGGGGGGGGAAAGGAAAGGAGTGGAAAAATATAAGTGAAAATGAAATAGGGGCCGAGGTTATGATCTGAAATTGTTGAACTCGATATTGAGACCGGAAGGCTGCAGACTGCCTAATCGGAAGATGAGGTGCTGTTCCTCGAGTTTACGTTGAGCTTCCGTGGAACAGTACAAGAGGCCAAGGACGGTGAGGTCCGAGTGGGAATGGAGCGGTGAATTGAAATGACAGGCGACCGGAAGCTCGGGGTCACCCTTACGGACTGAACGGAGGTGTTCCGCAAAGCGGTCACCCAATCTGCGTTTGGTCTCCCCAATGTAGAGGAGACCGCATCGTGAGCAGCGAATACAGTATACTAGATTGCGAGAAGTACAAGTAAATCGCTGTTTCACCTGGAAGGGGTGTTTGGGGCCCTGGACAGTGGGGAGGGGGGATGTATAGGGGCAGGTGTTACATCTCCTCCGCTTGCACGGGAAGGTGCCAGGCGAAGGGGAAGGGCTGTTTGGGGTGATAGAGGAGTGGACTAGGGTGTCTCGGAGAGAGCGGTCCCTGCGGAATGCTGAAAGGGGAGGGGAGGGGAAGATACGTTTGGTGGTGGGATCACTTTGGAGGTAGCGGAAATGCCGGAGGATGATCCGTTGAATGTGGAGGCTGGTGGGGTGAAAGGTGAGGACAAGGGGAACCCTATCGTGGTTCCGGGAGGGAGGGGCAGGGGTGAGGGCAGAGGTGCGGGAGATAGAACTGACACGGTCGAGGGCAGTGTCAACTACGGTAGAGGGGAATCCTCGGTTGCGGAAAAAGGAAGACATGTCTGAAGCACCGGTGTGGAAGGTGGCATCGTCGGAGCAGATACGGCGGAGGCGGAGGAACTGGGAGAATGGAATAGAGTCCTTACAGGAAGCGGGGTGGGAGGAAGTGTAGTCCAGGTAGCTGTGGGAGTCAGTGGGCTTGTAGTAAATATTGGTCGATAACCTATCCCCAGAGATGGAGACGGAGAAGTCGAGGAAGGGAAGGGAAGAGTCAGAGATGGACCATGTGAAGGTGAGGGAAGGGTGGAAATTGGAGGCAAAGTGAATGAAATTGTCAAGTTCGGGGCGAGAGCAGGAAACTGCACCGATACAGTCATCAATGTATCGGAAAAAGAGGTGAGGGAGGGGACCTGAGTAGGACTGGAACAAAGATTGTTCCACATAGCCCACGAAAAGGCAGGCATAGCTAGGACCCATGCGGGTACCCATGGCAACACCTTTGATTTGGAGGAAATGAGTGGAGTTAAAGGAGAAGTTGTTCAATGTGAGAACAAGTTCAGCCAGGCGGAGGAGGGTCGTGGTGGATGGGGACTGGTCGGGCCTCTGTTCGAGGAAGAAGCGGAGTGCCCTCAGGCCATCCGGGTGGGGGATGGAGGTGTAGAGGGATTGTACGTCCATGGTGAAAAGGAAGCGGTTGGGGCCAGGAAACTGGAAACTGTTAAAGTGGCGGAGGGCGTCCGAAGAGTCGCGGATGTAGGTGGGAAGAGACTGGACAAGGGGAGAAAAGATAGAGTCAAGATAGGAAGAGAT
Source organism: Somniosus microcephalus (assembly GCF_052327205.1). Classification (NCBI taxonomy): domain Eukaryota; kingdom Metazoa; phylum Chordata; class Chondrichthyes; order Squaliformes; family Somniosidae; genus Somniosus; species Somniosus microcephalus. Next base: position 44,701,978 of record NW_028225179.1, read on the forward strand.
AAGTTCCGTAGGGCAAGAACAGGCTGAAACGATGGGTCTACCAGGGCAGTCCTGTTTGTGGATCTTGGGAAGGAGGTAGAAGCGGGCTGTGCGGGGTTGGGGAACTATGAGGTTGGTGGCAGCGGGGGGAAGATCTCCAGAGGAGATGAGGTCAGTGACAGTCTTGGAAACGGTGGTTTGATGTTCGGTAGTAGGGTCATGGTCCAGGTGGAGGTAGGAGCAGGTGTCGGAGAGTTGGCGTTCAGCTTCCGCTAGGTAGAGGTCAGTACGCCAAACAACAACAGCACCACCCTTGTCAGCGGGTTTAATGACAATGTCAGGGTTGGATCTAAGAGAATGGAGTGCTGCAAGTTCAGAGGGAGGTAGGTTGGAGTGAGTGAGGGGAGCAGAGAAATGGAGACGGCCGATGTCACGGCGGCAGTTAGCGATGAAAAGATCTAGAGAGGGTAAGAGGCCAGGGGGAGGGGTCCAGGTAGAATGGGAGTACAAAAGCAAGCAAGTTATGCAAAACCTTTATTAAAACATTGGTTAGGCCTCAGCTGAAGTATTGTGTCCAATTCTGGGCACCGCACTTTAGGAAGGATGTCAAGGCCTTGGAGAGGGTGCAGAGGAGATTGACCAGAATGGTTCCAGGGATGAGGGACGTGGAGAAGCTGGGGTTGTTCTCCTTAGAGCAGAGAAGGTTAAGAGAAGATTGGATAGAGGTGTTGAAAATCATGAAGGGTCATGAAAGAGTAAATAAGGAGAAACTGTTTCCAATGGCAGGAGGGTCGATAACCAGAGGACACAGAGATTTAAGGGGATTGGCAAAAGAACCGGAGGCGACAGGGGGAAACATTTATTTTTACACAGCGAGTTGTTGTGATCTCTGCTCTAAGGAGAGCAACCCCAGCTCCTCTCATCTCTCCACGTGACTGAAGTCCCATTCTATGATAGCTTGTGTGTGTGTGTGACAGACATCTGGTGCGGCCCAGGAGGTTAGCTGCACCCTCGATTTTGTGCGGTTCAGCTCCTCACACCTCGGTGGGTGACCGCTCCAAGTTCCGACAGCAGCTGGGCAGACGGAAGCCGTGCCTGCTTCCTTTTCCCGCCCCTCTCTATCTCTGTAACCTCCTCCAGCTCGATGACCCCGCCGCGATCTCTGCGCTTCTCCAATTCTGGCCTCTTGCGCCTCCCCATTTTCCATCACTCCACCCTTGGCGGCCGTGCCTTCAGCTGGCTGGGCACTAAGCTCTGGAATTTCCTCCCGAAACCCCTCAGTCTCTCTCGCCTCCTTTTTTAAGACGCTCCTTAAAACCTACTTCTTTGACCGAGCTTTTGGTCGCCTGTCCTAATATTTCCTTATGTGGTTCGGTGTCAGTTTTCTTTTCCTGCTTTATGCTCCTGTGAAGTGCCTTGGGACGTTTGTACTAGGTTAATGGCACTATACAAATGCAAATTGTTGTTCTTGCAGTCGCAGCCTGCCTTGGCTGACTGGAAGCATATTGAAGATTGCTGCTTGTGTATGTTTCTCCGCCTAATCAACACCCTCCCTCGTGGCATTGCAAGAACAAGTTGTAATCTTCAGTGCCATGGGTTAGAAGGCGGGGGATAATTAGGCCAAGACACGCGCACACAATACAGTCTCCATTTCAAAGTCTTTACGCAACACTTGCACCCAATATTACTTCTCGTTCAGTCGCAAAATGTGTGACAATTTAGGAAGCGGAGGAGTAGAGGGGCCCCTCTGGGAAAAGCCAAGGGGCTTGGAGTTGTGAAACCGAGGCGCTACAGCACCACCACTGATTGGAGGGTGTCATTACAGCGTGACCTGTTTACATAGACAAGTTCCATTATAAATGTGGACAAGTTGAAACAGATGCAATAGTTGACGGATGTGCGACAGCAGGAAGTAAGGTTTTGGTAGACAGGAATTGCGCACAGATTTAAGGTTCTCTTTTAAACCGATAATAGATAGATGTGTATTCTATGACTGCTGTTCGGCAGGGAGTTCCGCCCTATAATCTAATCAACTTCTCTTGTGATTTAACCTGGGGGAGCAAAGGTTGAACCATTTATAACTCCAATTAGATTAGATTATTATCGCC
>NW_028225179.1:44706564-44873820 GCF_052327205.1 Somniosus microcephalus
CTGTATCAATCCCCAAACTAATCCCACTGCCCCGCTCTCTCCCCATAGCCCTGTATCAATCCCCAAACTAATCCCACTGCCCTGCTCTCTCCCCATAGCCCTGTATCAATCCCCAAACTAATCCCACTGCCCCGCTCTCTCCCCATAGCCCTGTATCAATCCCCAAACTGATCCCACTGCCCCGCTCTCTCCGCATAGCCCCGCACTCTCCCCATAGCCCTGTATCAATCCCCAAACTGATCCCACTGCCCCGCTCTCTCCCCATAGCCCCGCACTCTCCCCATAGCCCTGTATCAATCCCCAAACTAATCCCACTGCCCCGCTCTCTCCCCATAGCCCTGTATCAATCCCCAAACTAATCCCACTGCCCCGCTCTCTCCCCATAGCCCTGTTTCAATCCCCAAACTAATCCCACTGCCCCGCTCTCTCCCCATAGCCCTGTATCAATCCGCAAACTAATCCCACTGCCCCGCTCTCTCCCCATAGCCCTGTATCAATCCCCAAACTAATCCCACTGCCCCGCTCTCTCCCCATAGCCCTGTATCAATCCCCAAACTAATCCCACTGCCCCGCTCTCTCCCCATAGCCCTGTATCAATCCCCAAACTAATCCCACTGCCTCGCTCTCTCCCCATAGCCCTGTATCAATCCCCAAACTAATCCCACTGCCCCGCTCTCTCCCCATAGCCCTGTATCAATCCCCAAACTAATCCCACTGCCCCGCTCTCTCCCCATAGCCCTGTATCAATCCCCAAACTAATCCCACTGCCTCGCGCTCTCTCCCCATAGCCCTGTATCAATCCCCAAACTAATCCCACTGCCCCGCTCTCTCCCCATAGCCCTGTATCATTCCCCAAACTAATCCCACTGCCCCGCTCTCTCCCCATAGCCCTGTATCATTCCCCAAACTAATCCCACTGCCCCGCTCTCTCCCCATTGCCCTGTATCAATCCCCAAACTAATCCCACTGCCCTGCTCTCTCCCCATTGCCCTGTATCAATCCCCAAACTAATCCCACTGCCCTGCTCTCTCCCCATAGTCCTGTATCAATCCCCAAACTAATCCCACTGCCCCGCTCTCTCCCCATAGCCCTGTATCAATCCCCAAACTAATCCCACTGCCCCGCTCTCTCCCCATTGCCCTGTATCAATCCCCAAACTAATCCCACTGCCCCGCTCTCTCCCCATAGCCCTGTATCAATCCCCAAACTAGTCCCACTGCCCTGCTCTCTCCCCATTGCCCTGTATCAATCCCCAAACTAATCCCACTGCCCCGCTCTCTCCCCATAGCCCTGTATCAATCCCCAAACTAGTCCCACTGCCCTGCTCTCTCCCCATTGCCCTGTATCAATCCCCAAACTAATCCCACTGCCCCGCTCTCTCCCCATAGCCCTGTATCAATCCCCAAACTAATCCCACTGCCCCGCTCTCTCCCCATAGCCCTGTGTCAATCCCCAAACTAATCCCACTGCCCCGCTCTCTCCCCATAGCCCTGTATCAATCCCCAAACTAATCCCACTGCCCCGCTCTCTCCCCATAGCCCTGTATCAATCCCCAAACTAATCCCACTGCCCCGCTCTCTCCCCATAGCCCTGTATCAATCCCCAAACTAATCCCACTGCCCTGCTCTCTCCCCATAGCCCTGTATCAATCCCCAAACTAATCCCACTGCCCCATTCTCTCCCCATAGCCCTGTATCAATCCCCAAACTAATCCCATAGTCCTGCTAACTCTCTGTACAGGCTTTGTAATGAGCTCTTAAGTGGCTCAACTCAATTGATGCGGTGAGTAGCAGAGCCATGTTGACCAAGAAGTTTCAGCAGGTCCTTCATTCCTGGCGGGCAAGGAAGCAAGGCTGTGTTCCTTGGTGTCAGCCGTGACTCAGTGGGTAGCACTCTTGTCTCCGAGCTAGGAGGCTGTGGGTTCAGGTCCCACTCCAGAGCGTCGTGCCCCATAATCCAGGCGGACACTCCTGGTGTCGGTACTGAGGGAGCGCCGCACTGTCGGAGGCTCAGTACTGAGGGAGCGCTGCACTGTGGGAGGGGCAGTACTGAGGGAGCGCTGCACTGTGGGAGGGGCAGTACTGAGGGAGCGCTGCACTGTGGGAGGCTCAGTACTGAGGGAGCGCCGCACTGTGGGAGGATCAGTACTGAGGGAGCGCTGCACTGTCGGAGGCTCAGTACTGAGGGAGCGCCGCACTGTGGGAGGCTCAGTACTGAGGGAGCGCCGCACTGTGGGAGGGGCAGTACTGAGGGAGCGCTGCACTGTGGGAGGATCAGTACTGAGGGAGCGCTGCACTGTGGGAGGGGCAGTACTGAGGGAGCGCTGCACTGTCGGAGGCTCAGTACTGAGGGAGCGCTGCACTGTGGGAGGCTCAGTACTGAGGGAGCGCTGCACTGTCGGAGGGTCAGTACTGAGGGAGCGCAGCACTGTCGGAGGCTCAGTACTGAGGGAGCGCTGCACTGTCGGAGGGGCAGTACTGAGGGAGCGCTGCACTGTCGGAGGCTCAGTACTGAGGGAGCGCTGCACTGTGGGAGGGGCAGTACTGAGGGAGCGCTGCACTGTCGGAGGCTCAGTACTGAGGGAGCGCCGCACTGTGGGAGGCCCAGTACTGAGGGAGCGCTGCACTGTGGGAGGGGCAGTACTGAGGGAGCGCTGCACTGTGGGAGGGGCAGTACTGAGGGAGCGCTGCACTGTGGGAGGGGCAGTACTGAGGGAGCGCAGCACTGTCGGAGGCTCAGTACTGAGGGAGTGCTGCACTGTGGGAGGGGCAGTACTGAGGGAGCGCAGCACTGTCGGAGGCTCAGTACTGAGGGAGCGCTGCACTGTGGGAGGGGCAGTACTGAGGGAGCGCCGCACTGTCGGAGGGGCAGTACTGAGGGAGCGCTGCACTGTGGGAGGGGCAGTACTGAGGGAGCGCCGCACTGTCGGAGGGGCAGTACTGAGAGAGCGCTGCACTGTGGGAGGGGCAGTACTGAGAGAGCACTGCACTGTGGGAGGGGCAGTACTGAGGGAGCGCCGCACTGTCGGAGGGGCAGTACTGAGGGAGCGCTGCACGGTCGGAGGAGCAGTACTGAGGGAGCGCAGCACTGTCGGAGGGGCATTACTGAGGGAGCGCCGCACTGTCGGAGGTGCCGCCTTTTGCACGAGAAGTTAAACCGAGGCCGCGCCTACCCTCTAACGTGGACGTGAAAGATTCAACGCCCACTATTGGAAAACGAGCAAAGGGGAATTTTCCCCTGTGTCCTACTTGACATTTATCCCTCAACCAGCAGCTGGAACAGATTATCCGGTCATTTATTTCATCGCTGTTGTATGGTGCTTGCTGTGCACAAATTGGCTGCCGCGTTTCCTACATTACAATAGTAACCACACTTCAAAAAAAAAAATTGCTTCGTCGGTTGTGAAGCGCTTTGGGACGTCCTGTGTTTGTGAAAGATGCTCTAGAAATGCGAGTTCTTTGTTTTTTGCCGATCTCCCACCTTCCTCCCCATATCAATGTATGAAGCTTCCAGCACAGCCACACGTATGAATCATTCGCTCGTCCCCCGCCTACCCACCCCAGTCTAACTGCACGACTCTGCAGCACCTCCCAACACTGTTGTTTCAACAGTGAGTGCTGACTCTCTTGTTGACCCGGCAGGGGAGGCGTTGAGACGTGAGGGAGCTGAATTGTCTCTCGATAAGCTAGCATTAGATTGGCAGATTTGCTGTTTTTGAGTACAGAAATGTGGACGTGTGTGTAGAGAAGGGGGAAGTGTTCCAAAATCCTCCGGACTCCCTGGTGATGCAACGCTGACTGGCAATCTTCTGTTCGCCCACTGGCTCCTTCCCGTAGGAACAGGCGGAGGCCATTCAACCCCTCGAGCCTGTTCTGCCATTCAGTGAGATCATGGCTGATCTGTATCTTAACTGCCTCTACATGCCTTGGTTTTGTAACCCTTCACACCCTTGCCTAAGAAAAATCTTAGCAATCTCGGTGCTGAAGTTTTCAATTGACACCCAGCCTGAACAGCTTTTTTGAGCTTCAGATTTCCACTAACCCTTTGTGTGAAGAAGTGCTTCCTGACAGCACCCCTGAACGGCCTGGCTCTAATTTTAAGGTTATGCCCTCTTGTTCTGGACTCCCCGCCACCCCCCCCCCCCCCCCCCCCACCACCTCCTCACCACCAGAGGAAATTGTTTTTCTCTCTATCTACCCCATCAACTCCTTCAATCATCTTAAAACACCTCAATTAGATCACCCCTTAATCTTCTATCTTCTCTTCTTAGGCGGAACCGAGGATGACTTGCTTCCACATTAAAAATGAGTTCTCAGGTGACTGCTGAGTCCAATGCGGGACCTACAGTCTCTGTCACAGGTGGGGCAGACGGTGGTTGAAGGGGCCGGGTGGGTGGGGTGCTTGGGTTGACGTGCGCTGCCTGCGCTTGGCTTCCGCTTGCTCCCGGCGAAGAGACTCGAGGTGTTCGGCGCCTTCTATACTTAAGGGAACACGAGCCTAGTCTGGGCAACCGGACTTCATAATTTAACCCATTCAGCCCCCGGTACCATTCTGATGGAATCTGTGCTGCACCCTTTCCGAGGCCAATATATTGGGTGGGGTGCCCAGAACTGAATGCAGTGCTTTAAATAACCCGGGTTGAGACCGGGGCGTGAGGAGGTTCACTGGCGGGCAGTGAAACAACGAGAGAGAACTTGCATTTCTACAGCGCCTTTCACAGAGATTTGACTGAAGGTTAAGAACTCAGGGCGTTGTAGCCAAACTGATGTGCCACAGAGTTATACAGCACAGAAAGAGGCCCTTCGGCCCATCGTGTCCGCGCCGGCCATCAAGCCCTGTCTATTCTAATCCCATTTTCCAGCATTTGGTCGGTAGCCTTGTATGCTATGGCGTTTCAAGTGCTCATCTAAATGCTTCTTGAATGTTGTGAGGGTTCCTGCCTCTACCACCCTTTCAGGCAATGAGTTCCAGATTCCAACCACCCTCTGGGTGAAAAAGTTTTTCCTCAAATCCTCTCTAAACCTCCTGCCCCTTACCTTGAATCTATGCCCCCTGGTTATTGACCCCTCTACTAAGGGGAATAGTTCCTTTTCTATCTACCCTATCTATGCCCCTCATAATTTTGTACACCTCAATCAGGTCCCCTCTCAGCCTTCTCTGCTCGAAGGAAAACAACCCCAGCCTGTCCAGTCTCTCTTCATAGCTGAAGCGCTCCAGCCCAGGTAACATCCTGGTGAATCTCCTCTGCACCCTCTCCAATGCAATCACATCCTTCATATAGTGTGGTGACCAGAACTGCACACAGTATTCCAGCTGTGGCCTAACTAGCGTTTTGTACAGTTCCATCATAACCTCCCTGCTCTTATATTCTATGCCTCGGCTAATGAAGGCAAGTATCCCATATGCCTTTTTAACCACCTTATCTACCTGCCCTGCTGCCTTCAGGGATCTATGTACATGCACACCAAGGTCCCTCTGATCCTCTGTCCTTCCTAGGGTCCTACCATTCATTGTGTATTTCCTTGCCTTGTTAGTCCTCCCTTGTCCTTGGAGGCTGTAACATGGGGAGGGTATTGCAGCATTTCCTTAATATCCTGGTGTGTATTTAACGGAGGAAGGAGGGCTCTTTGTAGTTGGAAGTTATTATACTCTCTCTCTCTCTCTCTCTCAAAAGGGCTCTTGAGATGCTGTGATTTAATGAGTTTAGAAGAATGAGAGGGGATCTCATTGAAACGTATAAAATTCTAACAGGACTAGACAGACTAGATGCAGGAAGGCTGTTCCCGATGGCAGGGGAGTCCAGAACCAGGGGTCACAGTCTAAGGATAAGGGGTAAGCCATTTAGGACAGAAATGAGGAGGAATTTCTTCACCCAGAGTGGTGAACCTGTGGAATTCTCTACCACAGAAGGCAGTAGAGGCCAATTCATTAAATATATTCAAGAAGGAGTTAGATATATTTCTCGAGGCTAAAGGGATATGGGGAGAAGGCAGGGACAGGGTACTGAATTTGGATGATCAGCCATGATCTCATTGAACGGTGGAGCAGGCTCGAGGGGCCGAATGGCCAACTCCTCCTATCTTCTATGTTTTTATGATACCAGGGATGAGAGTCTTCAGTTACGTGGAGAGACTGGAGAAGCTGGGATTGTTCTCCTTAGATCGGCGAAGGTTTAATAGAGGTGTTCAAAATCATGAATGGTTTTTGATAGAGTAAATAAGGCGAAACTGTTTCCAGTGGCAGGAGGGTCAGTAGCCAGGGGACACAGATTTACGCTGATTGGCAAAAGAACCAGAGGCGAAATGAGGAAACATTTTCTTACACAGCGAGTTATCGTGATCTGGAATGCTGTGCCTGAAAGCAGATTCAATAGTAATTTTCAAAAGGGGATGGGATAGATATTTGAAGGGGAAAATTTACAGAGCTATGGGGAAAGAGCAGGGGGGAGTGGGACTAATTGGAGAGCTCTTTCAAAGAGTACGTGGGCCGAATGGCCTCCTTCTGCCGCTGTCTCATTCTGTGAATAACCAGAACCAATTTGAGCCTTGATCTCTTGTTCGCTATTGTTAACACGTCCAACAGTCTGATTCTGATGCCTGATTGGGTCAATAAAACTAAGCTGGCGTCGATTTTTCTTCCCTCCCTCTCTATTTCTGTCTCTGTCGGGGACAAAAGGCCAGAGGTTAATCTCTCTAACAGAAGCTGGGATCAATAAGGACCTTGTGATCACAGTAATTGGGAGCCACTGGTCATCTCTCTTCAGTCGTATCGGTTGTTCTTGAAGCAGGTCGGCAGAGGGTAAGGAGGGAGAAGGGAGGCTCTAATTGCATGTTGGCATTTAATTTTAAAAAACAAACTTTTAAATTCGGGTCGGGGGCTTCCCGCGGGTGCAAGCCCCAGACCTGCACTTAGCTAGCGCGCTGGCCGTTGAGCTGTGGACCCGCGTGGGATTCCGATCCTGGGCCTCCTCCAACTGCCGGCGCGCAGTGCTTGCGTATCCCAGGGGCGCAGTTAGTTCGAAGCGTCCTCTGGGATCACGTGGGCCATGGAGAGCCAATGGTAGCAGGGAATGCTTCATTCATAAGTTTGACAGGAAGAGCTGTCAAACCTATAAATACTATAAACCCCAAAACATCACTAAAACCTCAAATAAATTTTTTAAAAATCACATTTTTAAAATAACTATAAATTACATGAAGTAACTATTTTAAACAATAATGTAAATTTTTGAAAAAATTAATTACATTTTCTAACGGGGCTAAAAATAAACTTACCTTTCTTTAAAGTATTTAAAAATAATAAACCTGTGGAAAAAATGTTTTAATTTTAATTAATTCACCACTTACCTTGTTAATAGCCGGCCTTGCACCTGCTTTTTAAAAGTGTAACTCCTGGAGACTTACCCTCCCGGGTGAAAAAAACGTAAGTTCGATGCGCACGCGCTGCCTCTCCGGCGCACGCGTTCGAACTCTGAACCCCTTCTTTCAGGGGAACGGAAGTTCCGGTTTCCCGCGCATGCGCAGTGCATGCACGAAACCGGCACTTTCATTGGGCTTACGGGTGAGTACCCCGTGCGTGCTCACCCATGGGGACCCGAATTTCTGGGCCGATAACTTGTTGGCTGGTCTCTCTTCCTTCTCCAGCAACAACTTGAATTTCTGTAGCAAAATAGTAAAATGTCCCAAGACACTTCACAGGAGCGTTATCAGCCAAAATTTGACACCGAGCCACATGAGATGTTGGGGCAGGTGACCAAAAGCTAGGTTTTAACGAGCATCTTGAAGAAGTCGACGGAGTGTGGGAGAGGTTTAGGGAGGGGCTCCCATTGCTTAGGGCCCAGGCAGCTGAAGGGACGGCCCCTCCAAGCCTTCGAGATCTCTGCCCTCCTCCAATTCTGGCCTCTTGCGTATCCCCGGTTTCCATCGCTCCGCCATTGGTGGCCGTGCCTTCAGCTGCCTGGGCCCTAAGCTCTGGAATTCCCTCCCTGAACCTCTCCGCTTCCCCCCTCTCTCCTTTTTAAGATGCTCTTTAAAACCTACCTCTTTGACCAAGCTTTTGGTCATCTCCCCGACTATCTCCTTATGTGGCTCGGAGTCCGATTTTGTTTGATAATCGCTCCTGTGAAGCGCCTTGGGATGTTTTGCTATGCTAAAGACGCTATAGAAATGCAGTATAGAGTTCTCACGAAAGGTCATCGACCTAAAACGTTAACTCTGTTTCTCTCTTCACCGATGCTGCCTGACCTGCTGAGCGTCTCTAGCATTTTCTGTTTTTATTACAGAAATGCAAGTAGTTGTTGTTGGATCCGTTGAATGAATTAACTTGGATTTATACGGCGCCTTTCATCGAGTCATAACGGCACAGAAGGAGGCCCATTCGGCCCAACGAGCCCGTGCCGGCTCTCTGTATACAATCCAGTCAGTCCCATTCCCCCGCTCTATCCCCGTAGCCCTGCAAGTTTATTTCCCCCAAGTGCCTATCCAGTCTCCCCTTGAAAACAAGCGTCTCCGCTTCCACCACTTCTGTCGGCAGCGAGTTCCAGGTCCTCACCACTCGCTGCGATTTAAAAAAAAAAAAAAAAAAGTTTTTTCTCATGTCACCCCCTGTATCTCTTGCCCAGAACCTTAAATCTGTGTCCCCCTAGTCCTTGTACCATCAACTAGTGGGAGCAGCCTTTTCCCGTCTTGCCTATCCAAAGCCTTTCACGGCCTCGGGACATCCCAAAGCGCGGTCACAGCCAATGGCATATATTTGCGTAGTCATTGTTGTCTGAATTCTCTCTGGCGCTCGAATGTCGCTCCAGCTGAAGACTAAAACCCACGCTTGGTGTCGACTCCCCACGTGCAACACTGTGCAAGAATTGAATTGTCAAATTTTGACATTCATCCCCCCCCCCCCCCCCCAATCAATTTGTGTACATCTCTGCTAAGCTCGTGAAAGACGCTATATAAATGCAAGTTACATAAACTGCCAGTAGTGGGCGGGGGTGGCCCCTGGAAATGTTACTTTTTTATATAGTTGCTGTTATAAATCTCATCATCATTATAAAGAAACTACTCATGAAATAACGCTGGACGGCCAGCTGGTGGCGCCGTCCAAGGAGTATAAATACTCGGGCGTGGGCCCAGCTAACCCAGGGACATTTTGTAAGACAGGAACTAGTGAAGTACAACTAGACCTCTATGTTGTGAAACTAGTTGATTAAAGCCTTGCTTTATACTCAAACCAAGTGCGTAGTGAGTTTTATTACGTCAGTTCCCACATACGCCTGACCAGATCCTTTTTGCTATGCTTTGCCATAAGCTGGACACACGACCTCCCCTTGGCCTTGTTGAAGTGCCGTTTCAGGGCGCCTCGGCCGCCCCACTTTGTTTTGTTTTATTCTCCCTTTTTCACTGAAGTTGCTTCAGTTATCGTGATGACTGTGGTTTACCATAAATCGACGACAGAGGAAACTGACTGGATCAGCGCCAGACCTCAGTGACGCCTGTCTGAGCCTCTTCTTGGCTTCTTCCGCTGTGGCTAGAGTAAATGAGCAAGCAGTGTGTGCATTTTCCCATGACCGTTTCTCTGCCGAAGAAAGCACTTGCATTGCTGTAGTGCCTTTCACGACCTCGGGGGGGGGGGGGGGGGGTTGGTGGGGGGGCCCCTTACAGCCAGTGGAGCGCTTCTTTGAAGGGTAGTCACTGTTGTAATGTCATAGAAACATAGAAGATAGGAGCAGGAGTAGGCCATTCGGCCCTTCGAGCCTGCTCTGCCATTCAATGAGATCATGGCTGATCATCCAAATTCAGTACCCTGTTCCTGCCTTCTCTCCATATCCCTTGATCCCTTTAGCCTTAAGAAATATATCCAACTCCTTCTTGAATATATTTAATGAATTGGCCTCCACCGCCTTCCGTGGTGGAGAATTCCACAGGTTCACCGCTCTCTGGGTGAAGAAATTCTTCCTCATCTCTGTCCTAAATAGCTTACCCCTTATCCTTAGACTGTGACCCCTGGTTCTGGACTCCCCGACCATCGGGAACAGCCTTCCTGCATCTAGCCTGTCTAGTCCTGTTAGAATGTCGGCAAGGCGGCAGCCAGTTTGCGCACAGCAAGCTCCCGTAAACAGCGGTGTTTTAGGGATAACAACAGAAAAAAGCTGGAAGCGCTCAGCAGGCCAGGCAGCATCTGTGGAGAGAGAAACAGAGTTAAAACATCCCAAGGCGCTTCATCAGAACTGGAAAAGGTTAGAGATGTAATAGATTTTGAGCAGGTGCAAAGGCAAGGAAAGGGGGAGGGGAGGAAAGAACTGAAGGAAGATTCTGTGCAAGGGTGGGAGGCAGGAGAGACTAAATGTTGCAAATAGGGATGGCCGAATCATAAACAGCCTGAAAAATGGGGGCAGGGGTAAAAGTCTGAAATTGTTGAACTCAATGAGTCCAGAAGGCTGTAAAGTTTTAGGGATGTTGGTTCAGAGATAAATTTCAGCCCCAGGACACCGGCCCTCCCCGCCCCTCCCCATCTCTAACCTCCTCCAGCCCCTACAACCCGCCGAGATCTCTGCGCTTCTCCATTTCTGGCCTCCAATTTCCATCGCTCCACCTTTGGCGGCCGTGCTTTCAGGTGCCTGGGGCCTACGCTCTGGATTTCCTCTTCCCTAAACCCCTCTACCTCTCCCTCTCTTCCCCCCTGAAAACCTACTACAGGAAACTTTCGATTTACCGGCACCTAAATAACCGGAAATGTCGGTTAACCGGCAAAATTCAGGAGTAGGTTCAGGTAACTTTTATTACTTGCCTTCCTCCATCTGTTGCTGTGCAAGGGTGTGGCTGCAGCTGTTGCTAAGCTACAGAGACGCTTGCAACTTGTGGCCATTGTTCTGAACCTGTTGCTAAGCAACAGGGTTTGTTGCTTTATACGGAGCTCTCGGCTCTGTATCTTTTACTATAGCTTTCGGTTATCCGGAATTTTTGATGAACCGGCACCACGTCGGTGCCGGATTAAAAAAAAAAGTTTCCTGTACTTTGACCAAGCTTATGGTCGCCTGTCCTAATATTGTCTTGTGTGGCTCTGTCAAAATTTGTCTGACTTTGCGCTCCTGTGACGTGCCTTGGGACATTAAAGGCACTGTATAACTGCAAGGGTGGTCCAGTCGTGCACTGCGGTGCACACAGATTGCTATATGTGTTGGCGGAGGCCTGGCATTGTAAGCTGCTAAACTTGGCATCCTGTGCCACTGTCGCTCAACCCTTTTTTCTTGTCCGAGTCCGTCTCGTTTGCATGCACGGGTTGACTTGTTTTTTCAGAGCTTTGACAAGTGAATGTGATTTGCATCTGGCCTCGTCTGAGGGGAGGCCGTATGCCAGTGTCGTTTCGCACTGAGAGCTTTGACCTACTCTGTACGGCCAGTTTCTGACTACCGAAGGAAATGACCGTTGACCTTCTGTGACCATGGGGAATTGAGTCTTGCGGTCTTGAGAGTGAGCAGGGCGAGAGGGCAGGGGCCACAGTTGGACTGGGCACACAAACTTCCTTTTATTCCCATGTCTTCACCAAACACTTGTTCTTTTAATCAAATGATGAAACTTGTGGTACTTTGGGAAGCCGGGAAGTAGAGCGAGTTCAGGGCAGGGGAATTTCTCTGCAATACATAAGAACATTTGAAATAGGAGCACAAGTGGGCCATACGGCCCCTCGAGCCTGCTCCGCCACTCGATCAAATCATGGCTGATTTTCGACCTCGACTCCACTTTCCCGCCCTATCCCCACACCCCTTGATTCCCTTGGAGCTGCACCGCCACCAGTGGCGGGAGTCTGCAATTACAGCGTGACCGGTTTACATAGGTCCACATTTCTAATGCAAACTTTCTATGAACTTGCAATTGGTGGGGGGAGGTGGGAGTTTAGGAATAGTTGACAAAAACGTAACAACACGAAGTCCGGTTTTGCAGGCAGGAAGCTGTTGAAGTCGAGCCCCACTTTCTGGGTCCCGTCGACCGCCCCACTTTCTGGGTCCCGTCGACCGCCCCCCCCCCCCGGCCCGGTCTCATTAACCCCGTTCCACCCCATGTAGTGAGGCGGGGAAAGCTAACCCGGGAGCCCTTGGAACCATCAGAGTTAAAGTATGATTAATGGCCTGCTGTTTTTTTTTCTTGTTTGGATGACTTAACGAGCATGTTTGTCTAAATAATGAGTCGCGATGAGATCAGGGAAGTGGGCTGCAGGCATCTGGGAGCCCGGCAGCGTGACTGAGCTGGATTAATACAGCCCCGTAACGATCCACTTGGAAAACCGGCGGTTCAGCGACCGCACCGTCGGTGTAGCCGCTCATCGCTGCTCGTCTGCTCGTCTTCCCCGCCCCCAGCTTCTCCTCACCTCCACCCACCCACCCACCTCTCGAGCAAACTCTTCAATCTGCCAGATCTTGCTCTCGCCCTCGCTCTTAATAATTTCCAGCTCGTCCGCAGATGTGGTTTTAAAACGAGCTGTGAAATACAATGTGTGCAGAATACCGCCACAAAAGCTCGGTTTCAAGAACTGCTTGGCGTGATGCCTCGTCGCAGCTGTCGGTTCTACGTGCTGCATGGAGTGTACAGCACGGAAACGAGGCCGTTCGGCCCGACATCATGCCGGTGTTTCTGCTCCACACGAGCCCCCGCCCCACTCATCTCACCCCAGCAACACATTCTTCTCTTGCTTTCTCACTCATGTGTTTATCGAGCTTCCCCTTAAATGCGTCAGTGCTATTCACCTCAACCACTCCCTGTGGTAGCCAGTTCCTCATTCTAGCCACTCTCTGGGTAAAGAAAGTCCTCCTGAATCCCCTATTGGATTTCTTGGCGACTATCTTCTATTTATGACCCCCGAGGTCTGGTCGGCCGCCCGACAAAAGAAAGACAGACTTCCATTTCTATAGCGCTTTTCACGACCACATAGAAGATAGGAGCAGGAGTAGGCCATTCGGCCCCTCGAGCCTGCTCCGCCATTGAATGAGATCGTGGCTGATCATCCAAATTCAGTACCCTGTCCTTGCTTTCTCCCCATATCCCTTGATCCCTTTAGCCTCAAGAAATATATCCAACTCCTTCTTGAATATATTTAATGAATTGGCCTCAACTGCCCTGTGTGGCAGAGAATTCCACAGGTTCACCACTCTCTGGGTTAAGAAATTCCTCCTCATCTCAGTCCTAAATGAATGATCTGGACGAGGGAATACGATGTATCTCCAAATTTACAGACGACACAAAGCTGGGTGGGAGGGTATGCTGTGAGGAGGATGTCGTGGAACTCCAATACGATTTGGACAGGTTGGGTGATTGGGCAGAAACATGGCAGATGCAGTATAATGTGGATAAATGTGAGGTTATCCACTTTGGTGGCCAAAACAGGAAGGCAGATTATTATTTGAGTGGCAATAGATTGGGAGAAGGGGAAGTGCAAAGAGACCTGGGTGTTCTTGTGCACCAGTCGCTGAAGGTAAGCATGCAGGTGTAGCAGGCGGTTAAGAAGGCAAATGGTATGTTGGCCTTCGTATCAAGAGGGTTCGAGTACAGGAACAAAGATGTCTTGCTGCAGTTGTACAGGGCCTTGGTGAGACCACACCTTGAGTATTGTGCAGTTTTGGTCGCCTTATCTGAGGAAGGATGTTCTTGCCATGGAAGGAGTGCAGCGAAGATTCACCAGTCTGATACCTGGGATGGCAGGAATGACGTATGAGGAGAGATTGTGTCGATTGGGCTTGTACTCGCTGGAGTTTAGAAGATTGAGAGGGGATCTCATCGAAACCTATAAAATTCTGTCAGGCCTGGACAGACTAGATGCAGGAAGGATGTTCCCGATGGCCGGGGAGTCCAGAACTAGGGGTCATAGTCTAAGGATAAGGGGTAAGCCATTTAGGACAGAGATGAGGAGGAATTTCTCCACCCAGAGAGTGGTGAACCTGTGGAATTCTCTTCCACAGAAGGTGGTAGAGTCCAATTCATTAAATATATTCAAGAAGGAGTTGGATATATTTCTTCAGGCTAAAGGGATCAAGGAATATGGGGAGAAGGCAGGGACAGGGCACTGAATTTGGATGATCAGCCATGATCTCATTGAATGGCAGAGCAGGCTCGAGGGGCCAAATGGCCTACTCCTGCTCCTATCTTCTATGTTTCTAAATGGCTTACCCCTTATCCTTAGACTGTGACCCCTGGTTCTGGACTCCCCGGCCATCGGGAACATCCTTCCTGCATCTAGTCTGTCTAGTCCTGTTAGAATTTTATACGTTTCAATGAGATCCCCTCTCATTCTTCTAAACTCCAGCGAGTATAAGTCCAATCGACCCAATCAGCCGAGATTTTTGTGCTCACGTCCCTGCGTGGGACTTGAACCCACAACCTTCTGACTCCAACCCACAACCTTCTGACTCCAACCCACAACCTTCTGACTCCGAGGCGATGGGGCTACCAACTGAGCCACAGCTGACAAGTGAAAATGTCTCCCCTATCGAACCCCTCTTCATAATTTTTTTAAAGACGTCGGGTCACCTCTCGGCCTGCTCTTTGAGCAGAGTCCCAGCCTGTTCAATCCTTCCTGACCGTTCTAACCTCTCAACAACAACTTGTGTTTAATGTAGAAAAACGTCCCAAGGCTCTTTACAGGAGCGATTATCAATCAAAATTTGACGCCGAGCCACGTAAGATACTAGGACAGGTATCCAAAAGCTTGGTCAAAGAGGTAGGTTTTAAGGAGCGCCTTGAAGGAGGCGAGAGAGAGGCGGAGAGGTTTAGGGAGGGAATTCCAGAGCTTGGGGCCCCAGGCAGCTGAAAGCCGGGCTGCCAACGGTGGAGAGATGGAAATTGGGAATGTTCAAGGGGCCAGAATTGGAGGAGAGCAGAAATCTCGGAGGTTTGGAGAGCTGAAGGAGGGGGGGCGAGAGCCATGGAGGGATTTGAACATAAGGATGAGAATTTTAAAACCGAGGCATTGCAGGACCGGGAGCCAATGTAGGTCAGCGAGCACGGGTGAAGGGTGACTGACCGGACTGGATGCGAGTGGAAACATCTTTTCTGCAGTCTACCCTATCAAACCCTTTCATAATATTAAAGACCAGTAAGGTACCCCTCAGCCTTCCCTTTTCTGGAGAAAAGATCCCCAGCCTGTTTCAGTCTCTGTGTTGCAGCCAAACCCTTGGGTCGTTTCCACTGTTCTGCTCACAGGTTCCGAGGGAAACTTGGCAGTCAGACCAACTCCCAGCATAAAACTTCCCCCCCACCCCTGGGTGGAAGTGATACTGGTTGGTGTGTGGCCAATCGTCGGGCGTTTTTCCTCTTGTGCGCAATACTTTCCACTCGTTTCCTCCATGATCCTTGCCATTGCTTAACTCCAAACAGACTGTCTGACAATATTGATCCTCTATCGCTGTGCTGCCTGTTGATAGGCCATTGGGGCACCCTACCCACTCGAGTTCGGGGGGGGGGTTTATATAAAAAACAGCAGATACCCGGGAGTGAGTTACTAGCTGGAATCTAATCGAGGAGTTTGGGTGGGTTTATATATAGAATAACAGATACCCAGGAGTGAGTTACAGGCTGGAATCTAATCGAGGGGTTTGTGGGGTTTATATATAGAATAACAGATACCTGGGAGTGAGTTACAGGCTGGAATCTAATCGAGGGGTTCGAGGTTTATATATAGAATAACAGATACCCAGGAGTGAGTTACAGGCTGGAATCTAATCGAGGGGTTTGTGGGGTTTATATATAGAATAACAGATACCCGGGAGTGAGTTACAGGCTGGAATCTAATCGAGGGGTTCGGGTGGGTTTATATATAGAATAACAGATACCCGGGAGTGAGTTACAGGCCGGAATCTAATCGAGGGGTTCTGGGGTTTATATATAGAATAACACATACCCGTGAGTGAGTTACAGGCTGGAATCTAATCGAGGGGTTCGAAGGGGCGGTTATATATAGAATAACGGACACACGGGAATGAGTTGTAGAATGTAATTCATTTGAAATCTAATCAAGGAGTTCAGATGGCTGACTGTAAAACCTGTTGCAAAATCAGGTTGATAATTTGTATGGCTGGCTCATGCTGGAAATTGCACCCCTAAGTCTGCAGGGGACAAAGACTTATATATGGGTGCCGCTGACAGGTATCAGCCATGGCTCAGTTTGTAGCTCTGTTACCTCTGAACCAGAAGGTTGTAGGTTAGAGTCCCACCCTGGAGATTTGTGCCCTATAATCCAGGCTGACACCTCCTGGTGCCAGTACTGAGGGAGCGCCGCGCCGTCCGAGGGGCAGCGCTGAGGGAGTGCCGCACTGTCGAAGGGGCAGCGCTGAGGGAGCGCCGCGCCGTCGGAGGGGCAGCGCTGAGGGAGCGCCGCGCCGTCGGAGGGGCAGCGCTGAGGGAGCGCCGCGCCGTCGGAGGGGCAGCGCTGAGGGAGCGCCGCACTGTCGAAGGTGCCGTTTTTCAGATGAGATGTTAAACAGAGCCCCCGTCTGCCCCCTCAGGTGGCTGTAAAAGATCCCACGGCCACTATTGGAAGTAGAGCAGGCGAGTTCTCCCCGGTGTCCTGGGCCAATATTTATCCCTCAACCAACATCACTAATAAAGAGATTATTTGGTCATTTATCACATTGCTGTTGTGGGGCTGCTGATTGGTTGCCTCGTTTCCTACATTACAACAGTGACTACACTTTAAACAGTACTTCATTGGTTGTGAAACACTTACGGGACGTCCTGAGGTGGTGAAAGGCACTGCGGAAACGTAAGATCTTTATTTCGAAAACCCTGATTGCAACGCAGAGGGCCGGCAGGTAACCCGGGACTTGGTCCAAATCAGTCACCTCGCCTTTGGGTTTGGACGTGTCGTGGACTGCGGGGCGAAGATCCAGGCTGGGCCCTATTCTCGGGGCTCTGTTACCTTTGACGTGTTGTGATTTGTCGGCTACCGGCAGCAGGCGTCACTGGGCTGGCCCTGCGTGTCTGCAGTCCAGGATTAATGATTACCACGTCGTTAACACGAGCTAATTTTGTTACAATTAGCCACTGCCCGACAGGAAGTCATCACATACGATATTGAACCGAATTTAAAAATAGCCCCAGACCCTGGGACTTTGAGGATGCAACGTCCGCTGTGAATTGTCGGAGCTTGTGCTTTTGGTAGTTTGTCGGAGCCCCTCCAGATCACTGCCGTGTAGTTATTCCCTTGGGTTTGGTAGCCTAGTGTTTGTGGTACCAAATTCACCACCCAGAGTTCACCAGTTCAAATCCCACCCCCACTGGCACACTGTGAAATTGAGTTTGATAAATCTGTTCATTTGTGTGCTAGCAGCAGGTTATAAGTGACCTTGAAAGGCGCTGGATTATTCGAAAAGCCAAACAGGTTCCTACAAGGTCGGGGCACACGCTCGCGCTCTCTCTCGCTCTCTCTCACGCTCTCTCTCAATGCCAAGCCAGGTGATTGACTCTTAATACCTCCGGGGAAACGAGGCGTGGCCAGTAAATGGCTGCATATCATAACCCCACTGTTCCCGACCATAATGGAGATGATTACGCCAATTTCTCCTGCAACCCCCCACCCCCCCCCGCCAAAATCAGTCACGCCTGGGAGACGTTGCTGTCGTTTGGCTCACGAGTTCCGTTTGCTGTAGTTCGTGGCGACTCTTCTGAAGTAGACTCTGTAGACCGTTTGCTCTCGTGCGCTGAAGTAGACTCTGTTGGCTGTAAAGTCGACTGGTTCCTGCCTTAAATCCTGCTCCGCCTCCAACTCATGAGCTGACACTGTGGTGTCAATAGATAACCTGGCAGTAAATCGTGCCTTGCAAATGTCTCGTGTTTCCCGAGAGCAAATCAATTTCTCTTTAAGGTATTGCTGATGTTTGGAACAGGAGGAGGCCATTCAGCCCCCTCAAACATGTTCCGCCATTCACATGAGATCATGGCTGATCTGTATCTTAACTCCATCCACCCGCCTAGGCCCCATATCCCCAGCAAAACATCTATCGATCTGTAATTTATAATGATTAATTGAGCCAGCATCTACTGCTTTCTGTGGGAGAGTGTTCCACACTTGTACCACCTTTTGTGTGAGGAATTGTTTCCTAACTTCTCTCCTGAATTTTAATTCTGATTTTAAGGTTATGTCTCCTTGTCCTAAGCACCCTCCCTGGCGGAAATAGTTTTTCTCTCTACCCTATCAATTCCTTTCAAAATCCTAACGACCTCAATCAAATCACCCCCTAACCTTCTATATTCCAGGAAATGCAAGCCAAATTTATGTAATCGCTCCTCATAATCTAACGCTTGGAGCCCTGGTAACATTCTGCTGAATTTGCACTGCTCTCCTTCCAAGGCCAATATGTCCCTTCTAAAGTGCAGTGCCCACAACTGTACACGGGGCACCGCACTTTAGGAATGATGTTAAGGCCTTGGAGAGGGTGCCGAGGAGATTTACTAGAATGGTACCA
Organism: Somniosus microcephalus; assembly: GCF_052327205.1. NCBI lineage: Eukaryota > Metazoa > Chordata > Chondrichthyes > Squaliformes > Somniosidae > Somniosus > Somniosus microcephalus. Next base: position 44,725,010 of record NW_028225179.1, read on the forward strand.
GGGATGAGGGACTCCAGTTACATGGTGAGACTGGAGAAGCTGGGGTTGTTCTCCTTAGAGCAGAGAAGGTTAAGAGGAGATTTAATAGAGGTGTTCAACATTCTGAGGGGTTTTGATAGAGTAAATAAGGAGAAACTGTTTCCAGTGGCAGAAACTGTTAAGTATGTGTATTGTATTGAACAATTAACACAAAGACTTAAACGTATAACTCAAACAGGTCTTTACTGGTTGGAGGTAGGGACTGCACGTAGGTCTTTACTTCATGCCCACAGGCGGGAACTGAGGGGCGATCAGTACCCACAGTACTATTTATACCCCTATGGCCAGGAGTGGTACTGCGTATCACTACGCCCTACAAGTAGTGCAGTCCTGTCCATAGGTTCAAAGTAGCACACATATTACATACACAACATTCCTCCCTTCTTAGCTTTACAGTCATCTCCCCATTTAACATAACGTAATAACATATATACATATATAACTTCAGGTTTACATAACAGAATAACATAGATACATAGATAACTTCATGTCAAAACAGATCACAGATTCAGTCTCTGCGGAAAACAGTTCACAGATTCAATCTCTGTGGTGTAGTCGGTTCACGTTGCTGGAGTGACTCATTCAATAGTCCTTCCATGGATTTAACAGTTTGAACTTCCGAACTGAATTGGCTCCGTTCGGAGGGACCACGTGTGTGATCTGGTAGAGGTAATAATGGTTCAGATGGGTCATCTTCTGTTTCGACTTTTCCTTTTCTGCTTCTTGGAGACTCTCTGGGCTCCACTGTCAGCTGCCAGCTGCATGCGCAGTTTCTTCTTCTCTTCCTCCTTTTTCCGTAGTAGAGCCACCTTCTCCCGATGTTCCGTAGACTTTCGGTGCTCCTCCATGATTTCTGTATGGTGGGAGTCGAAGTTACAAGTTGGGCAGGACAGGACATAGTAATATTCGGTGTCGTCCTGATCTAGGCCAGCGAGAGGGTCTTCTATTTCCTCCATACCCAGCTGGGCGTTAGCCAGCTTTTGTTCCAAGTCCAGACATCTTTCCTGAAGAGACTTCTTCATGCGTACCTCTTCATCCAGCTTTTTCTGGGCTTTCAGCAAGTCGTTTACTAATGACCTCATTTGAGATTTTACTACTTCAACTTCTTTTGGAGATTGATTGATCGGACTATTCAATCCCTCTACCGGAGCAGCTGTTTCAGCGGTCTGTTGTTCTACGTTGACGTGAGTCAGCGTACTTTTGGCATCCAAGGGCTGCTCTGTTGCAGTCATCTCAGTCTGTGTTGCCACCTCAGCTCTTCCAATAACCTTTGAGAGCTCCGAACCCCTTTCGTTTGAATATTGAAGTTCGTGTTCAAGTTTTTCCCATTTCAGAGTCCTGTCCTTCAGCATATGCAGGAGTTGGCTGACCGTTAACTCCTCTGACATCAGACGTTTTGTGTGCTCCTGCTCCATTTGCTCCAGCAGCTGCTTCTGTTGTCTTTCCAGATGTTCCCACTCTATATCAAAGAACTCTTTCGTCGCATTCATCTCTTGCTCAAAACGGCGAATCATTTGTTCTAATTGCTGTTGCAGTTTGAAATGGAGTTGAGTTCGAGCCCGGTGTCCCTCAGAAATGTGCATGTCAGTCGACTGGACAGACTCAGAATTCTCTATCTCAGTGGAATTCTGTGCTGAAACTTTGTCTTTTGCACACGGGTTGGTCTTACCATCATCAGTTCCAGAGTCTGGGTTGATTATGTTCACCGAGTTCTCACTCGTTATTGTTTGTAGGAAATGCCAGTCCATATTCATTTTCCTAATCCACTCCCGTCCTAGTAGTGGAGGAACTCCTTCAGATATCACATATAAGTCCATTATTTGACTGTCTTCGCCCTTGTGGACCACTGCAACCTCTATTTTCCCGATGGGGTACACTCTTTGCCCCGTGTATGTTTTCAATATAATCCCCGTATCCTGTAGGGGAATATGTTGGAATAACTTTCCGTAATCTTTCTTATTTATGACCGTCAATGCCGATCCAGTGTCCAATTCCAGTTTTACTTGGACTCCTTCTATCTGAAGAGTGACCCAAATTGTCTGGAGGTCTGCACCCTTAGCAGCGTTGAGTACTCTTAAGCTAGCCAGTTCATTACAGCTTGCGTCTGAATCGGACTCCTGTTCGGTCACCTTGTGTACCTTTGCGTATTTTCCTTGCGGTGACTTCTTGTTGCTGGTCTTCTTCCCTGACCTGCATACTCTAGCTATGTGTCCAAGCCTACCACAAGTTCTACATTCTTGGTTTTTAAACCAACACTGGTTCTGATCATGCGTTGTCTTTCCACAACGATAACATTTGCCAGAACTCTCACCCAATTTGTGTGCACTGAGCTCCGGTGACCGTAGCTGCATTACTGCCGTGCCTCTCGCTGCGGCTTCGTGTGCTGCTGCCATAGTGACCGCCTTCTCAAGCGTCAGCTCATTCTCCTCGAGCAGTCGCTTTTGTGTATCCTGTTTAAATAAACCACACACAAATTTGTCTCGTAGTGCATCTGTCAGTCCCGTTCCAAACTGGCAATATTTCGCTAATTTACGCAATTCCAGCAAATATTCAGCATTGCTTTCATGCTGTAGCTGCCTTCTGTCGTAAAATTTAAATCGTTCCGCTAGCATCAGCGGCGTGGGGTTCAGATGATCTTTCAGGACAGTAACAATCTCATCGAACGTCTTATCCGCCGGTTCATCTGGTGATAACAGGTGTTTCAATTGCCCGTATGTCTTCGCACCCATTAAATTTAATAATGTTAGAGCTTTATCTTGGTCACGAATTTTATTGGCCTTACAATAATTTTTTACTCTTTCAACATATATGGCCCAATCTTCGAGGTCACTATCAAAGGTGCTAATATTCCCGTGTTTAGGCATCTTCTTCTCTTCTCGAGAACAACACAAGTATTGCTTCACTTATTTCTTGTTTCTGAAAATTCTTATTAATTTTCTAAGATGGCGGTTTCCCGCTTCTGCCTTCTTCCCCAGCGGTTTTCCCGCGAAAAATGGCGGCTTTCCCGCGCTTCTCGCTCTCCCCGCCCACTTCAATGGCGGTTTTCCCGCGCTTCTCGTCGCTGACTTTCAGCCCGACTGCGGCCCTTATCTCCTGTGCGATCGCTGGTGCGCCGCCCGCCCGAAGCGGTTCTCGGCCCTTATCACCGGTGCGATCGCTGGCCCGCTAAGCGCCTCCCGCTTGAAGCGGCTCCCGGCCTCTGGCTCACCCGCTCGCGCGGCTCTTGCTCGCTCCCTCCCGGGCTCTGGCTTACCCGCTCGCGCGTTTCACCGCGGCTCTCATCAGGGATTGCGATCGCCCTTATCTCCCGATCGGTGGCCCTGTCTTTGCAGCCAACGCTGCTCGGCTTACCCACGAGGTTATGGAGGCTTCAGGGTCCTAATGCCTGTCGCTTCCAGTCGCTGGAAGCTGTCAGGATTTCTGCTGCCCTTCAGTTTTCAGTGGGGTGTTGAGGATTGAAACCTCTCTTCAACGTCCTGTCTTTGGACGAAGCCGCCGTGGAATAACTGCCGCAGGGTTCGAATCCCATCCTCGTCGCCAATGTTAAGTATGTGTATTGTATTGAACAATTAACACAAAGACTTAAACGTATAACTCAAACAGGTCTTTACTGGTTGGAGGTAGGGACTGCACGTAGGTCTTTACTTCATGCCCACAGGCGGGAACTGAGGGGAGATCAGTACCCACAGTACTATTTATACCCCTATGGCCAGGAGTGGTACTGCGTATCACTACGCCCTACAAGTAGTGCAGTCCTGTCCATAGGTTCAAAGTAGCACACATATTACATACACAACAGAAACGATAGCAAAATACTGCAGATGCTGGAAATCCGAAATAACAACAGAAAATGCTGGAAAAACTCAGCAGGCCAGGCAACATCCGTGGAGAGAAAATAGTCAACGTTTTGGGTCAAAACCCTTTGTCAAGACTGAAAAAGCACAGGAAATGAAATAGATTAAAAGGCCAGGCTGGGAGAGAACAAAAGAGAAGTGAAGAGACATTAAGAGGTATTCAAAACGAGACGAGATGGTGATGGGACTAGTGGAGACAAAAGACGGCTCTCGATTAGGTGTGAAATGCGCTGGCAGAATGGGAGATAGCTGCCATGTGGGAGAGAAAAAGGGGGAAGGGCCAAAACAAAGGTGTGGATAAAAAATAAGTAAAAATGTAATGGGGGCCGAGGTTATGATCTGAAACTGTTTAACTCGATGTTGAGTCCGGAAGGCTGCAAGGTGCCTAATTGGAAGATGAGGTGCTGTTCCTCGCGTTTACTTTGAGCTTCCGTGGAACAATGCAAGAACCCGAGTACAGTGAGGTCTGAGCGATTTACTTGTACTTCTTGCAATCTAGTATACTGTATTCGCTGCTCACGATGTGGTCTCCTCTACATTGGGGAGACCAAACGCAGATTGGGTGACCGCTTGGCGGAACACCTCCGTTCAGTCCGTAAGGGTGACCCCGAGTTTCCGGTCGCCTGTCACTTTAATTCACCGCTCCATTCCCACTCGGACCTCACCGTCCTCGGCCTCTTGCATTGATCCACGGAAGCTCACCGTAAACTCGAGGAACAGCACCTCATCTTCCGATTAGGCACTTTGCAGCCTTCCGGACTCAATATCGAGTGCAACAATTTCAGATCATAACCTCGGCCCCCTATTACATTTTTACTTATTTTTTATCCACACCTTTGTTTTGTGCCCTTCCCCCTTTTTTCCTCTCCCACATGGCAGCTGTCTCCCATTCTGCCAGCGCATTTCACACCTAATCTAGAGCCGTCTTTTGTCTCCACTAGTCCTATCACCATCTCGTCTCGTTTTGAATACCTCCTTAATGTCTCTTCACATCTCTATTGTTCTCTCCCAGCCCCCAGCCTGGCCTTTTAATCTATTTCATTTCCTGCACTTTTTCAGTCTTGACAAAGGGTTTTGACCCGAAACGTTGGCTCTAATTTCTCTCCACGGATGTTGCCTGGCCTGCTGAGTTTTTCCAGCATTTTCTGTTGTTATTCCAGTGGCAGAAAGGTCAGTAACCAGGGGACACGGATTTAAGGTCATTGGCAAAAGAACCAGAGAGGGAGATTAGGAGAAACTTATTTTACAAAGCGAGTTGTTGTGATCTGGGATACATTGCCCGAAAGGGCGGTGGATGCAGATTCAATCGTAAATTTCAAAAGGGAATTGGATAAATACTTGAAGGGGAAAAAATGCATGGCTGTGGGGAAGTAGGACTGATTGGATAGCTCTACCAAAGAGAAAGCACAGGCACGATGCGCAAAGTGACCGAACTCCTCTATCAAATCTCCTCTGAGCTTTCTCTGCTCTAGGGAGAACAACCCCAGCTTTTCCATTCTCTCCACGTAATGGTAATCCCTAATTCCTGGAGCCAGTCCAGTGAATCTCATCTGCACCCTCTCCAAAGCCACCTTGTCCTTCCTAAAGTGCGGTGCCCAGAATTGGACACACTACTCCAGCTGGGGCCGAACCAGTGTTTTATGTAGGTTTGGCTTAACTTACAGAAAGGACATTGAACCCATCGTAGAATAGTTACAGCACGGAAGAAGGCCATCGGCCCGTCGAGTTCGTGCCGATTCTCAGCTAGTCTCACTCCCCTGCCCTTTCCCCGTAGCCCTGCAATTTTTTTTCCTTCAGGTACTTATCCAACTCCCTTTTGAAAGATAAAATTGAGTCTCTCTCCACCACCCTTTCAGGCAGTGCGTTCCATATCTTAACCACTCGCTGTGTAAAAAAGTTTTTTCTTACGTCGCCTTTGGTTATTCTGCCAATCACCTTAAACCTGTGTCCTCTGGTTCTCGACCCTTCTGCCAATGGGAACAGTTTCCATCTATCTACCCTGTCCAGACCCCTCATGATTTTGAAACACCTCTATCAAATCTCCTCTCAATCTTCTCTGCTCCAAGGAGAACAACCCCAGCTTCTCCAGTCTATCCACGTAACTGAAGTCTCTCATCCCTGGAATCATTCTCGTAAATCTTTTCTGCACCCTCTCTAAGGCCTTCACATCCTTCCTAAAGTGCGGTGCCCAGAATTAGACAGAGTACTCCAGTTGGGGCTGAACCAGTGTTTTATACAGGTTCATCATAATTTCCACATTTTTGTACTCTATACCTCTATTCATGAAGCCCACTGGCGGAAATGGTTTTTCTCTCGACCCTATCAATTCCTTTCAAAATCCTAACGACCTCAATCAAATCACCCCTTAACCTTCTATATTCCAGGAAATGCAAGCCAAATTTATGTAATCGCTCCTCATAATCTAACTCTTGGAGCCCTGGTAACATTCTGCTGAATTTGCACTGCTCTCCTTCCAAGGCCAATATGTCCCTTCTAAAGTGCAGTGCCCACAACTGTACACGGGGCACCGCACTTTAGGAATGATGTTAAGGCCTTGGAGAGGGTGCCGAGGAGATTTACTAGAATGGTACCAGGGATGAGGGACTCCAGTTACATGGTGAGACTGGAGAAGCTGGGGTTGTTCTCCTTAGAGCAGAGAAGGTTAAGAGGAGATTTAATAGAGGTGTTCAACATTCTGAGGGGTTTTGATAGAGTAAATAAGGAGAAACTGTTTCCAGTGGCAGAAACGATAGCAAAATACTGCAGATGCTGGAAATCCGAAATAACAACAGAAAATGCTGGAAAAACTCAGCAGGCCAGGCAACATCCGTGGAGAGAAAATAGTCAACGTTTTGGGTCAAAACCCTTTGTCAAGACTGAAAAAGCACAGGAAATGAAATAGATTAAAAGGCCAGGCTGGGAGAGAACAAAAGAGAAGTGAAGAGACATTAAGAGGTATTCAAAACGAGACGAGATGGTGATAGGACTAGTGGAGACAAAAGACGGCTCTCGATTAGGTGTGAAATACGCTGGCAGAATGGGAGACAGCTGCCATGTGGGAGAGAGAAAAAGGGAGGGGGGGGGGGGCGGGGGGAGAGAAAGGGCCAAAACAAAGGTGTGGATAAAAAATAAGTAAAAATGTAATGGGGGCCGAGGTTATGATCTGAAATTGTTGAACTCGATATTGAGTCCGGAAGGCTGCAAAGTGCCTAATCGGAAGATGAGGTGCTGTTCCTCGAGTTTACGTTGAGCTTCCGTGGAACAATGCAAGAGCCCATAAGCCTTTTTAACTGCTTTCTCAACCTGCCCTGCCACCTTCAATGATTTATGCACACATACCCCCAGGTCTTTTTGTTCGTGCACCCCACTTTAAGATTGTACCATTTAGTTTATATGTCCTCTCCCCATTCATTCTACCAAAATGTATCACTTCACACTTCTCTGCATTAAATTTCATCTGCCACGTGTCCGCCCATTTCACCAGCCTGTCTATGTCCTCTTGAAGTCTATCACTCTCCTCCTCACTGTTCACTATACTTCCAAGTTTTGTGTCATCTGCAAATTTTAAACTTGTGCCCTGTACACCCACATCCAAGTCATTAATATACATCAAGAAAAGCAGTGGTCCTAGTGCCGACCCCTGGGGAACACCACTGTGTACCTTCCTCCAGTCCGAAAAACAACCGTTCACCATTACTCACTGTTTCCTGTCACTTAGCCAATTCCGTATCCATGCTGCCACTGTCCCTTTTATTCCACGGGCTTCAACTTTGCTGGCAAGCCTATTATGTGGCACTTTGTCGAGCGCCTTTTGGAAATCCATGTACACTACGTCAACCGCATTACCCTCATCAACCCTCTCTCTAACCTCATCAAAAAAACTCGATCAAGTTGATTAAACATGATTTGCCTTTAACAAATCTGTGTTGGCTTTCCTTAATTAATCCACCCCTATCTAAGTGACTGTTAATTTTGTCCCCGATTACTGTTTCTAAAAGCTTACCCACTACCCAGGTTAAACTGACTGGCCAGTAGTTGCTGGGTTTATATTTACACCCTTTTTTTGAACAATGGTGTAATATTTGCAATTCTCCAGTCCTCTGGCACCACCCCGTATCTATAAAGGATTGGAATATAATGGCCAGTACATCTGCGATTTCCTTCCTCGATTCCCTCAGCATCCTAGGATGCATCCCATCTGCTCCTGGTGATTTATCTACTTTATGTACAACCAGCCTTTCCAATACCTCTTAATTTTTATCCTATCAAGTGTCTCTACTATCTCCTCCTTCACTATGTTTATGGCAGCATCCTCTTCCTTGGTGAAGACAGATGCAAAGTATGCATTTAGTACCTCAGCCTTGCCCTCTGCCTCCATGCGCAGGTCTCCTTTTTGCTCCCTAATCGTTCCCACCCTCCTCTTACTACCTGTTTACTATTTATATGCCTATAGAAGACTTTTGGATTACATTTTATGTTGGCTGCCATTCTATTCTCATATCCTCTCTCTGCCCCTCTTATTTTCTTTTTCACTTCTCCTCTGACCTTTCCATATATATAGCCTGATTCTCAGATGTCTTTGCGACCTGACATCTGTCATATGCACTCTTTTTCTGCTTCATCATATTCTCTATCGCTTTCGTCATCCAGGGAGCTCTGATTTTAATTGCCCTGCCTTTCTCCCTCGTGGGAATGTACCTCGAATGTTCCTCTTTAGTTCCACTGCAGTCTTGCCTGCCAATGTTTGATTCCAGTTTACCCGGGCCAGGACAGTTCTCATCCCACTGAAATTGGCCTTCCCCCAGTTAAACATTTTTACTCTAGATTACTCCCTGTCCTTTCCCATAGCTAATCTAAACCTTATGACATGATCACTGTTCCCCAAATGTTCACCTACTGACACTTGCTCCACTTGACCTACCTCATTCCCCAGAACCAGAGCCAGCAATGCCTCCTCCCTCGTCGGGCCGGAAACATACTGATCAGAAAAGTTCTCCTGAACACACTTCAGAAATTCTTCCCCTTCTCTGCCCTGAACACTATTACAATCCCAGTCTATATTAGGATGGTTGAAGTCCCCCATTATTACTACGCTATAGTTCTTGCACCTCTCTGTAATTTCTCTGCACATTTGCACCTCCATATCTTTACTACTATTTGGTGTTCTATAGAATACACCTAGATACATCAAACGCATACAGCGTAGATTCACCAGGGTGGTGACCGGGATGGGTTAGGACGAGAGACAGGAGATACTGGGACAATTAACACTGCAGTGGAGAAGGATGAAAGGAGGTTTAAGTAGGGGTTTTTAAATGCTGACAAGTATTGATTAGGTGAATGGGGAAGGACAGTCTCCACTGGTTGGGGAGTCAGTAACGAGAGGTCATCTATTTAGAATGGTCACAGAGAGCGAGGAGAGGAGTTCGGAGAAATTCCTGCACGCAAAGATGGAATGCTTTGCCACAGGGATTGTTTAGAAACATAGAAGATAGGAGCAGGAGTAGGCCATTCGGCCCCTCGAGCCTGCTCCGCCATTTAATGAGATCATGGCTGATCATCCAAATTCAGTATCCTGTCCCTGCTTTCTCCCCATAACAATTGATCCCTTTATCTTACGAAATATATCTAACTCCTTGAATATGTTTAATGAATTGCCCTCTACTGCCTTCTGTGGTAGAGAATTCCACAGGTTCACCACTCTCTGGGGGAAGAAATTCCTCCTCATCTCAGTCCTAAATGGCTTACCCCTTATCCTTAGACTGTGACCCCTGGTTCTGGACTCCCCGACCATCGGGAACATCCTTCCTGCATCTAGTCTGTCTAGTCCTGTTAGAACTTTATATGTTTCAATGAGATCCCCTCTCATTCTTCTAAACTCTAGCGAATACAAGCCTAATTGACCCAATCTCTCCTCATACGTCATTCCTGCCATCCCAGGTATCAGTCTGGTGAATCTTGGCTGCACTCGCTCCATGGCAAGAACATCCTTCCTCAGATAAGGTGACCAAAACTGCACACAATACTCAAGATGTGGTCTCACCAAGGCCCTGTACAACTGCAGCAAGACATCCTTGCTCCTGTACTCGAATCCTCGCTATGAAGGCCAACATACCATTTGCCGCCTTAACCGCCTGCTGCACCTGCATGCTTACCTTCAGCGACTGGTGCACAAGGACACACAGGTTTGAGGTGGAGTCCATTGTATCTTCTAAGCGGAGAGCAGATAAACACTTAAAGTGCAGGAAGATACAGGGCTACAGGAGAGAGCAGGGCAGTGGGTTTGGTTTGGGAATTGATGCAGGGCTATGGGGAGAGAGTGGGGCAGTGGGATTAGTTTGGGGATTGACACAGGGCTATGGGGAGAGTGGGGCAGTGGGATTAGTTTGGGGAGAGAGTGGGGCAGTGGGATTAGTTTGGGGATTGATATAGGGCTATGGGGAGAGAGCGGGGTAATGGGATTATTTGGGGATTGATACAGGGCTATGGGGAGAGCGGGGTAATGGGATTATTTGGGGATTGATATAGGGCTATAGGGAGAGTGGGGCAGTGGGATTAGTTTAGGGAGAGAGTGGAGCAGTGTGATTAGTTTGGGGATTGATACAGGGCTATGGGGAGAGAGCGAGGCAGTGGGGTTAGTTTGGTGATTGATACAGGGCTATGGGGAGAGAGCGGGGCAGTGGGATTAGTTTGGGGATTGATACAGGGCTATGGGGAGAGAGCGGGGCAGTGGGATTAGTTTGGGGATTGATACAGGGCTATGGGGAGAGAGTGGAGCAGTGAGATTAGTTTGGGGATTGATACAGGGCTATGGGGAGAGAGCGGGGCAGTGGGGTTAGTTTGGGGATTGATTCAGGGCTATGGGGAGAGAGCGGGGCAGTGGGATTAGTTTGGGAATTGATACAGGGCTATGGCGAGAGAGCGGGGCAGTGGGATTAGTTGGGAATTGATACAGGGCTATGGGGAGAGAGTGGGGCAGTGGGATTAGTTTGTGGATTGATACAGGGCTATGGGGAGAGAGCGGGGCAGTGAGATTAGTTTGGGGATTGATACAGGGCTATGGGGAGAGCGTGGGGCAGTCGGATTAGTTGGAGATTGATACAGGGCTATGGGGAGAGAATTGGGTTTATTGCAATCTGAGAGCAGGCTAGCCTTGGAGGACAGTAATGATCCTGCTCCTTGGTGTGAAGACCGAACTTGCAAGGGGAAAATGACCCATGTCTTCGCCGTTCCTGGGATGAGAGGGTTGTCCCATGAGAGTAGATTGGGCCTACACTCGCTGGAGTTTAGAAGAATGAGAGGTGATCTCATTGAAACATATAAAATTCTTCGAGGGCTCGACAGGGTAGATGCTGAGAGGTTGTTTCCCCTGGCTGGGGAGTCTAGAACCAGGGGTCACAGTCTCAGGATAAGGGGTCGGTCATTTAGGACTGAGATGAGGAGATATTTCTTCACTCGGAGGGCGGTGAATCTTCAGAATTCTCTACCCCAGAGAGCTGTGGATGCTCAGTCGTCGAGTATATTTGAGATCGATAGATTGTTGGGCACTAAGTGAACTGGGGGATAGGGCGGGGAAAGTGGAGTTAAGGACACAGAACCGTTACAATGCGCAGAGTTGTGAGATGCCTTTGATCACTGGAGTCTAAAACGGTGCAGCGAGGCGCTCCCCTCCTTGTCCATAATACGTTGACGCTCCTCGGTGTTTTTTTATTCTCCACAGAAGGACACCGTGCTGAAGCCCCCCGAGCAGGTGGACAGCCAGCGGAAGCGGCAGGAGAAGCGCAAACCCGAGGAGAACCGGCTGAGCTCGCCGTGCGAGGGGCGGCGGAGAGCCGAGTGCTCGGATCGGGAGCAGAACCGGCACAACGGGGACCGGGATCGCCGGAAACCCCCACCCACCAAAAAGGTCGGTACTCGCAACAGATACGGGGGCTTCGGTGGGGGGGTTGGCGGGGTTTATATGTAGAATAACAGATACCTGGTGATGTAAAAAGACTACGAAGCACTTGGTTTGAGTATAAAACAAGGCTTTAATCAACTGTTTCCCAACCACGAGATTCTAGTTACAGGAAACTTTTTTTTATCTGGGACCGACGTGGTGCCGGTTCATCAAAAATTCCGGATAACCGAACGCTATAGTAAAAGATACGGAGCTGAGCGCTCCGTATAAAGCAACAAACCCTGTTGCTTAGCAACAGGTTCAGAACAAAGGCCACAAGTTCCAAGCGTCTCTGTAGCTTAGCAACAGCTGCAGCCACACCCTTGCACAGCAACAGATGGAGGAAGGCAAGTAATAAAAGTTACCTGAACCTACTCCTGAATTTTGCCGGTTAACCGAGATTTCTGTTTATTTAGGTGCCGGTAAATCGAAAGTTTCCTGTACATCACTAGTTCCTGGTTACAAAAACGTCCTGAACAAGCTGGGCCCACGCCCGAGTATTTATACTCCTTGGACGGCGCCACCAGCTGGCCGCCCAGTGTTATTTCATGAGTCATTTGTCCATGAATGATCAGATTCATGACACCCAGGAGTGAGTTACAGGCTGGAATCTAATCGAGGGGTTCGGGGGGTTTATATATAGAATAACAGATACCCGGGAGTGAGTTACAGGCTGGAATCTAATCGAGGGGTTCGGGGGGTTTATATATAGAATAACAGATACCCGGGAGTGAGTTACAGGCTGGAATCTAATCGAGAGATTAGGGGGGTTTATATATAGAATAACATACCCCGGAGTGAGTTATCCCCCTTATTTGAACCTGTGGATTGTCTCACTGTTCCCCTTGCTGATGTTTATTGTTGAACATGTGATGTATCTTATATTTTGGGCTTATTTTTGTTGTAACTGTAAATATCAGTGTAGATGCCCATTGCTACAGCTCCCTGCATCAATCCAGGATATGGGGAAAAAAAAGTGAATTGCTGCAAGTTTAACCAGGGGAAGTTTGTGGTTGACTGCTGGGAAACCTTGTCACTTATTTTAAAAATACAAGTCCAGTTGGTGAACTTTCTTGGACAGTGTTCCCGTCTGAACTTCCAGGGAAAGTTCCTCGGAATTTGCCCAGTCCAGAGTTTACAAACGCCAGCCCCTCTGCTCCGTAGTTCAGAGACTGGCTCCTCAGTTCAGTAACTGCCTGACTGGGTATCCAGCTCCACCCTGTGGCCATTTGAGGGTCCTGCAGTTCTGGGCATTGCTGCTTGTGAAAATGCTTGGCTTTCAGTTCTTTGAAATCAGGCTCGAGAGTTGCTTCGAAGCACTTCACCAGAGAGAAATTACAACTGCGGAGGATAAGGACACGTGAGGCCATTTGGTCCATTGTGTCTCTCCCCATAGCCCTGTGTCAGTCCCCAAACTAATCCCACTGCCCCGCTCTCTCCCCATAGCCCTGTATCAATCCCCAAACTATTTCCACTGCCCCGCTCTCTCCCCATAGCCCTGTGTCAGTCCCCAAACTAATCCCACTGCCCCGCTCTCTCCCCATAGCCCTGTATCAATCCCCAAACTATTTCCACTGCCCCGCTCTCTCCCCATAGCCCTGTATCAATCCCCAAACTATTTCCACTGCCCCGCTCTCTCCCCATAGCCCTGTGTCAGTCCCCAAACTAATCCCACTGCCCCGCTCTCTCCCCATAGCCCTGTATCAATCCCCAAACTATTTCCACTGCCCCGCTCTCTCCCCATAGCCCTGTATCAAACCCCAAACTATTTCCACTGCCCCGCTCTCTCCCCCTAGCCCTGTATCAATCCCCAAACTAGTCCCACTGCCCTGCGCTCTCCCCCTAGCCCTGTATGAATCCCAAACTAACCCCAATGTCCTGCGCTCTCCCCATAGCCCTGTATCAATCCCCAAACTAATCCCACTGCCCCGCTCTCCCCATGGCCCTGTATAAATCCCCAAACTAATCCCACTGCCCCGCTCTCCCCATGGCCCTGTATAAATCCCCAAACTAATCCCACTGCCCGCTCTCTCCCCATAGCCTTGTAATGCTGTTTTGAAGTGTGGTCACTGTTGTAATGTAGGAAACACGGCAGCCAATTTGCGCACAGCAAGCTCCCACAAACAGCAATGTGATAATGAGCAGATTTATATTTTAGTGCTGTTGGTTGAGGAATAAATGTTGCCAGGACACCGGGAATAACTCCCGTGCTCTTCGAAACGTGTCCGGGATCTTTAATGTCCATCTGAGAGAGCAGACGGGACGCTTGGTTTAAGGTCTCATCCGAAAAATGGCACCTCCGACAGTGCGGCACTCCCTCAGTACTGCCCCTCCGACAGTGCAGCGCTCCCTCAGTACTGCCCCTCCGACAGTGCGGCGCTCCCTCAGTACTGCCCCTCCGACAGTGCCACGCTCCCTCAGTACTGCCCCTCCGACAGTGCCACGCTCCCTCAGTACTGCGCCTCCCACAGTGCGGTGCTCCCTCAGTGCTGCCCCTCCGACAGTGCCACGCTCCCTCAGTGCTGCCCCTCCGACAGTGCCACGCTCCCTCAGTACTGCCCCTCTGACAGTGCGGCACTCCCTCAGTACTGCCCCTCCCACAGTGCCACGCTCCCTCAGTACTGCGCCTCCCACAGTGCGGTGCTCCCTCAGTACTGCCCCTCCGACAGTGCCACGCTCCCTCAGTACTGCCCCTCCCACAGTGCGGCGCTCCCTCAGTACTGCCCCTCCGACAGTGCCACGCTCCCTCAGTACTGCCCCTCCGACAGTGCCACGCTCCCTCAGTACTGCCCCTCCCACAGTGTCGCGCTCCCTCAGTACTGCCCCTCCGACAGTGCGGCGCTCCCTCAGTACTGCCCCTCCGACAGTGCCACGCTCCCTCAGTACTGCGCCTCCCACAGTGCGGCGCTCCTTCAGTATTGCCGCTGTGACTGCGGCGCTCCCTCAGTACTGCGCCTCCCACAGTGCGGCGCTCCCTCAGTATTGCCGCTGTGACTGCGGCGCTCCCTCAGTACTACCACTACTGGGATTTTTGTGCTCAAATCTCTAGAGTGGGACTTGAACCCACAACCCTCTGACTCAGAGGCGAGAGTGCTACCCACTGAGCCACGGCTGACACGTGCATAACGCAGTGTAAAGCAGGGTTTCCCTGTGTGCTGTTCAAGTGCCATAATAGTACACCATCCTCTTTCTCCAATGTCTCTTGCCTACCCTTATGGCTATCTGGCTCCCTCAATTGCATACGACACTTGTCCCCGTTCTCCTGAGCGTGAAATTCTTTCCTTGGCTGCAAAGTGCTTGGGGTCGTCCTACGGTCATGGAAGGCGCTAATGAGCAGCCACCAATGAGGCTACAGTGCTAAGAACAGGCCCTTTCCCATCCCGGGGCCTCGCAAATCCGTGAGAAATACAAGTGCAAAAATAATAGAGACAGTCATCAGAGCTCCGGGGTAGCAGAAGTGCACGTCTCCCAGAGTGTCCGCTCTCCTGGTGCCTCATCAATTTTTAATCTGCGACCTTGGGTAAAATGAAATCCACTGTTAAAATCGCCCAGTTGAGGAGATTGACCAGACTGGTACCGGGGATGAAGGACTTTTTACATGGAGAGACTAGAGAGGCTGGTATTGTTCTCCTTCGAGCAGAGAAGGTTAAGGGGAGATTTAATGGAGGTGTTTAAAACTGTGCGCGTCTTTCGATGGAGTAGATTGGGAGAAACTGTTTCCACTGGCAGGAGGGTCAGTAATCGGAGGACACAGGTTTAAGTTGATTGGCAAAAGAACCAGAGGGAAGCTGAGGAAACAGCTTTTTAAGGGCAGGAATGACGTATGAGGAGCGATTGGGTTTATACTCGCTGGAGTTTAGAAGAATGAGAGGGGATCTCGTTGAAACTTATAAAATTCTAACAGGACTGGACAGACTGGATGCAGGAAGGATGTTACTGATGGTCGGGGAGTCCAGAACCAGGGGTCACAGTCTAAGGATAAGGGGTAAGCCATTTAGGACAGAAATGAGGAGGAATTTCTTCACCCAGAGAGTGGTGAACCTGTGGAATTCTCTACCACAGAAAGCAGTTGAGGCCAATTCATTAAATATATTCAAGAAAGAGTTGGATATATTTCTTAAGGCTAAAGGGATCAAGGGATATGGGGAGAAGGCAGGGACAGGGTACTGAATTTGGATGATCAGCCATGATCTCATTGAATGGGGGAGCAGGCTCGAGGGGCCGAATGGCCTACTCCTGCTCCTATCATCTATGTTTTTAATGCAGCGAGTTGGTATCTGGAGCACACTGCCTGAAAGGGCGGTGGAAGCAGATGCAGTATAATTTTTAAAAGGAAATATTTGAAGGGGAAAAATTTGCACAGCTATGGGGAAAGAGCGCGAGGGAGCAAGACTAATTGGATAGCTCTGCAAAAACGGCACAGGCATGATGGGCCGAAGTCGTGTTTATTCTAAGATGGCACACCAGTTTGTAGAGGGGAAGCTGGCTAGTATGTTCTGCTCCTGCATTCACCAACTTCCCGCCCATTCCGACTTCAAAAAATAAAACCAGCGGGCAATCCTGGCCCACCAGAGGGCCGAGCGACGGAGGCCAGCTCGAGGATGTCCTTTTCCCTGCTGGGAACGGGGGCGGCGAGGGGGAAATTGGGAGAGGTGTTGATCCATGGCCCAAAGTATCTCAAATCATAGAAACATAGAAGATAGGAGCAGGAGTAGGCCATTCGGCCCCTCGAGCCTGCTCCGCCATTCAATGCGATCATGACTGCGTCCAAATTCAGTACCCTGTCCCTGCTTTCTCCCCATACCCCTTGATCCCTTTAGCCTTAAGAAATATATCCAACTCCTTCTTGAATATATTTAATAAGTTGGCCTCGACTGCCTTCTGTGGTAGAGAATTCCACAGGTTCACCACTCTCTGGGTGAAGAAATTCCTCCTCATTTCTGTCCTAAATGGCTTACCCCTTATCCTTAGACTGTGACCCCTGGTTCTGGACTCCCCGGCCATCGGGAACATCCTTCCTGCATCTAGTAAAAAAAAAAGTTTTCTCTGACATGATGTTTTCAGACCATACACTGACCGATCTTTGTTAGGCCCCAAGTGGATGATCTGACACTTGCCCGCGTTGAACTCCATTAAACACTGTTCAGGGGAGATTTAATAGAGGTGATCAGAATTATGTGGGAAACAGTTTCCACTGGCAGGAGTGTCAGCAGGTCTAGGGGGGAAGAGCAGCGGAGTGGGACTAATTGGATTCCTGCCAAACTATAGAACATCAGATCATATCTTCACCCTACAGACCCTAATTGACAAACACATTCATCAAAACAAAGGCAAAACCTACGCATGCTTTATAGATTTCCAGAAGGCTTTTGATTCCATCTGGCACGACGGTTTATTCCTGAAACTTATCGAAAGCGGGGTAGGGGGAAAAACATATGATGTAATTAAATCAATGTAGACAAACAACAAATGTGCAGTTAAAATTGGAGAAAAACAAACAAAATACTTCCCACAGGGGCGGGGGGGTGACGCAGGGCTCGCCAATCTCACCGACACGCTTTAATATTTACATAAATGAATTGGCAAAACTACTTGAACAATCTACAGCACCCGGCCTCACCCTATATGAATCCAAGGTTAAATTGCTCCTCTATGCAGATGACCTGGTTCTGCTGTCACCAACTAAGGAGGGTCTACAGCAGAACCTGGATCTGCTGGAGTCGTACTGCCAGACTTGGGCCCTGACAATAAATCCCCAAAAAACCAAAGTCCTTGTGTTCCAGCAAAGATCCAGACATCAGGGACCCAAAATAAATTTCACACTAGGAACAACCAAAATTGAACAAACCACTAACTACACATACTTGGGCTTAAAAATCAGTTCTATGGGAAATTTCCATCTGGCTGTGAATGAACTGAAAGAGAAAGCAAGAAGGGCTTTCTATGCCATTAAAAAATCAATCCAAATAGAAATCCCAATTAGCATTTGGCTCAAAATTTTCAAATCAGTAATTGAACCAATTGCACTCTATGGCAGTGAGGTGTGGGGACCGCTAACACAACAAGAATTTGCAAAATGGGACAAACGCCCAATTGAGATCCTACATGCAGAATCCTGTAAAAGTATCCTCCGGACTCAAAGGAAAACAGTAAACAACGCATGCAGGGCAGAACTAGGCCAATACCCATTAATAATCACTATCCAAAAAAGAGCCACCAAATTTTGGAAACACCTAGAAATGAGCAACCCCCAATGCTATCATTACGAAGCCCTGAAATGCCAAGAGAGGACCATAAAGAAGAATACCCTCAGTCAACTAGTCCTGGGACTCAGTGAAGTCACTACTGACACGACTAACAATAACCAGCCCCAGGACAGTGACAGCGTAACACAAAGAATTCGACCCAACACAATCGTCGCTAAGCAAAAGGAAAAATATCTGACATATTGGGCAGAAACAACAAAAACCCAAAGCAAACTCAATTGCTACTTGGCCCTAAACAGACAATACAACATGGCTGATTACCTGACCATGGTAAAGGATAGCAAACTGAGAAAAACCTTGACAATGTACAGACTTAGTGAACATAGCCTGGCGATCGAAAAAGGTAGACACAGGCAGACCCGGCTACCAAGAGAGGACAGGATATGCTCTCACTGCAGTCAGGGAGTGGTGGAGACAGAGATGCACTTCCTCACAGCTTGTAGAAAATATCAGGGCATAAGGGAGAATTTCTACCCAAAATTCACAAAAATATGCCCGGAATTCAGAAATTTGAATGACGACCAAAAACTCCCATATCTACCAGGGGAAGAGAGAGATTGTGTAACACTAGCGGCACACTATGTTACAGCTTGCCATAAACAGAGGGACAACCACTAAATATAAGAAAAGAGTATATATAAATTATATGAATGTATATTTATACACTCGGGGATATATCTGTTTATACACTGTATGGATAGATCTGTATTTTTGTGTACAAACATGAATGTTTTTCGATGCTTTGGCAACATAAGATGTAACTTGTCATCATGCCAATAAAGCGAATTGAATTGAATTGATAGCGCTTTCAAAGATGCTACATCAATTGCTCATGTTAAGCTGCGATTGATCGATTTTAGTTAACCAACGGTATTAAGGGATCATTTGAAGTCATGAGACACTTCATAACTGTTTCTATGATCATTAATCAACCCACAACATTTTGTTGCACTCGGCAGGAATTGCTAACATGTTTACTTTTTATAGAATCATAGATAATTGCCTGCACCCCTGTGGTTAATGAAAGGGATTTTAGAAACATAGAAGATAGGAGCAGGAGTAGGCCATTCGGCCCCTCGAGCCTGCTCCGCCATTTAATGAGATCATGGCTGATCAACCAAATTCAGTACCCTGTCCCTGCCTTCTCCCCATATCCCTTGATCCCTTTAGCCTTAAGAAATATATCCAATTCCTTCTTGAATACATTTAATGAACTGGCCTCCACCGCCCTCTGTGGCAGAGAATTCCACAGGTTCACCACTCTCTGGGTGAAGAAATTCCTCCTCCATCTCTCCTAAATGGCTTACCCCTTATCCTTAGACTATGACCCCTGGTTCTGGACTCCCCGGCCATCGGAAACATCCTTTCTGCATCTCGCCTGTCCAGGCCTGACAGAATTTTATAGGTTTCGATGAGATCCCCTCTCAATCTTCTAAACTCCAGCGAGTACAAGCCCAATCGACACAATCTCTCCTCATATGTCATTCCTGCCATCCCAAGTATCAGCCTGGTGAATCTTCGCTGCACCCCTTCCATGCCAAGAACATCCTTCCTCAGATAAGGCGACCAAAACTGCGCACAATACTCAAGGTGCGGTCTCACCAAGGCCCTGTACAACTGCAGCAAGACATCCTTGTTCCTGTACTCGAACCCTCTTGCTACGAAGACCAACATACCATTTGCCTTCTTAACCGCCTGCTGCACCTGCATGCTTACCTTCAGCGACTGGTGCACAAGGACACCCACGTCTCTCTGCACTTCCCCTTCTCCCAATCTATTGCCATTCAAATAATCTGATTTCCTGTTTTTGCCACCAAAGTGGATAACCTCACATTTATCCACATTATACTGCATTTGCCATGTTTCTGCCCAATCACCCAACCTGTCCAAATCGTACTAGAGTTTCACGACATCCTCCTCACAGCATAACCTCCCACCCAGCTTTGTGTCATCTGCAAATTTGGAGATATTACATCCAATTCCCTCGTCCAGATCATCCAAATTCAGTACCCTGTCCCTGCTTTCTCTCCATATCTCTTGATCCCCTTAGCCTTAAGAGATATATCTAACTCCTTCTTGAATATATTTAATGACTTGGCCTCCACTGCCTTCTGTGGTTGAGAATTCTACAGGTTCACCACTCTCTGGGTTAAGAAATTCCTCCTCATCTCAGTCCTAAATGGCTTACCCCTTATCCTTAGACTGTGACCCCTGGTTCTAGACTTTATTAAAGTGGCAGGGTGAGCTGACGATGACTGACCTATTTCCCCCACCCCCCCCCCCCCACCCCCACTTTGCTATTCCAACCTGCAGGTGAAGACCAAGGGCCAGACCAGAGGGAACGAGAGCACAGGTGGCGAGAACGGCAGCTCCCAACACAGCAGCTCGCGTGGCGCTGGCAGCGACGTGAGTATTGCGCGTGCATGTTTTATTTTTTATATGGCGATTCCAGAGCGAACACCGCCTCTGTTATACACATTTGGGTCTGCACCCACCCCTTTCCCTTTTAAGGCCACTGCGCAGATGTTCCCAGTTTGGTGGGGGTGGACAAAAGTGGAACACGTAGGTCCGAGGGTCAGCCAGAGCTCAATCGCTGCGTCACGGCAAAATTTGCAGGTTGTCGTGCGTTTGTAAATTTCAAGCTGCAGGTCAAAAAAAAACAACAGGCCTTTGTCTCTTTTGTTTTCAATACTCCTTTCGCACTCTGCCATGTGATGGGCGCACTCAAAATGTAGAGTTGAAAACTCGGTTGGTGTCCTATCGATCTACCGTGAGGAATCCGGGTTTCAGTCGGCCACATTTCCAGGGAAGCGGGCTGTAAATTCGTCCATAGCTGCGCCCCTCCCTATCTTTGCAACCTCCTCCAGTCCTAAACACCGCCCCCCCCCCCCCCCAGACCCCAGAGCACTGCATTCCTCTGGTCTCATGTGCATTTCCCCTACCCTCCCTATCTCTGTAACTTTCTCCAGCACTACACCTCTCCGACCTCTGCGCTCTTCCAATTCTGGCCTCTTGTCGACCCCCCCCACTCCCCTTGTTTCCAAAACACTCTATGGCCCTCTGCCCACCCCCCGCCCCCCCTGGTCCCTATATCTGTCACCTCCTCGAGCCCTTCAACCCACCGAGATATCTGCGCTCCTCCAATCCTGGCCTCTTGCCCATCCCCGATTTTCATCGTTCCACCATTGGCAGCCGTGCCCTCAGCTGCCTGGGCCCTAAGCTCTGGAATTTACTCCCTGAACACCTCGGCCTCTCTCCTCCTTTTTAAGATGTTCTTTAACACCTACCACTTTGACCAAGCTCTTGGTCGCCACACCTAATATCTCCTCAACGTGGCTTGGTGTCGAATTTAGTCTGATTTACACTCCTGTGAAGCGCCTTGGGACGTTTTTACTTGGTGCTGTATAAATACAAGTTGTGTGGATAAAGACTGATTTCGGGCAGGTTACGAATCTTACTAGGTAGGGGGCTTGTCCTGAGGTTTAGTTGCGAATCCTTCGGGTTCTGAGAATCACATGCAGGCCTGACCACCGTTGTGTTTGCGACGAACCGATCGCCGAGCCTCTACTGACTTCTTTCCTCTTTACTAATCTCCTTCTGTAGGTCTCTGTGCATTCAAGCTTGGGAACAGGATACTGTGTAAGTAGTCACCATTAAACTCCACGACACTTGTAAAATCACATCGCTGCCCATATACGAAATTCTCGAGGCTGGCTTGACGTCTCGTATCCGAAGGGACCGGCCCCTCCGACAGTGCGGCGCACCCTGAGTACCGCCCCTCTGCCAATGCAGCACTCCCTCGGTGCCGCCCCACCACCGGTGCGGCGCTCCCTCGGCGCCGCCCCTCCGCTGGTGCGGCGCTCCCTCTGCTCCACCGGTGCGGCGCTCCCTCGGTTCCGCCCCTCCGTTGGTGCAGATCCTCCCCAGTGAAGTGGTGTGTTAATCTCGTGACTCTATTTGCTGGTAATACTCACATTTGCTCCTATGTTTTTTGTTTTGCAGTGCGATATTGATAGTGATCCAGATGACAAGGTAAGGGATTTAATCATTCCCCTTCCCTTGCCTTCACAGGTATTTCAGCCGTGCGGCTGCTGTTTGTCGACTTTCTGAACTTGCGCACAGAAAGGCGTTGCAGCAAGAATCTACAGGATGGAAGTGGGAGCTAGTGTGTGACCCTTACCCACCCCCTCCCCTCCGCACCCCGGCGGGTCTCTGTCGAATCGTGAACCGGACATTCAGAACCCCCCCATCAATCATACTTTTAGAAGGTTAAGGGGTGATCCAGTTGAGGTGTGAAAGATGATTAAAGGATTCGATTGGGTAGATAAAGAGGAACTATTTCCTCTGGTGGCGGGGGGAGTCCAGAACAAGGGGGGGGCAGAACCTTAAAATTAGAGCCAGGCCGTTCAGGGGTGATGTCAGGAAGCAGTTCTTCACACAAAGGGTAGTGGAAATCTGGAACTCTTCCCCCCCCAAAGGCCACGAATGCTTGGGGGTCAATTAGAGCTTTCAAGGCTGAAATGGGTAGAATTTTGTCGGGTACCAAGGGATATGGAGCAAAGGCGGATAAATGGGATTGAGCGACGATCTGATTCAATGGCGGAACAGGCCCGTGGGGCTGAATGGCCTCCTCCTGTTCCCATTTATCGGTGGGGGGGGGGGCGGTGGTCGGTAGCTGCAGTGGCTTGGAAACAAGCCTGTGGGTTGGAGTCCCTGCACAGTATTGTGGAATAGTCTGTTGGTGAATTGCCGGAAAGCTGCCCGAGCGCAAGGCGGGGAGGGAGAGCGGGTAAAAAAAAAAAACTTGGCTTCGTTTCATTATCTTGCGTTTTGGGAGGGGCCGCTATCGCGGTGGCCACCAACTCCTTCCGCTGTCGTGCTTTCCCTCCCAGCTACCCCCCCCCTGCCCCCTCCAGACTTCGGTTCTCCCACACGGACCAGATGAAATCAGCTATAAAGTGCCCTCTTGTTTTGTTTCCTCAGCCCCTTGGTGCCGAGGCAGTGTGTTGCCCCAAGCTGGAATTTGCCTCCACCCAGCAACACGTTCTTCAGACCATGTGGCAAAGGATTTCCTTCGTGAGTTTACACAGTGTCGTAACTGACTGCGTGTCTCAGACTGTTCCTCGGGTGTGACAACTCTCTCCTCCAAAAACATCTCCCTTTGGGCCCCCCCCCCCCCTCCTCAATACCACCCCGTTAAACCTCTGTCTCCGCTCAGAGGGTCAGGTGGTTTATATATAGAATAACAGATACCCGGGAGTGAGTTACAGGCTGGAATCTAATTGAGGGGTTCGGGGGGTTTATATATAGAATAATAGATACCCGGGAGTGAGTTACAGGCTGGAATCTAATCGGGGGGATTTATATACTGAATAACAGATACCCGGGAGTGAGTTACAGGCTGGAATCTAATCGAGGGGTTCGGGTTTATATAAAGAATAACAGGTACCCGGGAGTGAGTTACAGGCTGGAATCTAATCGAGGGGTTCGGGGGGATTTATATACTGAATAACAGATACCCGGGAGTGAGTTACAGGCTGGAATCTAATCGAGGGGTTCGGGGTTTATATAAAGAATACTAGGTTGATAACTCATCCCCTCTTTATTCACAGGCCACCACAGACGATGGACTCTCAAACCTCTTCACCGCAGCTACCAAGATAGGTAAGTATTTCCTTGTCTTCGTTGTTGAAAGGACCTTTCTCTGAAGTGTTGTTACTCCCCCTGACCCTAGCTTGACCTGATCAGCTTCCATCCGTCTCACGTATCTGTGATTTCACCGAATGGTTTGCCCTTGGGTCGGGCTTCACCCCATGAGCTCGCAACCCGGCTTTCAACATGTGTGGAGTCGCTGACACTCAAGAGACTGGCGAAGTGGGCAGGGGTGTGACGACATAGCAGGTCTCCCCTCGGTTCAGCCTCTCCGACTGTGCAGCGATCCCTCAGTACTGCCCCCTCCCCCCGCCCCCAGCCAGTGCAGGTCTCCCCTCGGTTCAGCCCCTTCGCCAGTGCAGCGCTCCCTCAGTACCGCCCCTCTGCCAGTGCCGCGCTCCCTCAGTACTGCCCCTCCGCCAGTACGGCGCTCCCTCAGTACTGCCCCTCCGCCAGTACGGCGCTCCCTCAGTACTGCCCCTCCGACAGTGCGGCGCTCCCTCAGTACTGCCGGATGAGGGAGCGCTGTACTATTGGAGGTGCCAATTTCTGGATGAGACGTTAAACCGAGGACCCCATCTGCCCCCTCAGGTGGATGTAAAATCCCACAACACTATTGGAAGAGGAGCCAGGGAGCTCGCCCTGGTGTTGTGGGGCCAATATATTTCCCTCAGCCAACGTCACTTTAAAAAAAAAAAAAAAAAAAAAAAAAAATACGATCTGGTCATTTGTCACTTTGCTGTTTACTGGAGCTTGCAATGCACAAATTGGCTGCTGCGTTTCCCTGTATTTCAACACTTCGAAAAGTACTTCATTGACTGTAAAGTGCGTTGAGATGTCCTTAGCTAGTGAAAGGCGGTGTCTAAATGCAAGCTCTTTTGTTTTGGTCTGTTAATCGTGTATCCCGCTCCCCCCTGCAGCTTCGGACTTGAACGGAGCGGTGACTCCAAAGGGCGAAGCCAAAGTCTCCGGGTTGGAGAGGAGCCAGGAGCGGAACCAAGAGTCGGACAAGGACCCCCTGCAAGTGCCTTCCCCGCCCAAGGAGCTTGCGCCCCAGGCGGCCGCCATCTCTGGCCAGCCCCCGGCCTGCTCGCAAGCTCAGGCCGAACCCTCGGCAAGTGCCCAGGCCCGGACCCGGACCCCGGCTCCCCACCACCACCACCACCACCATCAGCAGCAGCAGCAGCGCCACCCCCCAACGCCAGCCCGGGTGACCCCACAGCCCAAGCCGCAGACCCCGGTGCAGCCTCAGCACCAGATGCAGCCCAAAGTCCAGCCCTTCACGCAGCACCAGCTGGTGTACAGCAACCTGGTGCCAGGCAGCAGGTGAGTTCCATCTGTGGGTCGGGGGTGGGGGGCGGGGGGGGGGCGCGTGGGTCGGGGGGCGAGCGTTGTAACTGGTCGGGGAGGAGAGCGGAACGTCACAGGGCAGACGCGACTAAACGGGCGGGTGAATCAGCTCCCTCTGTGGCCAATCACCCCCTCCCTCCCTTTCTTCCCTCCCTCCCTTTCTTCCCTCCCTCCCTTTCTTCCCTCCCTCCCTTTCCTCCCTCCCTCCCTCCCTCCCACCCTCCCTCCTCCTACCCTCCCCCATCTCTCGCTCCTCCTCCCCATCTCCCCCTCCTCCCCCCCCCCATCCCCGCCTCCTACCCCCCCATCCCCGCCTCCTACCCCCCCCATCCCCGCCTCCTACCCCCCCATCCCCGCCTCCTTCCCCCCCCCCATCCCCGCCTCCTTCCCCCCCTCTCCTCCCCATCTCTTTCCCCCCCCCCCCTCCTCCTCTCTCCCCCTCCACTCCTCCTCCCTCCCCCTCTCGCGTTCTCTCTCTCTCTCTCCTCCTTCCCCCTCCCAGTCGGGGCTGGTCCCCCCCCCCCCTGTGCAGGAGCAGTGGGATCAGGAGGAAGGAGGGGAAAATGGGCTTGGAGCCGATTGAGGAGGGCCGTCTCTCATAAAACAAACCAACACCGACCGATTTGGGCGGGAGGGGGGAGGGAAGCGGTGGAACGATGAGATGGGGAGGGGACTGGATGAGGTTTAGCGTCCTACGGGGGGGTGGGGGGCGATTGCAGGGAGCGCGATTTGAACTCCAACCTGTATTGGCATTATTTGACCTCTGCCCTCTCTCTCTCTCTCTCAAATCCCTCCCCCCCCCCCCACCCCCCCCCTTTTATCATCCGACAGCAGGAGCAGCACCCCGTCGAAACCTGTAGCACCCGCCTCGCAGCTCCCGCACCGGGCCTCGACGCCGTCATCGCTCTCGCTGGCCCTGACCAGCCACTCCAACACTCACGGCTACGCCCAGGCCCTGCGGCCCTCCTCCCACCCGCACCACCCCGGCATGTTCGCCCCCTCCCCCGGCCTGCCGCCCCCTCCCCCGCTGACGTCCGCCATGCTCCAGGTGGCGGGGCACCCCTCGACGGCTGCCGTGGCAGCGGCGGCCGCAGCGTTCTCAGGTAAGCGCCAGAGGGGGCGTGGGGGGGGGGAATTCGGGCCTCTGGGTTAGCGGCTTCAGCAGGACCCGGGGCCCCTGTGTCGCACCACAGCGCGTTGCCAAAACGAGGAACTTCCCCAATGGGGTGTTTCCCCCTGATGATTGTGCACGAGTGCGTTTTGAGCCCGCCGTTGGTGTCTCGGAGATGCAGGCTCGCATGCAGCACGGGGGGTGGGTGGTTGTGGGGGTGGAGGGGAGGGTTATGGGATTCGCTGGGTGTCGAGGTGGGGTGGTTTCGCTGGGGATCCCGCGGCCGAGCTGGGGGGATCGTGCGACCAGGCTGGGCGGGGTTGTGGGATTCACTGGGTCCTGCGTTAGAGTTCTCTGTTTGCAAGGAACCCCCCGCCAGCCAAGTTCCCCTGTTGCTGCTCTGATCGACTGTTGTAACCACGACCATGGTTTTCTCCAGCCCCTGGAAGCTCTCCCGATACAGCTGCCCCCAGTGCCCCGTCTCGCCTTTCGAAAGAGCGAGCCGCGTACATTTATTCACTAATTTATCCCAGGTCTCGGCAACGCCCCCCCCCCCCCCCCCCCCAGGCACTGCCGGCAAACTTGTTGGGCACAGTATGATCCCACAAACAGCAATGAGTTAAATGCCCCAGTTAATCCGTTGGCGAAGGGAGAAATGTCGGCCCCCCGGGACCCCAGGGAAGAACACCGCCCCGCCTCCCCCCTTTTGCTCTTCTTCCGCTAGAGTCCATGAGATCGATGGAACACCCACCCGAGCAGGGTGAGGGTCCCCTCGGTTTCACATCTCGTCCGAAGGGCAGGCAGCTCTGACGGTGTGGCACACCCTCTCCGTCTCCGGCCTGGATTATGGGCGGAGATGGGCTCGAGTCCCGGAGTGTGTGCGGGGGCTGGAAACCCAGAACACTCCCGACTTTTTGGAGCGCGTCGAAGTGGCCAAGCATCTGCTTGTTGTGTCTCACGGGGCGGGTCCTGATGCGGGCACCAGTCATTAAAGTTAATATTAAGCCGATCAAAACGCCCGTCTGAGGCGGTGGCGCGAAGCACGTGTATTTTTAACCTGTCGCGCGCTCTCTTTCTTTCTCTCTCTTTCTCCCTCTCTCTTCCCTCCCTCCAGAGCAAGAGCTGATTCGCCAGGAGCTGAATTCACGGTACCTGAGCTCCCAAGGCACGGAGCGGAGCGCGACGCTGGGCCCGCCGTCCTTCCAGTTCCACCAGCACAGCCACCAGCACCAGCACACCCACCAGCACACCCACCAGCACTTTGCCCCGTACCCGGCCATCCCTCAGGCCGGTGGCCTGGTCCCCGCTCCGGCACCGTCCATGGTGCGTACCCCCGGCCGAAACGTGAGGATAAGTAGAAAACGTGGCTCGTTGGCGTGGGCGAGGGTGGCAAGGGGTGGGGGCGGCGCGGTGGAGAAGCAGTCAACGTCTACGGCTTGCAGTTGCCTTGGGCATCCATTCGATGCCGGGTGACATGAATCAAGTCATTCATGAAAGAAAGACTTATGAAATAATACTGAGCGGCCTATGGGTGGCGCTGTCCAGGGAGAGTATAAATACTCGGGCACGGACCCAGCTTGTGCAGGACATTCTTAACAGGAACTAGTGAAGGACACAACTTGACCTCCATGTTGTAAAACAGTTGATTAAAGCTTTGTTTAATGCTTAGACCAAGTGCCTAGTAGTTTTCTTACGTCACCGGGCATCTGTGACACCTGAGCGAGGAAGACTGCGTGCTCTAATTGAAGTATCGGGTTGGCGGGCGGGGTGGGGGGGGGGAGGTGCGGGTCAACAAGGCCGATGAACAAAGCAGCCAACTATTGTACCCAGTGGCAGCTCTTTTTGCGCGCGACCGGTGCTTGGGCTCTTTGACCATGAGGGTCTTCACGGCCCGGGATTCGTTCCCCTTCCTGCCTGGCCTCCTCCTCCTCCTCCAACGGTGCGGCTTCCAGCAGGGCTCGCTGAATATCGGTCAGGAATGGGGAGCCCTGGTTAATTTCCCTCCCCACCCCCATGACCCCAAAATCCAAGGGTGTCGAAGGACCTGGTAGCCCCTCCGACACCCCACTGAGATCAGCGAGCTCCGCGCAGAAGCGCTGTGCGAACTTTGAGGCTCTGCCGCTCGCTGCGGGGTGGGGGGGCAGCTGCACTGCTTCGTTCACGGTTAAAGCGGCCGATGCCCCAATTTATGCCCCCGCCCCCACCTATCCTTCCAAATGCCTGGTTCCCCCGCATCGTCGCGCCTGGCCGTACAGACTGGACGTCTCTTGCAGGCCCGGGTCGCAGACTCTCATCGCCTGGGCAACCAACAGCCGCCCGCCTGACCGACCGCTTCAGCCCCCCCCCCCCGCTCTGCCCGTTGCGCTTCGCTGGGCGCCGCCTGGTGGCACGAGTCTAGCAGCGGCTGCGCGACTCCCCTCTCCTCCCCCCCCCCCGCCCCCCCCCCCCACCCACTCCCCTCAATGGTGGAGGGATGGCGGTTATTTAAGAAGGCATTTTCGGGTTGGCAGGCTGTAACTAGTGGGGTGCCACAAGGATCAGTGCTTGGGCCTCCGCTATTTACAATCTACATCAGTGACTGAGATGAGGGGACCGAGTGTCATGTATCCAAGTTTTGTGACAATCCAAAGTTTGGCGGGTAAGTAAGCTGTGAGGAAGAAGCAAAGAGCCTGCAAAGGGATATAGACAGGGTAAGTGAGTGGGCTAGAAGGTGGCAGATAATGTGAAATGAGAAATTATCCATTTTAGAAGAAATAGAAAAGCAAAATATTTTTTTAAAGGTGATGCTGGCGGATGTTGGTATTCAGAGGAATTTGGGAGTCCTTGTGCACGAATCACAGAATGTTAACCTGTAGGTACAGCAAGCACTTGGGAAAGCAAATGGGATGTTTGCCTTTATTGCAAAGGGGGTTGGAGTATAAGAGTAAGGAAGTCTTGCTGCAATTATATAGGGCTTTGGTGAGACCACACCTGGAGTACTGTGCACAGTTTTGGTCCCCTTACCCAAGGAAGGATATACTTCCCTTAGACAGGATGCAATGAAGGTTCACCAGACTGATTCTTGGGATGGCAGGAACGGCGTACGAGGAGAGATTGGGTCGATTGGGCTTATACTCGCTGGAGTTTAGAAGAATGAGAGGGGATCTCATTGAAACTTATAAAATTCTAACAGGACTAGACAGACTAGATGCAGGAAGGATGTTCCCGATGGCGGGGGAGTCCAGAACCAGGGGTCACAGTCTAAGGATAAGGGGTAAGCCATTTAGGACAGAAATGAGGAGGAATTTCTTCACCCAGAGAGTGGTGAACCTGTGGAATTCTCTACCACAGAGGGCAGTTGAGGCCAATTCATTAAATACATTCAAGAAGGAGTTGGATATATTTCTTAAGGCTAAAGGGATCAAGGGATATGGGGAGAAAGCAGGGACAGGGTACTGAGTTTGGATGATCAGCCATGATCTCATTGAATGGCGGAGCAGGCTCGAGGGGCCGAATGGCCTATTCCTGCTCGTATTTCCTATGTTTCTGAGAGTGTTGTCCAATGAGGAGAGATTGAGTAGACTAGGCCGACACACTGGCGTTTAGAAGAATGAGAGGTGATCTCATTAAAATGTATAAAATTCTTCGTGGGCTTGACAGGGTAGATACTGAGAGGCTGTTTCCCCTGGCTGGAGTGTCGAGAACTAGGGGTCACAGTCTGAGGATAAGGGGTCGGCCACTTAAGATTGAGGAGGAGGAGAAATTTCTTCACTCGGAGGGTTGTGAATCTTTGGAATTCTCTACCCCAGAGGGCTGTGGATGCTCAGTCGTTGAGTATATTCAAGGCTGCGATGGGTAGATTTTTGGACACGAAGGGGATCAAGGGATATGGGGATAGGACGGGGGAGGTGGAGTTGAGGTTGAAGGTATCAGCCCTGATCTTACTGAATGGCGGAGCAGGCTCGAGGGCAGAGGCCTGCTCCTGCTTATATGGCCTTAATCTGGGACCTTTCTGCTCTGCTTGGACTCTGTCTCTCGCCGGGGAACGCTACACCACAGCGACAGCGGAACCGGAGATCGCAAGCGGTCCGTTGAATAGTTCAGAGGTGAACTCTTGGAGATCAGACCAATGTGCTTGTTTTTTTTTTAATCGATAAATATGGCTTCGGGTGCTTCAAAGCTCGTTGCATCCCGCTTGATTGTTTTTTTTTCTTCTGATCTACTGAATCGCACACTAACTTTTCCCTCCTGTCCTTCGCTTCCCCAGTATTTCCAGGCCTACCACGCTCCAGTCTCTGGGATCCCCTCTGTGCTGCCCCCGGCTGGCCCCTTCAGTTCCCTGCAGGGTGCCTTCCAACCCAAGGTACTGTCGCTCTCTCGCTCTCTTTCTTAACAGGTGAACGGTCATTCAAGCTCGGCTTCCCCCCCACCCCCACCTGCCGCGCACAGCGGGCGCCGACACTACGTCGCTCCGCACCCACTTTCTCCCTCACCAGGAGGCTCCCTATTTAATCCACACCCGCAGCCACAATTTCATGGCGATTGATGTAACGCGGGATTTCCACACCCGCTGGTGCCGCGGGACTTGGCGTGAGCCACAAAACGTCTAGCCCCGGCCACTTCCCCAGCCCTCCCCCCCCCCCCCCCCCCCCCATCACCTGTCTGTCTTCCGATACAGTTATCCCAGTTGCAACTGCATCGGAACACAGGGACAGGAGGAGACCGTTGTTCCAACGTTCGACGAGATCCTGGCTGATCTGTGCAGAGGAACAGCCGGAGGCCGTTCAGCACCTCAAGCCTGTTCCGCCCCTCAATCAAATCGTGGCTCATCTGAACACGGGAATAGAAGGAGGCCGTTCAGCCCCTCGCGCCTGGTCCCGCCATTCATGTGATCGTGGCTGATCTGTACATAGGAACGAGGGGGCGCCCATTCAGCCCCTTGAGCCTGTTCCGCCATTCATCGAGGTTGTGGCTGCTCTGCGACCCAACTCCACATAACCGCTTTGGCCCTAATACCCTGGGCTAGCAAAAATCTTATCGCTCTCCGATTTTAAATTATTAATTGAGCTAGCATCTACTGCTTTTTGTGGGTGAGAGTTTCACACTTCTACCACCCTTTGTGTGAAGAAGTGTTTCCTAACTTCTCTCCTGAATGATCTGGCTCTGATTGATTTTAACGTTCTGTCCCCTTGTCCTGGACTCCCCCACCGGCGTAAAAAGTTTTTCTCTAACTACCCTATCAATTCCTTTCAAAATCCTAAAAATAACTCCAGCAAATCACCCCTTAACCTTCAATATTCCAAGCAACACGAGCCTAAGTTATGTAATCTCTCCTCATGACCAGCGCCCAGCATTCTGAGTGGCACTACCGTTCTGATATCACCCCTCCCCGCCCTGTGCCTTTTGCACCTTGTCCTGCTTAACTGTGGGTGAGTCACGTAACCCTCCTAAATTTGTTTCTCTGCTTTGCAGGAGCTCTCTAATCCGGCTTAGAAGAAGAACTTGCATTTCTGTGGCGCCCTTCATGACCTCAGGGCATCCCAAAGTGCTTTACGGCCAATTAAGTACTTTTTGAAGTGTAGTCACTGTTGTAATGTAGGAAACGCGGCAGCCAAGTTGCGCGTAGCAGGCTCCCACAAACAGCAATGTGATAAATGACCAGATCATCTGTTTTATGTGATGTTGGTTGAGTGATAAATGTTGGCCCCAAGACACCGGCGAGAACTCCCCTCTCCTGTACTGGCCGTGGGATCTTTTACATCCACCTGAGAGGACAGGCGGGGCCCTCGGTTTAACATCCCATCCGAAAGACAGCACCTCAGACAGTGCAGCGCTCCCTCGGTGCCGCCCCTCCGACTATTAGCATTGCCCAACATCAACCATCGCCATTAACCCTGCCCCCGCCCCCCTCTAACCCTCACCTCCTGACAACATGCGGGGAGCTCATGGACTTTGTTTCTGCAAGTGTCCCCTCCGATATCTCGACTGCGCTCGAGCAATGCCGGGGGGAATATCGACCGGTAAAAGTGCCCCCTCCGATCTCCTGACTCAGTTTGGGAGAGACATACAGATGTATGAATGTACGGTCAATGACGCACCTCTGGTCCGTCCAGACCGTCCCACGCAAGCGCGATACCTTGTGTATCACAACATATACTTCCCAACCCCACCCCAAACCATGTGAATCTCCTGGGAGTGGAGGAAAACCTGATCTATAAACCTAGGCCAATTTGTGGGGGGAAGAAATCTGGCAAATTCCTCTCCAACTGAGCTCGGTGATCGAAACTAGTCCAGGAGATCACTCTCGCCCTGAATTACCTACCTCTCTAAGAGGTGATCTCCATTCTAGCCAATAACAGGTCCAGCTCTCGCTTGAAGGAATTCAGCGACTCAGTATCCGCGAGATGGCAGCCTGTTCCAGAAGTCCACTATTCTCTGGGGGCAGGGGAGAAGAACCACCTCCTGGCATCTAAACTAGATCTGGCCTTACTGCAACTTAAATTTGTGACCCCTGCTCCTCCCTAACCTATTTAATTGGAACAAACTCAACAGGAACACAATCTATTCCCTTCATTATCTTATACACCTCAATCAGATCCCCCCTAAGTCTACGCTTCTCTAAGGTACCGAGTCCCAACTCTTTTAGCCTATCTTGATAACTAAAATGCTTTATGTAGGAAGTCACACAACACCAGGTTATAGTCCAACAGCTTTATTTGAAATCACAAGCTTTCGGAGCGCTGCTCCTTCGTCAGGTGAAGTGGAGAGAAGCATACAGGCACAGCATATATAGTCAGAGAAAACTGCCAGATGATTACAGGTAATCTTTCTAACTGCCCTTTATCACACCTCGGCAGAGAGGTAATCACAGCAATCAAAGGTGTGAATGGTGTCCAAATAGGTCAGTCAGGAAAACATTACATATGCTATATATGCTGTGCCTGTATGCTTCTCTTCACTTCACCTGACGAAGGAGCAGCGCTCCGAAAGCTTGTGATTTCAAATAAAGCTGTTGGACTATAACCTGGTGTTGTGTGACTTCCTACATTTGTCCACCCCAGTCCAACACCGGCATCTCCACACCATAAGATGCTTTAGACTGGGAATTAGTCTCGTGGCCCTCCTCTGCACCCTCTCCAAAGCCTCAATATCACCCACCATGTGAGGAGACCAAAACTCGACGCACTATTCCAAGTGAGGCCTGAACAAGGTCTTGTACAAGGACAAAACAGTATGCCTCGTCTTGTACTGAATTGTCCTCTGGATACACCCTATTTGCTCTAGCTATTGCTTCACGGCATTGCTCGTGTACCTTTTTCGAGATGTATGCACTAGAATGCCCAAATCTCTTTCGATTTCCACCTCCTTTAATGCCTTTCCCTGAAGGGTGTATGAAAGTTGAGCATTTGCCCTGCCCACGTGCATAACACTGCACTTATCCAAGTTACACGTCATTTGACAGCCGTGAGGCCAATCTCCCAACACATTAAGATCCGCCTGAAGCAGACGAGCACCGTCTACAGTCCTAGCACTCGCACAGATCTGGGTATCCTCTGCAAATTGGCAGATCTACCAGTAAAAGTGGCCCCCTCCGCTCTTGTGACTCCCTTCGAGCAATGCCAGGGGATATCGACCAGGGAAAGTGCCGCCACTGACCTCCTGACTGCGTTCGAGCAATGCCACGGGAGGTGTACCAGTAAAAGTGTGCAGCCCCTGTACTTCCTGTCGCGCTCAGTCGATGGCGATCCCTATTGTCCGAAAACGGCGCGTCCTCCCGTGAGCAGCCCGCCCCCCCCCCCGCATGAAGTGTGTGCCCCCTCCACGCATTGGTTGTCAATGGGCTTGACTCTACCCCGAGGTGATGCTGCGAGCCCCGTGAGCATTGCTCGCTGCGCTTGGGTGGGAGCTGAACACGGTGTTTGTCCCCGTTCTGCATGCAGAGGTCTAAACTTTTTGTCTGTCTTGCGTTCCAGACTCCCAATCCCGAGCTGGCTTCCCGATCAGGGCCGGTACCTCACGCCCTACTCCAGAAGGACCCCAGGGTAAGCAAGAGTCTGGCACGCGCTCAGTTTCGACTGGCAAGCCTGCAGCGCTTATCGCCTGAAGGGAGCCGTCTCGACGGAGAAAAGAAAAAACGCACTTGCATTTCTACAGCGCCTTTTGTGCCTCAGGACGACCCAAAGCGCTTCACAGCCAATGGATTACTTTTTTGAAATGTAGCCACTGTTGTGTAGGGCAACGTGGCAGTCAATGTGCGCACAGCAAGCACACAAACAGCAATGTGATAAATGACCAGATGATTTTTTTTTAGTGATGTTTGTTGAGGGATAAATATTGGTCCCTGGACACTGAGGAGAACTCCCCTTTGCTGCTCTTCTAATAGAGTTGTGGGATTTTACATCCACCTGGCGGTGCCCTCGGTTTGACGTCTGATCGGAAAGAACGTACCTCCGACCGCGCGGCCCTCCCTCGGCGCTGCCCCTCCGACCGCGCGGCCCTCCCTCGGCGCTGCCCCTCCGACCGCGCGGCCCTCCCTCGGCGCTGCCCCTCCGACCGCGCGGCCCTCCCTCGGGCAACTGGGAAGTGTCGGCCTCGATTTATAGGAGGCTCAAGACTCTGGAGAGCGTGGGGCTCAAACCCACAACCTCCTGACTCCGAGGAGACGAACTGAGTGAAATTGACAGGGCCCCGGATTAAATCCCATCGATTCACGACTGTCACCAGTACAAGCATTCGACATGTCCCAACGGATCGGCAATGTAGAAAGATTTCACTGCCCGCCCCCCTCCACCTCACTTGCCAGTACGGTTGATTCTGTTGACAAAACTGGTCGCCACCTCCTCCTCTGTTCCTCTAACCCACCATCGACGACTCCCCAGTTTGTCTGTTTGCTCTCTAATATTCGGATTCTCTTTAAGTAGCTGCTCTCCATCCGCCCCTCGATTTCTTGACTCACCGCTCTTGAAACGCTCCTCACTGTATCAGCCGTAGCTCAGTAATTGCATTCTCGGGAGGGTTGCTAAAGATTTCTCGTTCACCATTGGGAGAAGAGCAATGGAGAAGCAGTCTCCCCCTGCCCACCCTCTTCACCCCCTGCACCCCCCAACCCCCCCAGGCGTCCTGGGGCCCAACGCTCCTCCCCTCAACCGAACGTATAAATCCATAAGGGAATTCAGGAGAAACTTCTTTACCCAGAGAGCAGTGAGAATGTGGAACTCGCTGCCACAGGGAGAAGTTGAGGCGAATAGTATCGATGCATTTAAGGGGAAACTTGATAAACACATGACGGAGAAAGGAATAGAAGGATATGCTGATATGGTGAGATGAAGTAGGGTGGGAGGAGGCTTGTGTGTGGTCATAAACACAGGCACGGACCAGTTCGGGTGAATGGCCTGTTTCTGGGCTGTAAAATTCTATGAAAAGACCAGGACAATAACATTAAACGGTGTTAAATTCAAAGGAAATACGGGAATAACTCAGCAACTGGAGTAGTGGGAGGCGTCCAACAGAGGCTAGGTGGAACATCTTTAAAGGAATAATGCGGAGCATGTTGAATAAATGTCTGTGTATTGAGTAGAATGGGTCTATATTCTCGGGAGTTTAGAAGAATGAGAGGTGATCTCATTGAAATGTATTACATTTTTCGAGGGATTGACAGGGTAGAATGCTGAGAAATTGTTTCCCCTGGCTGGGGAGTTTAGAACTAGGGGTCATTGTCTCAGGATAAGGGGTTCGGCCATTTAGGACTGAGATGGGGTGAAATTTCTTCACTGAGGGTTGTGAATCTTTGGAATTCCCTACCACAAAGGGCTGTGGATGCTCAGTCATTGAGTATAGTCAAGATGGAGATCGATAAGATTTTTAGACACTACGGGAATCAAGGTACAGGAAACTTTGTGCTATCCGGCACCGACGGGACCGAGCTGCTGCCGTTCCCTCAAAACTGCCGGACACTCCAGAGCTAATGTTGAAACATACGGAGATTTCATCTCCGTATGAATCAACAAACCCCTCTAAACAGTCGGCAAGCGTCTCTAGCTGAAGCTGTTGCTTAGCTGCAGACGTTGCAGAGCTTGACTGTTCAAAAAAAGCAAAGAAAAGAAACGAAAAGAATAAAAAACGGCTCCTGATTTTTGCCGGTGGCTCGAGCTTGCCGGACGGTTCGCCTCTGAATAACACAAAGTTTCCTGTACATGGGGATAGGACGGGACTGTGGAGTTGTGGTGGAGATCTGCCGTGATCTTCTTGAATTGCGGACCAGGCTCGAGTGGCCGACTCCTACTTCAATTTCTTACATTCTTAGAAACCACGCAGATTAACTGGGGCTTTCAACTGATTTGCTGTTTCTGGGATCTTGCTGTGCACAACAATGGCCAGGGTAGTTGACAGAGTTTGCTATGCGAAATATATTCAGTTGTGGAGACGTGACTATTGGAATGAGAGCCTTTTTTTTAAAAAAAAATCCTAACTCTCTCTGGAGTCTGGTTAGTGAGATTGTGACGTTTTCTTTGTCATGTTCTTCCTACAGTTAACTGATGCATACAGACCAACTATACGGGTGAGTACAGAAATCTTATTCACTTAACTTTTCTTCCTTGTTATTTAATTTGTAACCCTTGCTTTCCAAACTGAGGAAGCAGCTCGCACACACGGAGCAGGAAAGGCCCAGGCTCCATCCCCGGCCTGTGCTGATCTCCCACCCGGTGTGGGACTGAGCCCCATAATCCAGGCCTACGCAACCCCGGTGCCAGTACTGTACTCTTGGAGGGGCAGTACAGGAAACTTTGTGCTATCCGGCACCGACGGGACCGAGCTGTTGCCGTCCCATCAAAACTGCCGGACAAACCAGCGCTAATGTTGAAACATGCGGAGATTTTGAGCTCCGTATCTGGCAACAAACCCTGTTGCTTAACAGCTTCTAAACAGTCGGCCGTACCTTGCAAGCGTCTCTGTACCTTAGCAACAGCTTCAGCGAGACCTTGCAGAGCCTGACTGGTGGAAAAAAAAAAGCAACGGAAAAAAAAACCTAACGAAATGGCTCCTGATTTTTGCCGGTGTACTGAGGGAGCACTGCACTGTCGGAGGGTTAGTACTGAGGGAGTGCTGCACTGTCGGAGGGGCAGTACTGAGGGAGTGCTGCACTGTCGGAGGGGCAGTACTGTGGGAGCGCTGCACTCTCGGAGGGGCAGTACTGAGGGAGCGCTGCACTCTCGGAGGGTTAGTACTGAGGGAGTGCTGCACTGTCGGAGGGGCAGTACTGTGGGAGCGCTGCACTGTCGGAGGGGCTGACTTTTGGATGAGGCGTTAGAATCATAGAATGGTTACAGCACAGAAGAAGGCCATTCGGCCCGTAGAGCCCGTGCCGGCTTTCTGCAGGAGCACTTCAGCTAGTCTCACTCCCCCGCCCTTTTCCCCGTAGCCCTGCAAATTTCTTTCCTTATCCAACTCCGTTTTGAAAGCGGTGATTGAGTCTGCCTCCACCACCCTTTCAGGCAGTGCATTCCAGATCTTAACCACTCGCTGCATAAAAATGATTTTTCTTACATCACCTTTGGTTCTTTTGCCAATCACCTTAAATCTGTGTCATCTGGTTCTCGTCCCTTTTGCCAATGGGAACAGTTTCTCTCTCTCTCTACTCTGTCCAGACCCCTCAGGATTTTGAACACCTCTATCAAATCTCCTCTCAATCTTCTCTGCTCCAAGGAGAACAATGCCAGCTTCTCCAGTCTATCACCATAACTGAAGTCCCTCATTCCTGGAATCATTCTCGTAAATCTTTTCTGCACCCTACAGCATTAGGAAAGCAAATGGTATATTGGCCTTTATTACAAGAGGATTTGAGTATAAGAGTAAAGACGTCTTACTGCAATTATATAGGGCCCTGGTGAGACCACACCTGGAGTATTGTGTACAGTTTTGGTCTCCTTACCTAAGGAAGGATACACTTGCCATAGAGAGAGTGCAATGAAGATTCACCAGACTGATTCCTGGGATGGGATGGGGGGGTGGGGGTGTGTTGTGCTATGAGGACAGATTGAGTAGACTAGGCCTATATTCTCTCGAGTTAGCTGGGGAGTCTAGCACCAGGGGTCACAGTCTCAGAATAAGGGGTCGGCCATTTAGGACTGAGATGAGGAGAAATTTCTTCACTAACTGTGGAAATTATGAAGCCCAACATCCCGTAAGCCTTTCTAACTGCTTTCTCAGCCTGCCCTGCCACCTTCAACGATTTGTGCACACATACCCCCAGGTCTCTCTGTTCGTGCATCTCCCTTTTTAAAATTGTACCATTTAGTTTATATGTCCTCTCCTCATTTTTTCTAACAAAATGTATCACGTCACTCTTTTCTGCGTTAAATTTCATCTGCCACGTGTCCGCCCATTTCACCAGCCTGTCTGTCTTCTTGAAGTCTATCACTCTCCACCTCACTGTTCACTATACTTCCAAGTTTTGTGTCATCTGCAAATTTTAAACTTGTGCCCTGTACACCCACATCTAAGTCATTATAGAAACATAGAAACTAGGAGCAGGAGTAGGCCATTCGGCCCTGCTCCGCCATTCAACGAGATCATGGCTGATCATCCAAACCCTAGCACCCGGTCCCTACACCGACAGCCATCCCACCCAAGCCCTATCCCCGTATTTAATCCCCCCTAACACTAAGGGCCAATTTTTATCATGGCCAATCAACCTAACCCGCACATCTTTGGACTGTGGGAGGAAACCAGAGCACCCGGAGGAAACCCACGCAAACACGGGGAGAATGTGCAAACTCCACACAGACAGTCACCCGAGGCCGGATTTGAACCCGGGTCCCTGGCGCTGTGAGGCAACAGTGCTAACCACTATGCCACCGTGCTGCGATTATTATATATCAAGAAAAGCAGTGGTCCTAGAACCGACCCCTGGGGAACACCACTGTGTACCTTCCTCCAGTCCGAAAAACAACCGTTCACCACTACTCTCTGTTTCCTGTCACTTAGCCAATTCCGTATCCGTGCTGCCACTGTCCCTTTTATTCCACGGGCTTCAACTTTGCTGGCAAGCCTATTATGTGGCACTTTGTCGAACACCTTTTGGAAATCCATGCACACTGTCAACCGCATTACCCTCATCAACCCTCTCTGTTACCTCATCAAAGAACTCTATCAAGTTAGTTAAACACGATTTGCCTTTAACAAATCCGTGCTGGCTTTCCTTAATTAATCCACACTTGTCCAAGTGACTGTTAATTTTGTCCCTGATTACTGTTTCTAAAAGCTTCCCCACTACCGAGGTCAAACTGACTGGCCTGCAGTTGCTGGGTTTATCCTTGCACCTTTTTTTGAACAATGGTGTAATATTTGCAATTCTCCAGTCCTCTGGCACCACCCCGTATCTATGGAGGATTGGAATATTATGGCCAGTACATCTGCGATTTCCTCCCTCGATTCGCTCAGCATCCTAGGATGCATCCCATCCTCTCCTGGTGATTTATCTACTTTATGTACAGTCAGCCTTTCTAATACCTCCTCTTTATCAATTTTATCCTATCAAGTATCTCCACTACCTCCTCCTATACTATGTCTATGGCAGCATCCTCTTCTTTGGTGAAGACAGATGCAAAGTACTCGTTTAGTACCTCAGCCTTGCCCTCTGCCTCCATGCATAGGTCTTTTTGGTCCCTAATCGGCCCCACCCCTCCTCTTACTACCCTTTTACTATTTATATGCCTATAGAAGACTTTCGGATTACCTTTTATGTTGGCTGCCATTCTATTCTCATATCCTCTCTCTGCCCCTCTTATTTTCTTTTTCACTTCTCCTCTGACCTTTCTATATATAGCCTGATTCTCAGATGTCTTTGCAGCCTGACATCTGTCATACGCACTCTTTTTCTGCTTCATCATATTCTCTATCTCTTTCGTCATCCAGGGACCCCTGACTTTAGTTGCCCTGCCTTTCCCCCTAGTGGGAATGTACCTCAACTGTACCCGAACTATTTCCTCTTTAAAGGCAGCCCATTGTTCCACTACAGTTTTGCCTGTCAATCTTTGATTCCAGTTTACCCGTGCCAGATCCGTTCTCATCCCACTGAAATTGGCCTTCCCCTGTTAAACATTTTTACTCTAGATTGCTCCCTGTCCTTTTCCATAGCTAATCTAAACCTTATGATATTATGATCACTGTTCCCTAAATGTTCACCTACTGACACTTGCTCCACTTGACCTACCTCATTCCCCAGAACCAGATCCAGCAATGCCTCCTCGTTTGGCCAGAAACATACTGATCAAGAAAGTTCTCCTGAACACACTTCAGAAATTCTTCCCCTTCTCTGCCCTTAACACTGTTACGATCCCAGTCTATATTAGGATAGTTGAAATCCTCCATTATTGCTACTCTAGTTCTTGCACCTCTTTATAATTTCTCTGCAAATTTGCCCCTCCATATTTTTCCCACTATTTGGCGGCCTATAGAATACACCTAGTAGTGTAATGGCACCTCTATTAATTCTTAACTCTAACCAGATAGATTCTGTCCTTGACCCCTCCAGGACATCCTCCCTCTCCAGCACTGTAACATTCTCCTTAACCAATACTGCCACACCACCTCCTAGCTTTCCTGAGCTCCTTATAACCAGGAATATTTAGGACCCAATCCTGCCCTTTTTTGAGCCAGGTCTCAGTTATTGCCACAACATCATATTCCCATGTGGCTATTTGTGCCTGCAGCTCACTTACCTTGTTTACTACGCTTTGTGCGTTCACATACATACTCTGTAAACCCATCTTCGACCATCCTGTATCCTCCCTTAGTTTGACCCTACCTAATACCTTACTATTTCTTAGCAGTGTTCTCTGCCTCTCCCAATCCGTTGAGCACTTTATTTCCCCTTTCTAATGGTACATCCTGCTGCCAAATTAGTTTAAACCCTCCCCAACAGCACTAGCCAATCTCCCCACGAGGATATTGGATCCGGCCCTGTACAGGTCCCACCTCACCCAGAACCGGTCCCAATGCCCCAGGAATCTAAAGCCCTCCCTCCTGCTCCATCTGTCCAGCCACGCATTCATCTGCGCTATCCTCCTATTTCAATACTCGGTAGCGCCTGGAGATTACAACCTTTTGAGGTCCTGCTTTTTAATCTCTTTCCCAGCACCCTAAAATCTGCCAGCAGGACCTCATCCCTCTTTCTGTCTATGTCGTTGGTACTGATGCGGACCACGACCTCTGGCTGTTCACCCTCCTGCCTCAATGTTCTGCAGCCGCTCGGTGACATCCTTGACCCTGGCACTTAATACTCCACCTCCTCGCTGCTGCCCCTGCTCCAGTCTGCACTCTCTCTGGGCCTCCCGCTCGATTTATACTCCGCCTCCTCGCTGCCGCCACTGCTCCAGTCTGCACTCGTTCTGGGCCTCCCGCTTGATTTATACTCCACCTCCTTCAAACGATTATTTTTAGTTTTAATTTGTTAATTTAGTTTAAGTTATTAATTCAATAAAGTTATAGGTAATACTCTCCCAGTTCTGAATTGAATCCACATACCTAACCTGGAGAGCAAAAGAGCTGTAATACTCAGCAACCAGTTACCTACCTGCTGTCCTGTGATGTCACTCCTTTTGTTTTAAGTCACCGCCGCTCCCGCTCAGGTCTGCGCTGTGTCCTGGGCCTTCTCCGGTGCTCCCTTTAAGCCGCTGCCGCCAATCCCGCTCACGCCTGTTTTGTGTCCTGGGCCTTTTCCCGTACTCCCTTTAAGCCGCCGCTCCCGCTCAGGCCCGCACTATGTCCTGGGCCTTCTCCAATGCTCCCTTTAAGCCGCTGCCGCCAATCCTGCTCACGCCTGCGTGGTGTCCTGGGCCTTTTCCCGTGCTCCCTTTAAGCCACTCCCGCTCACGCCTGTGTTGTGTCGGGGCCTTCTCCAGTGCTCCCTTCAAGCCGCTCCCGCTCACGCCTGCGTTGTGTCCTGGGCCTTTTCCCGTGCTCCCTTTAAGCCTCTGCCGCCGCTCCCGTTTAAGTCCGCGTTCGTTAAACCGAGGCCACGTCTGCTCTCTCAGGTGGAACACACAAGATCCCACAGCCACTATTGGAAGAAGAGTAGGGTGAGTTCTCCCCAGTGTCCTGCGGACAATATTTATCCCTCTACCAGCCAACCAATAAAAGCAGATTATCTGGTTATTATCGCATTGCAGTTTGTGGGAGCTTGCTGTGCGCAAATTGGCTGCCGTGTTTCCTACATTACAACAGTGACTACACTTCAGAAGGTACTTCATTGGCTGTGAAGCGCTTTGAAATGCAAGTCTTTCTATCTCACCAACCAACCCTCTCCTTCCCCAGGACCCTCCTTCCGAAACATTTTTCTTCTGGGTTGAGCAGGGGGGCTTTTAAAGTGCTTTACAGTGCGGGGAGGGAATTGGCGGGGGGTGGGGGCATTGTAGCAACTCGATGAGTGTCACATCTCGAGGAGCTGGAACTGCTCCGTGCGGGCGTGAAGGCCGAGGCGGTCGCTCAACAGGGATGATGCCGGGAAACCTAACCGCTTACAGTGCATCAAAGGAAGAAAGACTTTCATTTATGCAGCCCCTTTCACCACCTCAGGACGTCCCAAAGCGCTTCACAGTGAAGTCTGGTCGCTGTTGTAATTTTGGAAATGCGGCAGTAAATTCGCACACGGCAAGCTCCCACAAACAGCAATGTGGTAATCTGTTTTGGTGATGTTGATTGAGGAATAAAAATTGGCCAGGACACCGGGGCGAGCTCCCCTGCTCCTCTTCGAAATAGTGCCATGTCCACCTGAGAGAGCAGGGAAGTCATCTTAACTGAGTATGTTCGGATGTCAATCATAGTCTAATTGCATTTGTTTGGCGAACATCCTTTAGATCGGCAGCTCAAGGTCGGAAAAAAACAGGAAATGACTGGCTTTCTTCCTCTTATACTTTTTAAAAGAAATAATGTTTAGGTATAAATTTGGAGGAGTTTATTCCAAGTGTGACATGCAATGTAGAGACTAGACTTTTTATATATACTAACAGATCTCCCGTAGCGTTGCTCATGGTAAGTTGAATGTTGCACTGGTTTATAAGGGTAAGAGCACCGTACCATGCAATGCACAAAATATTATTCTGTTGAAGTGGAACTGTGTCCCTCTTAAAGCCACAAACTCTTAATCTGTTGCTAAGTAAACATGGCCTCGGGTCACTCAGAGTTCAATTGCTGTATGGTGGGGGTACTTTGCAAATTTTAACCTTCCGATCAGTTTGGAGAGTGTTTTTCATCTTTGACAAAGCATTACATCTTTGGCGTGGCTTAAGTACACTCTGAGGTGCGTTTTTTAATGTAAACTAGCGGACCTCCGATGACGCTACTCGCAGTAGGTTGAATGGTATACTGCTTTAGACAGGTGGGTGTTGTGTAATGTAATACACAATGCACTGTTCTGCTAATGTGCAGCTGTGTGCTACTTGGTATGTTCCTTTAAGTTACAAGGTGTAATTGATGCAACTTGAATCAGTTAGAGAAGAATTGGTCATAGCCCATCCCGGGGTCAATTAGAGTTTGTCGAAGGTTCCTCGGATCAATTAGAGTTTATGGAAAGATTTTCGGGTCAGTTGGAGTTTATAGAAGGTTCCTCGGGTCAATTGGAGTTTATAGGAGATTCCTCGGGTCAATTGGAGTTTATAGGAGATTCCTCGGGTCAATTGGAGTTTATAGAAAGTTCCTCGGGTCAATTGGAGTTTATAGAAGGTTCCTCGGGTCAATTGGAGTTTATAGGAGGTTCCTCGGGTCAATTGGAGTTTATAGAAGGTTCCTCGAGTCAATTGGAGTTTATAGAAGGTTCCTCGGGTCAATTGGAGTTTATAGAAGGTTCCTCGGGTCAATTGGAGTT
This sequence comes from Somniosus microcephalus, assembly GCF_052327205.1. NCBI lineage: Eukaryota > Metazoa > Chordata > Chondrichthyes > Squaliformes > Somniosidae > Somniosus > Somniosus microcephalus. The sequence continues at coordinate 44,769,063 of NW_028225179.1, forward strand.
TATAGAAGGTTCCTCGGGTCAATTGGAGTTTATAGAAGGTTCCTCGGGTTAATTAGCGTTTATAGAAGGTTCCTCGGGTCAATTGGAGTTTATAGAAGGTTCCTCGGGTCAATTGGAGTTTATAGAAGGTTCCTCGGGTCAATTGGAGTTTATAGAAGGTTCCTCGGGTTAATTAGCATTTATAGAAGGTTCCTCGGGTCAATTGGAGTTTATAGAAAGTTCCTCGAGTCAATTAGCGTTTATAGAAGGTTCCTCGGGTCAATTGGAGTTTATAGAAGGTTCCTCGGGTCAATTGGAGTTTATAGAAGGTTCCTCGGGTTAATTAGCGTTTATAGATGCCCTCTGCTGTTGGCTGGCAGTCCCATCACCTCCCCTTTCCTCATGCCTTCGCTTCTCTGTCTTCCTTGCTCACGGGCCTGTGCTCTCCTCCCTTTCCCGGTGTTCAGAACAGATGGCAATAACCAAACCAACCCAACCCCCAGAGAGCCTGTTTCCGGCCCATGAAAGTTACACTAATTGCCAACTGTGCCATCTGCGGACTCCCCCAGCCAGCAAGGACCCATTCAATCAGATGGTGGCTGATCTGCATTTCAACTCCATTTACCCGCCTTTGCTCCATCTCCCTCGAGACCCTACAAAAAAAACTCGATTTCGGTCTTGAAACCTCCAATTGACCCCCAGCCATCCACAGCCTTTTGGGGGTAAAAGTTACAGATTTCCACTAGACTTTGTGAAGAATTGCTTCCTGATTTCACTCCTGAACAGCCTGGCTCTAACCCTTGTTCTGGGTTCCCCCCTCCCCCCATATCTACATATCTACCCTATCGCATCCTTCAATCGTCGATCAGATCACCCCTTATCCTTTTAAACTGGAGGGAATACAAGCCTAGCCTATGCAACCCGTCCTCATAAGTTAACCCGGTATCATTCTGAAAGATCTTACCACCCCCCCACCCCACCTTGAGGCTGCTTGCTGAAGTGCTCCCTGTGCAGGAACCTCGGGAAGGATATATTGGCCTTGGAAGTGGGGGTTGCAGCCGCAGATTCGCTCGAACCATGCTGCGAGGGTTAAATCCCGAGGACAGGTTGCACAGACGTGGATTGCGTTCCCTTTGAGTACAGAAGGCCGAGGGGGCGATCTGAACGAGGCGTTTAGAGTGATCAAGGGATTCGCTAGGGCAAGATGCACAGAAGCTATTTTCTCCCCTTATCCTTGTGTTCTCTCTCTCTCTTTCTCTCTCTTTCCCGCTAATTTTCAAGTGCAGAAAAGGTTAAACGAAAAAGAGGTCCCGCTCTCCATCTTGACGCGATGTTAAATTCTAATTCTAATTCCCCACCCCAATGTTAAAGCCAAGTTCAGGAAACTCTCGATTTACCAGCACCTAAATAACCGGAAATCTCTGTTAACCGGCAAAATTCAGGAGTAGGTTTGGGTAAGTTTTACTTCATATTAGTGGCCGGTCCTGGATCTGTGGCTGTGTAATCGGGGTGCCTGCACTTGTTGCTAAGCAACAGGGATGCTTGGTCTGTGGCCGGGGTTCTTGCACCTGTTGCTAAGCAACAGGGAAGCCTGGATTTGTTGCTGTGTACGGGGCTCTCGTACCTTTTAAACTATACCTCTCTGTAATCCGGACTTTTTGATAAACCGGCACCAAGCCTGTCCCGTCGGTGCCGGATAAAAAAGAGTTTCCTGTTATTATTTTTTTCTTTCTGAAAGTTGTGTGGTCTTTTGAGGTGCAGGTCCTGACCATTTTATTTATTTATTTCTTTATTTGTTTGACCCTACAGAAGCCCGGTAAATGGTGTGCGATGCACGTGCGCATCGCGTGGATGATCTATCGGCACCAGGAGAAGAACAAGGTACATTCGCTATTTGTTTGAGGTGCTTGGACGCGTTCAAACAAGTAATCGTTTGTAGCGTGGGCCGCCGCAGGTTTACCTTTTAAATTTTTTCCCCCTGCTCTCAGTTTCCGCTATTTCCACCGCCCACCTCTGCTTTTTCCAGTTGCTTTCAATCTGTGCCCTCTAGTTACCAACCCTCCTGCCAATGGAAACCATTTCTCCCCCTCTACTGTACCAAAACCCCTTTCATGATTTTAAACACACCTATTGACATAAGAAAACTACTAGGCACTTGGTCTAAGCATTAAACAAAGCTTTCATCAACTGTTTTACAACATGGCGGTCTAGTTGTGTCCTTCACTAGTTCCTGTTAAGAATGTTCTGCGCAAGCTGGGCCCGTGCCCGAGTATTTATACTCTCCCTGGACAGCGCCACCCGTAGGCCACTCAGTATTATTTCATAAGTCTTTCTTTCATGAATGACTGATTCATGTCACCTACCAAATCTCCCCTTAACCTTCTCTGCTCTAAGGAGAACAACCCCAGCTTCTCCAGTCTCCACATCACTGAAGTCCCTCATCCCAGGTACCATTCTGGTCAATCTCCCCTTAACCTTCTCTGCTCTAAGGAGAACAATCCCAGCTTCTCCAGTCTCTCCACAACAATGAAGTCCCTCATCCCTGGTACCATTCTGGTCAATCTCCCCTTAACCTTCTCTGCTCTAAGGAGAACAATCCCAGCTTCTCCAGTCTCTCCACAACAATGAAGTCCCTCATCCCTGGTACCATTCTGGTCAATCTCCCCTTAACTTTCTCTGCTCTAAGGAGAACAATCCCAACTTCTCCAGTCTCTCCATGTAACTGAGGTCCCCCATCCCCTGGTACCAAGTGCGGTGCCCAGAATTGGACACAACACACTCCAGTTGGGGCCTAATGAGTGATTTATAAGGGTGTAGCATAACCTCATTGCTTCTGCCTGTATGTTTTTTTAACAGCCTTCTCAACTTGTCCTGCCACCTTCGAAGACTTGTGTACGTACACCCCCCCCCCCCCCCCAGGAGTCTCTGTTCCTGCACCCCCATTAAAATTAAACCACTTCCTTTTCCCCACCCCTGCACCTACTCCCTAAGAACTTGAGCTAAGAGGGTGCAGAATTTACAAGAATGGTACCAGGGATGAGGGATTTCAGTTATGTGGAGAGACTGGAGAAGCTAGGGTTGTTCTCCTTAGAGCAGAGAAGGTTAAGGGGAGATTGACCAGAATGGTTCCAGGGATGAGAGACTTCAGTGATGTGGAGAGACTGGAGAAGCTGGGGTTGTTCTCCTTAGAGCAGAGAAGGTTAAGGGGAGATTTGACAGCGGTGTTCAAAATCATGAACGGTTTTGATTGAGTAAATAAGGAGATGCTGTTTCCAGTGCCAGGAGGGTCGGTAACCAGAGGACACAGATTTAAGGTAACTAGCAAAAGAACCAGAGGGGGAGATGAGGTGAGTTTTTTTTTTACTCAGTGAGTTGTTGTGATCTGGAATGCACTGCCTGAAAGCAGATTCAGTAGAAATTTTCAGAAGGGAATTGGACAAATATTTAAAAAGGGAAAATTTGCAGGGCTATCGGGAAAGAGCAGGGGGGAGTGGGACTAATTGGATTGCCCATTCAAAGAGCCGGCACAGGCACGATGGGCCAAATAGCCTCCTGCTCAGTCGTTGAGTATATTCAAGACAGATCGATAGATTTTTGCATACTAAGGGATATGGGGATCGTGCGGAAAGTTGGGAGCTGAGGAAGAAGATCAGCCGTGATCATTGGCGTGAATCTTGCCATTCATGTGAAAATGACTTATGTAATAATACTGGGCAGCCTGCTGGTGGCGCTGTCCAGGGAGAGTATAAATACTCTGGCATGGGCCCAGCTTGCTCAGGACATTCTTTAACAGGAACTCGTGAAGAACACATCTAGATCTCCAAGTTGAAAAACAGTTGATTAAAGCCTTGTTTAATACTCAGATCAAATGCCTAGTAGTTTTCTAACGTCAATCATATTGAATGGCGGAGCAGGCTGAAATGGCCTACTCCTGCTCCTATTCCTTACGTTCTTCTGTCCTGTGCTGTGTCATTCTATGACCCATTCATCTGAGTTGCAAAATCTCCCCCCCCCCCACCCCACTCAAAGCACTGGGGAGCGGTCTCTGGTTCCGAGGGCACCTGCTGCCCTCTGGTAACCACCCGTCCCGTTTCCCCCCCCTACCGCCCCAATCCGGCTGTCGTACCCAGCGTGGGTGTTTCACCAGCAGGTTGGTGTTGGCGGCGGGGGGTGGTGTGCAGGTCCTGGGAGTCCATTACCTCCCTGAGCCTGATCCTGCCCTGCTCCTTTCAGGCTCCCTGTGGAGGACCTCAGCAAGGATATATTGGCCTTGCAGGGGGTGCAGCGCAGATTCACCAGAATGATACCCGGGGGCTTAAAGGGTTAAATCACGAGGACAGGTTGCACAGACTTGGCTTGTATCCCCTTGAGTTTAGAAGATTAAGGAATGATCTAATTGAGGTGTTTAAAATGATCAAAGGAGTTGATAAGGTAGATAGAGAGTGACATGAATCAACTGAGCGGCCTGCGGGTGGCGCTGTCCAGGGAGAGTATAAATACTCAGGCATGGGCCCAGCTTGCGCAGGACATTCTTAACAGGGACTAGTGAAGGACACAACTAGACCTCCATGTTGTAAAACAGTTGATTAAAGCTTTGTTTAACGCTTAGACCAAGTGCCGAGTAGTTTTCTTACGTGCGAGAGAGAAACTATTTCCTCTGGTGGGGGGGGAAGTCCACAAGGGGGCATAACCTTAAAATTAGAGCCAGGCCGTTCAAGGCTGATGTCAGGAAGCAGTTCTTCACACAAAGGGTAGTGGAAATCTAGAACTCTCCTCCCCCAAAAGGCTGTGGAATCTAGGGGTCAATTGAAATGTTCAAGACTGAGATCAATAGATTTTTGTTGGGTCAGGGTATCAAGAGATATGGAGCTAAGACAGGTACAGGAAACTTTCGATTTACCGGCACCTAAATAACCGGAAATCTCGGTTAACCGGCAAAGTTCAGGAGTAGGTTCAGGTAACTTTTGTTACTTGCCTTCCTCCATTTGTTGCTGTGCAAGGGTGTGGCTGCAGCTGTTGCTAAGCTACAGAGACGCTTGCAACTTGTGGCCATTGTTCTGAAGCCAGGGTTTGTTGCTTTATAGGGAGCTGTCAGCTCCGTATCTTTTACTATAGCGTTCGGTGATCCGGAATTTTTGATGAACCGGCACCACGTTGGTCCCGTCTGTGCCGGATTTTAAAAAAAGTTTCCTGTAGGTGGAGTTGAGGTACAGATCAGCCATTGAATAGCAGAGCAGGATTGAGGGGCAGAACGGCCTCCTCCTGTTCCTGTGGTCAGACCAGATGCAGACACCCGTAGACCAGGAAGAGGGCGGGATTGTCCATCCCAGGTGGTAAGTGTAGAAGGAGCAGGGAGCCTCTGGGTACGACAAACAACCTCCGACTGGCATCAAACTAAGGCAGTCAAGTCCCAGTGGAGGAGCTGATTTGAATTCGGGGCCATGTCTGGCGATTGCTGGGAGGAGCAGGAATCGGACCTTGCTCCCCATTTCCGCCCCAACCACCACCTCCTCGGGTTTCGGAGATGGGAAGTGTAATCCCTGGGGCGTTTATCGGTTTCGCTGTTCCGGAATGTTCCCTGACCATGGCTCTCTCCACCCCCACTTCCAGATGATGCACGTGGACCATCACAAGCTGGACTTCACCAAGACCGACCTCCTGACCCGGGGCCCAAGCGTTTTCGGGCCCATCGCACACTCGCACGACCTGGCCCGGCCTGCCACACTCTTCACTGCTACAGGTACGGGCAAGTATTGATGGGGAGAAGCCATTTGGTTTTTTTTTATTGTTCGTTCATGGGTTGTGGGCGTCGCTGGCAAGGCCAGCATTTATTGCCCATCCCTAATCGCCCTCGAGAAGCTGATGGTGAGCCACTGCAGTCCGTGTGGTGAAGGTGCTCCCACAGTGCAGTTAGGGAGGGAGTGCCAGGATTTTGACCCAGCCACGATGAAGGATCGGCCGATATATTTCCAAGTCAGGATGGTGTGTAACTTGGAGGGGATCTTGGAGGGTGGTGGTGTTCCCATGCGCCTGCTGCCCTTGTCCTTCTAGGTGGACGAGGTCGCGGGTTTGGGAGGTGCTGCCGAAGAAGCCTTGGCGAGTTGCTGCAGTGCATCTTGTAGATGGTACACACTGCAGCCACGGTGCGCTGGTGGTGGAGGGAGTGAATGTTTAAGGTGGTGGATGGGGTGCCAATCAAGCGGGCTGCTTTGTCCTGGATAGTGCTGAGCTTCTTCAGTGTTGTTGGAGCTGCACTCATCCAGGTAGAACAACATCTCTCTCAAGATCTCCTCTGCCCCATGGAGCATTTAACACTCCACCTGTGCCCTGGGGTCTGGAGTCTGATACACCTGTTGCCTCAACACTCTCGCCTCTGAGTCAGAAAGTTGAGGGTTCAAGTCCCACTCCAGACACTTGAGCACAGAAAGCTAGGCTGACGCTCCAGTTAAGTACTAGGGAGTGCTGCACTGCCAGAGGTGCCGTCTTTCGGATGAGATGTGAAACCGAGGTCCCGTCTGCTCTCTCGGGTGGATGTAAAAGATCCTATGGCACTATTTCGAAGAAGAGCAGGGGGAGTTCTCCCCGGTGTCCTGGCCAATATTTATCCCTCAATCAACATCCCTAAAACAGATTATCTGGTCATTATCTCATTGCTGTTTGTGAGAGCTTGCTGTGCGCAAATTGGTTGCTGCATTTCCGACTTTACAATAGTGAGTACACTTCAAAAGTACTTCGTTGGCTGGGAAGAGCTTTGGGAAATCCTGAGGTTGTGAAAGGCGCTACAGTATATAAATGCAAGTTTTTCTTTTTTAGACCCGTGTAATATTCACACACCTATACCTTGGACCGTGAGAGTCTGATAAACACACCTATACCTTCGACCCCGAGAGCCTGATAATCACACCTATACCTTGGACCCTGAGACTCTGATAATCACACCTGTACCGTAGACTGTGAGAGCACCCACACTCTGACCTTTCGCCCGAGTCGTAGTGCTTTGAAACATAGAAACATAGAAGATAGGAGCAGGAGTAGGCCATTCGGCCCCTCAAGCCTGCTCCGCCATTCAATGAGATCATGGCTGATCATCCAAATTCAGTACCCTGTCCCTGCTTTCTCCCCACATCCCTTGATCCCTTTAGCCTTAAGAAATATATCTAACTCCTTTTTGAATATATTTAATGAATTGGCCTCAACTGCCTTCTGTGGTAGAGAATTCCACAGGTGTTCACCACTCTCTGGGTGAAGAAATTCCTCATCTCTGTCCTAAATGGCTTACCCCTTATCCTTAGACTGTGACCCCTGGTTCTGGACTCCCCCGCCATCGGGAACATCCTTCCTGCATCTAGTCTGTCTAGTCCTGTTAGAATTTTATAAGTTTCAATGAGATCCCCTCTCATTCTTCTAAACTCTAGCAAATATTAGCCTAATCAACCCAATCTCTCCTCATACGTCATTCCTGCCATCCCAGGTATCAGTCTGGTGAATCTTCGCTGCACTCCCTCCATGGCAAGAACATCCTTCCTCAGATAAGGCGACCAAAACCGCACACAATACTCAAGGTATGGTCTCACCAAGGCCGTGTACAACTGCAGCAAGACATCCTTGTTCCTGTACTCGAATGCTCTCGCTATGAAGGCCAACATACCGTTTGCCTTCTTAACCGCCTGCTGCACCTGCATGCTTACCTTCAGCGACTGGTGCACAAGGACACCCAGGTCTCGTTGCACTTCCCCTTCTCCCAATCTATTGCCGTTCAGATAATCTGCCTTCCTGTTTTTGCCACCAGAGTGGATAACCTCGCATTTATCCACATTATACTGCATCTGCCCAATCACCCAAACTGTCCAAATCATACTGGAGTTTCTCAGCATTCTCCTCGCAGCATACACGCCCACCCAGATTTGTGCCGTCTGCAAACTTAGAGATATTACACCCACTTCCCTCGCCTAAATCATTAATATATATTGTGAATAGCTGGGGTACTAGCACCAATCCCTGCGGTACCCCACTAGTCACTGCCTGCCACTCGGAGAAAGACCCGTTTATTCCAACTCTTTGCTTCCTGTCTGCCAACCAGTTCTCTATCCAAGTCAATACCTTATCCCCAATCCCATGTGCCTTAACTTTACACACTAATCTCTTATGCGGGACCTTATCGAAAGCCTTCTGAAAGTCTAAATACACCACATCCACTGGTTCTCCCTTATCTATTCTACCAGTTACATCCTCAAAAAATTCCAGTAGTTTAATCAAGCACGATTTACCTTTTGTAAATCCATGTTGACTTTGTCTGATCCTGTCACTGGGACATATACGGCGCAATATAAATGCAAGTTGTTGGTTGGAGTAAGCTGCCCTGTGGAATGCTCTTGTTTCCCAGCCCACTTGGCCCTAATCTGTGCTTGGGGGGGGGGTTGCGGGGGTGGGAATGTCGAGGGACTCGTTGGCCGCGCCTGCTGCTTGTATTCTGACGGTCTCTCTGTGGTATTTCTCGTTGCAGGTGCCGTGCATCCAGCATCCTCACCGTTCGCCCCTCCGACTACTCTCAACACATTCCTCAATCCTCCATCGCATCTCGGTAAGTCCAGGAGCAGGAACGTTCTCCCATCCACACCGTGTCTCTCTCTCTCTCTCTCTCGCGCGCGCTGCTCCTTGCACAGTGATTTCTGCAATGCCGCTAACTCTGATCCCTCGATCAGCAAATCAATGCCCCGGTTAATCTGCGTGACACTCGCAGGAGGAATGTCTGGTCCCAGGAAACCAGAAGTGTTCCCTTGCGCTTCTTCCAATGAGCATGCAGGCGGGGCCCTCGGTTTAACATCTCCCTCAGACAGTGCGGCGCTCCCTCGGTACTGCCCCTGGGACAGTGCGGCGCTCCCTCGGTACTGCCCCTGGGACAGTGCGGCGCTCCCTCGGTACTGCCCCTGGGACAGTGCGGCGCTCCCTCGGTACTGCCCCTGGGACAGTGCGGCGCTCCCTCGGTACTGCCCCTGGGACAGTGCGGCGCTCCCTCGGTACTGCCCCTGGGGCAGTGCGGCGCTCCCTCGGTACTGCCCCTGGGGCAGTGCGGCGCTCCCTCGGTACTGCCCCTGGGGCAGTGCGGCGCTCCCTCGGTACTGCCCCTGGGACAGTGCGGCGCTCCCTCGGTACTGCCCCTGGGACAGTGCGGCGCTCCCTCGGTACTGCCCCTGGGACAGTGCGGCGCTCCCTCGGTACTGCCCCTGGGACAGTGCGGCGCTCCCTCGGTACTGCCCCTGGGACAGTGCGGCGCTCCCTCGGTACTGCCCCTGGGACAGTGCGGCGCTCCCTCGGTACTGCCCCTGGGACAGTGCGGCGCTCCCTCGGTACTGCCCCTGGGACAGTGCGGCGCTCCCTCGGTACTGCCCCTGGGACAGTGCGGCGCTCCCTCGGTACTGCCCCTGGGACAGTGCGGCGCTCCCTCGGTACTGCCCCTGGGACAGTGCGGCGCTCCCTCGGTACTGCCCCTGGGGCAGTGCGGCGCTCCCTCGGTACTGCCCCTGGGGCAGTGCGGCGCTCCCTCGGTACTGCCCCTGGGACAGTGCGGCGCTCCCTCGGTACTGCCCCTGGGACAGTGCGGCGCTCCCTCGGTACTGCCCCTGGGACAGTGCGGCGCTCCCTCGGTACTGCCCCTGGGACAGTGCGGCGCTCCCTCGGTACTGCCCCTGGGACAGTGCGGCGCTCCCTCGGTACTGCCCCTGGGACAGTGCGGCGCTCCCTCGGTACTGCCCCTGGGACAGTGCGGCGCTCCCTCGGTACTGCCCCTGGGACAGTGCGGCGCTCCCTCGGTACTGCCCCTGGGACAGTGCGGCGCTCCCTCGGTACTGCCCCTGGGACAGTGCGGCGCTCCCTCGGTACTGCCCCTGGGACAGTGCGGCGCTCCCTCGGTACTGCCCCTGGGACAGTGCGGCGCTCCCTCGGTACTGCCCCTGGGACAGTGCGGCGCTCCCTCGGTACTGCCCCTGGGACAGTGCGGCGCTCCCTCGGTACTGCCCCTGGGACAGTGCGGCGCTCCCTCGGTACTGCCCCTGGGACAGTGCGGCGCTCCCTCGGTACTGCCCCTGGGACAGTGCGGCGCTCCCTCGGTACTGCCCCTGGGACAGTGCGGCGCTCCCTCGGTACTGCCCCTGGGACAGTGCGGCGCTCCCTCGGTACTGCCCCTGGGACAGTGCGGCGCTCCCTCGGTACTGCCCCTGGGACAGTGCGGCGCTCCCTCGGTACTGCCCCTGGGACAGTGCGGCGCTCCCTCGGTACTGCCCCTGGGACAGTGCGGCGCTCCCTCGGTACTGCCCCTGGGACAGTGCGGCGCTCCCTCGGTACTGCCCCTGGGACAGTGCGGCGCTCCCTCGGTACTGCCCCTGGGACAGTGCGGCGCTCCCTCGGTACTGCCCCTGGGACAGTGCGGCGCTCCCTCGGTACTGCCCCTGGGACAGTGCGGCGCTCCCTCGGTACTGCCCCTGGGACAGTGCGGCGCTCCCTCGGTACTGCCCCTGGGACACTGCGGTGCTCCCCCCTCGGTACCGCCCACCCCAGACAGCGCACTGCCCCCTCAGTCCTGGCACAGGGATTGTCAGCCTGGCTTACAGGGGCTCGAGTGTCTGGAGTGTGCAGGCCTCAACACCACGACCTCCTGACCCCCTCCAACATTGCAGCGCTCCCTCAACCCCACGACCTCCTGACCTTGGAATGCGCCACGGTGATGCGTTGAGGTGGACGATGAACTGCTGGTTCTATCTCGTGAGGATTGGTCCTGGTTCGGGCGCTGAATGCCTGCAGTTGGAGCTGGTGTTAACCTGGTCAAAGTCGCGCCTCCTGGAGCCAGGCTTGAACCCACGACCTTGAGCCTTGGAGGGTAGCGAGATTGTGACTGACTGAGCCAAGCCGATGCTTGGCTCGAACCGGTGCGACCAGCGATGCCGCCGAAGCCCCTTCCAGTTGAACACCCCTAACGAGGCCGTTTGACAACGTGGGAGCAAACTTCATCTTCAATCACGGCAGCCTTGGATTCACCTCCAATCGAACCTGGCCGTTTAAGCGGGGCGGGTGGGGGCGGAGCTGCGATTCCCTCTGTCACCTGTGATTCCGCCCTCCACAACAATGGTGAGGGTTGGGGGTTTGAGTCTCAGGGTTTGAGTGTGTGGGCGAAGGTCGTAGGTCGGCAGCGGTCTTTTGACGTCTTAACGCACGCATACACGCGTGCGCTGTGTGTTCCCTGCAGATCCCTACAGCAGGTCCCCCACCTACAGTACGATCGGGCAGCTTACCAGTGGAGCTTTCGGAGGGCTGGGGAACCCAGCAGTGGGTAAGTGAACCAAACCTTGCACGGAACGGGTAAGGAAAGGGGGTCCTATCCACACCCAACCACCCCCGGTGCCTGATCTACCGTCCTGAACTATAGCGATCGTTGGTGGTCCTCTTCCCCCGCCCCCACCCACAATGGCGACGTCTCCATCGTGACGAGCGTTGGGGGCTGATGCGCTATCAATTACTCATAAAAGACTGAGAGTTAAGAGAGTAACTAAAGGCTTTTATTAACAAAAGAATGAAGGTCTGCCTCGAGTGGTCGACCGGTCCAGAAATACAAAGGGCTGGGGAGCAGTCACCTTCATACTAGGACTTGTGGGAGGAGTCAGCCGAGGCTTGTAGACAATGGAATACAAACAGTGGTTTACCACAGGGGCCCGGCCCAAACCTCTCCAGTCTGGCAGGAAAGGCCCAAGCTCCGTCCCCGGCCTGTGCTGTCAATTGGAGCACTGATGATGATGATGATGGCGGGGGGTGCGACATGGCTACCTCTGACCCCCACGGCCTTGATAAAGACGGCGGAAAAAGCTGACTGGGTGACACTCCTTCGGGGGGGAGTGGGGTGCGTGCTATCGAACGTGATGATCTTGAAGTACATGACTTTTGGGTACTCCAGTGTAACAGTTGAACAGTGACCAATGCCCCCTCTGAATCTGCCATACCGCTCAATGGGACGGCCATGATGCCTTCACGGGGAGGGTGATGGGCGAGAGAGAGGAGACTCAGCCGAACTTCCTCAGTGCAGCCCCTCGCACCTGTACCTCGGAGCCTGAGAGCACCCACGCTCTGTGTAGACCGGGCTTCTTAGCAGGTTAAAGGCGCTATGTAAATGCACGCCCTCGTTGGTTGGGAGTTCCTGCCCTGTCGTATGCTCGGTTCCTCGCTTGCTTTCCCTCCCTGATTCGTGTGCTGGGCTGGGCTATGGGGGGGTTTGTGGATGGACGCAAGGGGGGGAATTGTTCGGGGACCTACTCCTTCCGCAGGCTGCCTGTGTTTTGACTGTTTCAGCATGGCTGGGGGGTGGGGGGGCAGGTTTCTCATTGCTGCTGTTGTGCGTTTTGGAACCTCCCAGGTACTCGCAACGCAGTGCGGCGCTCCCTCAGTACTGGACCTCCGACAGTGCTGTGCTCCCTCAGTACTGCCCCTCCAATTTTACAGCATGCCCTCAGCACTGCCCCTCCGACAGTGCGGCGCTCCCTCAGTGCTGCACCTCCGACAGTGCACCGCTCCCTCAGTACTGCCCCTCCGACAGTGCAGCGCTCCCTCAGTACTGACCCCCGACAGTGCGGCACTCCCTCAGTACTGCCCTCCGACAGTGCAGCGCTCCCTCAGTACTGCCGCTCCGACAGTGCACCGCTCCCTCAGTACTGCCCTCCGACAGTGCAGTGCTCCCTCAGCCCTGTGCCTCTGACAGTGCAGCGCTCCCTCAGTACTGCCCCTCTGACAGTGCAGCGCTTCCTCAGTGCTGCCCCTGACAGTACAGCGCTCCCTCAGTCCTGTGCCTCCGACAGTGCAGCACTCCCTCAGCATTAGGAAGTGTTGGCCTGGATTACAGAACTCGAGTCTGTGGAGTGTGGGGGACTCGAAACCATGTCCTGCTGACACGGAGGCGAGAGAGTGAGTGAGTGTGACCCACTGGGGGATGCCAGTGTTCCTGCCTTCACAACTGAGGCGCTAACCTTTTTTCTCTCTCTCTCTCCCTGTTGTGCAGCCGCCAGCACTGTATTCACTCACAAAGATGGCCCGGGCGCCCAGGGCTTCGGGAGCCCTCGCGAGCAGTGGAACCGCCTGCACCAGACGCCCCCGTCCTTCCCCACCCCGCCCCCGCCGTGGCCCAGGCCGGGGGATGGCGAGCGGGAGCGGGGCGGCCCCCTGGACAAGGAGCCAGAGACGGACAAGCGCGAGGTTCCTTTCATCAAGGAGGAGAAGGAGAGGTGAGTGGGGGGAGGAGGGGGCATTTCGGTCACCAATCCGTGGTGGCGGGGTGGGGGCTGGTTGGGGTGAGAGGTTATACGGTGCGGGGGGATCTCGGGGGGGCATGTTATAGAGTTAGGGTGATCTCACAAGTAAGGGTGTTATAGGCGGCGGGAATCTCGTAGGTGAAGCGTTGTAGGGTGAGGGGGATCTCACAGATGGGAGTATTGTAGGGTGAGGGGGAATCTCGCAGGTGAGGGGTTATAGGATGAAGGGGATCTCATAGGGCTTATAGGGTGAGGGGGTGCTCACCGGTAGATTGAGATGGGGACTTGGTTAACTCGCTGGAGGGTAGACGAGGGTAACACAGTAGACGTAATATATTTAGATTTTCAAAAGGCCTTCGATAAGTTACCGCATAGTAGACTCATGACTATGGTCAGAACGTGTGGAGTCAGAGGACACGTAGCAGAATGGATAGCAAGCTGGCTACAAAACAGAAAGCAGAGAGCAGGGATTAAAGATAGTTACTTGGATTGGCAAAAGGTGGGAAGTGGTGTTCCGCAAGGATCAGTGCTGGGACTGCTGCTGTACCGTTTACAAACCATTTGAACTCTGGAATCAGAAGTACAATTTCAAAATTTGCGGGTGACACCAAATTGGGGAGGTGTGGTTAATACAGAGGAGGACAGCAACAAATTACAGGAAGACATTCATAAACTTGCAGAATGGGCGTGTAATTGCTGAATGAACTTCAGTATAGATAAGTGTGAGGTGGTACATTTTAGTAGGAAGAATAAGGAAGCCACACACTCCTTGTAAAATAAGTATCTAAATGGGGTGGAGGCACAGAGGGATCTGGGGTACAGATGCACAGTTGGCAAAAAGTAGGAACGCAGGTGAATAAGGCCATTAAACAAAAGCCAACAATGCACTGGGGTTCATTTCTTGAGGGATGGAATTGAAAAGTAGAGAAGTTGGTGAAAACTTGTATAGAATCTTGGTCAGACTACACTTGCAGCACTGTGCACAGTTCTGGTCTGGTTAGACCACACTTGGAGCACTGTGCACAGTTTTGGTCTGGTTAGACCACACTTGGAGCACTGTGCACAGTTCTGGTCTGGTTAGACCACACTGGGAGCACTGTGCACAGTTTTGGTCTGGTTAGACCACACTTGGAGCACTGTGCACAGTTCTGGTCTGGTTAGACCACACTTGGAGCACTGTGCACAGTTCTGGTCTGGTTAGACCACACTGGGAGCACTGTGCACAGTTCCGGTCTGGTTAGACCACACTTGGAGCACTGTGCACAGTTTTGGTCTGGTTAGACCACACTTGGAGCACTGTGCACAGTTCCGGTCTGGTTAGACCACACTTGGGGCACTGTGCACAGTTCTGGTCTGTTTGGACCACACTTGGAGCACTATGCACAGTTCTGGTCTGGTTGGACCACACTGGGAGCACTGTGCACAGTTCTGGTCTCCATATTACAAAAAGGATACAGAGACTCTGGAGAATGTGCAAGAAAAGATTTATTAGAATAATACCGGAACTGCGAGGTTATACCCATCAGGAAGGCTGGGGCTCTTTCCTCTAGAAAAGAGAAGACTGAAGGGAGACCTGATAGAGGTTTTAAGATAATGAAAGAGTTTGATAGGGTAGACATAGAGAAGGTGATTCCATAAGAACATAAGAAATAGGAGCAGGAGCAGGAGTAGGCCCTATGGCCCCTCGAGCCTGCTCCGCCATTCAATGCGATCATGGCTGATCATCCAAATTCAGTACCCTGTCCCTGCCTTCTCCCCATATCCCTTGATCCCTTTAGCCTCGAGAAATATATCCAACTCCTTCTTGAATATATTTAATGAATTGGCCTCTACTGCCTTCTGTGGTAGAGAAGTCCACAGGTTCACCACTCTGTGGGTGAAGAAATTCCTCTTCATCTCTGTCCTAAATGGCTTACCCCTTATCCTTAGACTGTGACCCCTGGATCTGGACTCCCCGCCATCGGGAACAGCCTTCCTGCATCTAGTCTATCTAGTCCTGTTAGAATTTTATAAGTTTCAATGAGATCCCCTCTCATTCTTCTAAACTCCAGCGAGTATAAGCCCAATCGACCCAATCTCTCCTCATACGTCATTCCTGCCATCCCAGGTATCAGTCTGGCGAATCTTCGCTGCACTCCCTCCATGCCAAGAACATCCTTCCTCAGATAAGGCGACCAAAACTGCACACAATACTCAAGATGTGGTCTCACCAAGGCCCTGTACAACTGCAGCAAGACTTCCTTGTTCCTGTACTCGAATCCTCTCGCTATGAAGGCCAACATACCATTTGCCTTCTTACCAGCCTGCTGCACCTGCATGCTTACCTTCAGCGACTGGTGCACAAGGACACCCAGGTCTCGTTGCACTTCCCCTTTTCCTAATCTATTGCTGTTCAGATAATCTGCCTTCCTGTTTTTGCCACCAAATGGATAACCTCACATTTATCCACATTGGGCAGATGCATGGCAAATGCAGTATAATCACCCAACCTGTCCAAATCGTACTGGAGTTTCTCTGCATCCTCCTCACAGCACACACGCCCACCCAGCTTTGTGTCGTCTGCAACAATGCACAGATGCATTTAAGGGGAAGCTAGCAAAACGCATGAGGGAGAAAGGAATAGAAGGATATGCTGGTGAGATGAGGTAGGGTGGGAGGAGGCTTGTGTGGAGCATAAGCACGGGATGGACCTGTTTGGCCGAATGGCCTGTTTCTGTGCTGTAAATACTATGTAACTATGTAACTTTGAACGGTCGGGAGGTGGCGGGGGAAGGGATAGAGGCAGCACCGCCTCCCCTCTTTTAATCGTGAGTTTTTCTTCTCCGCAGGGACGCTGTGTACAACAGACACCCTGTCCGGGCGTCCCCTGCAGCCCCGAAAACCGGCAGTGCCACCCCGGCGATGGACGACGAGCGGGGCCGCCCCGGCAGCAGCGAGCCGCGGGGAACCGTCAGGGAGCGGGAGCGGGCCGAGCCCCCCAGGGACCACTTCAAGCGGGAGAGCCACCTGCCACCAGCGGCGGAGGAGAGCCGGGGCTCGGCCAAGAACGCCGCCGCGGCCGCCAGGGACCCCTCGCCCTACGCCCGGCCACCCGTCTCCGAGGGCCCCAAGCCGGGCCTCCTCCGCGAGCTGTCCAAGAAGCACGAGGTGAAGGTGAAGGAGGAGAGGAAGGAGGAGCACGAGATGGCGGCGGGGGGCTTCGAGGCGGCGGCGGCCCAGCTGCAGCGCGGTCACGGGGGTGGGGGGGCATCGCACGCCCTCCACGCCCTGCACCCACTCCCGATGCCCATGGTGGTCGGGCAGGTCAACGGCCTGGGCGTGCTGGAGCGCAACCGGGTGCTGGCCGGCCCCTTCCTGGGGGTCAGCCAGCACCCGGCGGCCGGAGGGGGCGAGCGCCTGGCGGCCTACGGCTGGGACCCTTTCCGCGACCCCTGGCGGGAGGCCTACCGGGGCCAGGAGCTGGCCCCGCTCCACCAGCGCTACCCCCAGCCCCAGCCCCAGCCCCGCTTCTACGAGCGGGAACGGCAGCTGCTGCGGGACTTCAGCCCGGAGAGCCTGCTGGCGGAGGCCCGGCGGGAGCAGGAGCAGGGGGCGCTCCTGGAGGAGCAGCTGCTGCTGCGCGAGGAGTACGAGCAGCGGGCCCGGCTCTTGGCCTCGGGCTTCCTGGGGCCCACCCACCCCCACGCCCATCCCCCTCACCCCCACCACCACCACCACCACCACTACCCCCGCGTCAGCCCCTCTCTGGTGCACCAGAGCGGCCTGCTCAGCAAGACCCCGCCCATGGCCACCCTGGGGGCCCCGCCGCCCCTCATCTCCTCCGCCGGGGCACAGCCGGGGTCCCCGCGCCCCCGAGCCACCCCCCTCTCAGCCTCCGACCTACGGGATCTCTCCGCCTACAGCCACAAGGACCGAGACTCCAGATAATAGATGGGGGAGGAACCGGCCCAGAGTCTTAGGAAAAAAAAAAAGAAAACTTGAACTGTGCAGCCCCGTGCATTTAATGTACGCGGACAACTCGAAACTTTTTTTTTTAGAACGAAAGGCCTTCATAAAAAAAAAAAAAAAAAAATAACCCTGTAAATATTTATATATTATATAACCAGTGCGATACAGTGGCTTTGGGACAAGCGACGACAAAATATTTTGTACATTTTTAAAAAGGTTCGGGGATGTGATTTTAAGCGATGCGAATTTTTTTCCCCCCCCCCCTCTCTTTCCCCCCGTCTCCTCCTCCCCCCTTTCCCCCGCCCCAACAGTTTTTATCGTATTGTTTTTTTTTTTTTTAAACGGTATCCACATTGTGAAGAGGAGCTTAATTAATCGTACTTGATGGAGGAGTCAATGTAGCTGAATTATAACGACTTTAAAAAAAAAAAAAAAAAAACAACCAGCCCCTGTTGTTTTTCACAACAACAAAAAGCAACACACACAACGCAAGAAACAGGAGTCGGCCATTCGGCCCCCTCGAGCCTGCTCTGCCACTCAACAAGACCCTGGCTGATCTTCCACCTACCCGCCCGATCCCTTGGTATCCAAATATCTATTGATCTCCGCCTAGAATATACTCAACGACTGAACCTCCACTGCTCCCGGGTAGAGTATTCCAAAGATTCACCACCCTCTGAGTGAAGAAATTCCTCCTCATCTCAGTCCTAAATGGCTGACCCCGTATTCTGAGACGGTGACCCCTGGTTCTAGACTCCCCAGCCAGGGGAAACATCCTCCCTGCATCTACCCTGTCAAGCCCCTCAACAATTTTATACGTTTCAATGAGATCACCTCTCGTTCTTCTAAACTCTAGGGAATATAGGCCTAGTCTACTCACTCTCTCTCCTCGTAGGACAACCCCCCCCATCCCAGGAACCAGTCTGGTGAACCTTCGTTGCACTCCCTCTATAGTAAGTATATCCTTCCTTAGGTAAGGAGACCAAAACTGTGCACAATACTCCAGGTGTGGTCTCACCAGGGCCCTGTATAATTGCAGTAAGACTTATTTAATCTCCTACTCCAATCTTTTTGTAATAAAGGCCAACGTACCCTTTGCTTTCCTAATTGCTTGCTGTACCTGCATGTTAACTTTCAGTGATTCGTGTACAAGGACACCCAGGTCCCTCTGACCACCATTTTTCAATCTCTGGCTATTTAAAGAATATTCTGCTTTTCTACTTTTCCTAATTGTCCACTCACTTAACCTGTCTATATCCCTTTGCAGCCTCTCCGCGTCCTCCTCACAACTACTTTCCCACCCAGCTTTATATCGTCAGCAAACTTGGATACATTACATAGAAACATAGAAGATAGGAGCAGGAGTCGGCCATTCGGCCCCTCGAGCCTGCGCCGCCATTCAATGAGATCATGACTGATCAACCAAGTTCAGTACCCTGTCCCTGCCTTCTCCCCATATCCCTTGATCCCTTTAGCCTTTAAGAAATATATCTAACTCCTTCTTGAATATATTTAATGAATTGGCCTCTACTGCCTTCTGTGGTGGAGAATTTCACAGGTTCACCACTCTCTGGGTGAAGAAATTCCTCCTCATCTCTGTCCTAAATGGCCTACCCCTTATCCTTAGACTGTGACCCCTGGTTCTGGACTCCCCGACCATCGGGAACATCCTTCCTGCATCTAGTCTGTCTAGTCCTGTTAGAATTTTATAAGTTTCAATGAGATCCCCTCTCATTCTTCTAAACTCTAGCGAGTACAAGCCCAATCGACCCAATCTCTCCTCATACGTCATTCCTGCCATCCCAGGTATCAGTCTGGTGAATCTTCGCTGCACTCCCTCCATGGCAAGAACATCCTTCCTCAGATAAGGCGACCAAAACTGCACACAATACTCAAGATGTGGTCTCACCAAGGCCCTGTACAACTGCAGCAAGACTTCCTTGTTCCTGTACTCGAATCCTCGCGCTACGAAGGCCAACATACCATTTGCCTTCTTAACAGCCTGCTGCACCTGTATGCTTATCTTAACCGCCTGCTGCACCTGCATTACACTCGATCCCCTCATCTAAGTTATTGATATAGATTGTAAACAGCTATGGCCCAAGCACTGAACCATGAGGTATCCCACTAGTTACAGCCTGCCAACCGGAAAATGACCCATTCATTCCTACTCTGTTTTCTGTCCATTAACCAATCCTCAGTCCATGCTAATATATTACCCCCAACCCCATGAGCCCTAATTTTGTGTAATAATCTCTTGTGTGGCACCTTATCAAATGCTTTCTAAAAATCCACTGGTTCCCCCTTATCTACCCTGCTAGTTACAACCTCAAATCCGTGTTGACTCTGCCCAATCATGTTATGATTTTCTAAGTGCCCTGTTACCAAGTCCCTAATAATAGATTCTAGCATTTTCCCTACTACTGATGTCAGGCTAACTGGTCTATAGTTCCTGGTTTTCTCTCGCCCTCCTTTCTTGAATAGTGGGGTTACATTTGCTACCTTCCAATTCGCAGGGACAGTTTTAGAATTAAGGGAATTCTGGAAGATCAAAACCAATGCATCCACTATCTCTAGCCACCTCTTTTAAAACCCTAGGATGCAGGCCATCAGGTCCAGGCCATTTGTAAGTTTTTAGACCCATTAATTTCTCCAGTACTATTTCTTTATTACTACTAATTTCCTGATTCTCACTCGACCCTTGGTTCCCCACTATTTCCGGAATGATTTTGTGCCTTCCGTGAAAACGGATACAGCGTAGGAATAGAAGTAGGCCATTTAGCCCCTCGAGCCTGTTCCGCCATTCAGTGAGATCGTGGCTAATGTGACCTAGCTCCATATACCGCAAGGAGTAGATGAGGCAAGTAGCGGAGATGCATTTAAGGGGATGCTAGACAAGCAGGTGAGGGAGAAAGGAACAGTAGGATATACCGATAGGGTGAGATGAAGAGTGGTGGCAGGAGGCTCGTGTGGAACATAAACACCAGCATGGACCAGTTGGGCCGAATGGTTTGTTTCTGTGCTGTTAATTCTATGAAAAGACCAGGTCTGAGACATTATAAGGTGTTAAATTCAAAGGAAATGGAGTAGAGGGAGTGTTCAACAGAGGTCGTGGAACATCTTTCAAGGAATAATGCTGAGCATGTTGAATAAATATCTATATTGAATAGAATGGGTCTATATTCTCTGGAGTTTAGAAGAATGAGAGGTGATCTCATTGAAACGTATAAAAATTCTTTGAGGGATTGACAGGGCAGATGCTGAGTGGCTGTTTCCTCTGGCTGGAGAATCTACAACTAGGGGTCGTATCTTCACGATAAGGAATCGGCCATTTTGGACTGAGAAGAGAAATTTCTTGACTCGGGGTTGTGAATCTTTGGAATTCTCTATCCTACCCTCAATTGAGTATATTCAAGACTGAGATCGAATAGGTTTTGGGACGCGAAAGGAATCATGGCAGCCTAGATTTTTGTGCTCAAGTCTCTGGAGGGGGATTTGAACCAATGACCGTCCGAATGCGGGGATCGGTGCTACTGAGCCATGGCTGCCATGGAATCCCTAGACCGGCTAACGGGGCTCCAAGTAAATGAATCCCCGGAGATCGATGGTGTTCAAGCCAGGGCAGCGAGAGAGACGCTGGAGGCACAGGCGACATTGTGAGGGGCGTGTCAGCGGACACTGGGGAGGTGCGGGAAGATTGGAAACTGGTTGTTGTGGCCATATTCGAAGAGGGCGCGTTGTGATCTGGAATGCACTACGTGAAAGGGTGGTGGAAGCAGATTCAATATATCTTTCAAGAGGGAATTGGATAAGTGCGTGAAGGGGAGAAATTTGCAGGGTTGTGGGTGGGGAGCGGGATGAATTGCACAGCTCTTTTAAAGAGCCCGCGCAGGAACGATGGGCCAAATGGCCTCCTTCGGTGCTGTAAGATTTGGTGATTATCTGTGCAATGATAACCTGGTGAACAACAGTATGTGGATTCACAAGGGGCAGACCCTGCTCGAACAGCCTCGCCTTCTTGGAGGAGGACAAAAGACAAGCGGACCGTGGGAAACCCTGCATCATGTTCTACCTCGACTTCCAGAAGACACATGACAAAGTTCCACATGCAAGGTTCCGTCACCAAACTCGAGGCTACGGGGATTCAGGGTAAACACTGGGGAATGAATAAGAAACCCGTTGAAGGGAAGGAAACCATGAGAAAAGAAAGACTTACATTGCTACAGTGCTTCACAGCCAATCAAGTACTTTTCAGGGGTAGTCACTGCAGGAAACGTGCCAGCCAATTTGTGCACAGCAAGCTCCCACAAGCAGCACTGAGGTAATGACCACTGGTGATGTTGGTTGAGGGATAAATATTCACCCAGGACTCTCCTCTTCAAAATAGTGGCGTGGGATTTTTAACATCCACCCGAGAGAGCAGAAGGGGCCCTCGGTTTAATTTCTCGTCGGAAAGACAGCACCTCCCAACAGTGCAGCACTCCCTCGGTACTGCTCTGACAGTGCAGTGCTTCCTTGGTACTGCTCCTCTGGCAGTGCAGCGCTCCCTCGGTACTGCTCCTCTGGCAGTGCAGCGCTCCCTTGGTACTGCTCCTCTGGCAGTGCAGCGCTCCCTTGGTACTGCTCCTCTGGCAGTGCAGCACTCCCTTGGTACTGCTCCTCTGACAGTGCAGCGCTCCCTCAGTACTTCCCTTCAGACGGTGCAGCACTCCCTCGGTACTGCTCGTCTGACAGTGCAGCGCTTCCCTCAGTACTACCCCTCTGACAGTGCAGCGCTCCCTCAGTACTGACCCTCTGACAGTGCAGCGTTCCCTCAGTACTTCCCCTCCGACGGTGCAGCGCTCCCTCAGTACTTCCCCTCTGACAGTGCAGCGCTCCCTCAGTACTACCCCTCCGACGGTGCAGCGCTCCCTCTGTACTTCCCTTCAGACGGTGCAGCACTCCCTCGGTACTGCTCGTCTGACAGTGCAGCGCTTCCCTCAGTACTACCCCTCCGAGGTGCAGCGCTCCCTCTGTACTGATCTTCCGACAGTGCTTTGCTCCCACATGATTCTAGGCCAGTTACACCACTGTACCATCCGGATTACAAGTCCAGGAGCAGAACCACAACACTACTGTGCCCCTCTCGATTACTCGCCCACTAACATAACGACTACACTAGCGTAATCCTCTGTATTAATAGTCCAGTAACATAACTGCCACACTACTGTACAGCTTCAATACATTACTTCACACTTCTCCGGAGTGGCAAATGGAATTCAATCCAGAGAAGTGTGAGGGAATGCATTTGGGGAGGGCTAACTCAGCGAGGGAATACACAATAAATGGTCGGACACAGAAGTGTAGAGGAACAGAGGGACCTTGGACTGCATGTCCACAGATCCCTGAAGGCAGCAGGACCGGTCGATAAGGTGGTTAAGAAAGCAGACGGGATACTTTATTAGCCGAGGCATAGAATATAAGAGTACTGAGTTTATGCTTGAACTGTATCAAACACTAGTTAGGCCACAGCTAGAGTACTGCGTACAGTTCTGGTCACCACATTACAGGAAAGATGTGATTGCACAAGAGAGGGTACAGAGGAGATTTACGAGGATGTTGCCAGGACAGCAGAATTTTAGCTAGGAGGAGAGATTGGATAGGCTGGGGTTGTTTTCTTTGGAACAGTGGAGGTTGAGGGGAGATTTAATTGTATAAAATTATGAGGGGCCTAGATAGAGTGGATAGGAAGGACCTATTTACCTTAGCAGAGAGGTTGATAACGAGGGGACATAATGGGTAGAAGGATTAGAGGGGAGTTGAGAACTTTTTTTCACCCAGAGGGTGGTGGGAGTCTGAAAAGGTGGTAGAGGCAGAAACCCAAATCACATTTTAAAAGTACTTGGATTTGCACTTGAAGTGCTGAAACCTACAGGGTTATGGATCAAGAGTTGGAAAGTGGGATTAGGCTGGTTAGCTCTTTTTGGGCCAGCACAGACACGATGGCCTGAATGGCCTTGTCTGTGCCCTAAACCTCTGATACAGAACCATTACACTACTGTACCCCCTCTGGATTACTAGTCCAGTAACAGAACCACAATACAAAAATCTAGGCTGACATTCCCAGTGCAGCAGTGAGGGAGTGCAGCACTGGCTGGGGTGCCATCTTTCAGATAAGAAGTTAATCCGAGGCAACATCTGCTCTTTCAGGAGCACGTAAAAGATCCCGTGGCACTACTTCGAAGGAGAGCAGGAGAGTTATCCCTGGTTTCCTGGCCAATCAACATCACTAAAAACAGATTACCTGCTAATGATCACATTGCTGTTTGTGGGAGCTTATTGGCTGCCGCGTTTCCTACATTAGAACAGCGACTAAATTTCAAAAGTACATCATTGGCTCTAACATGCTTTAGGATGCCCTGAGGTTGTGAAAGGCACTGTGTAAATGCTCTATACTTTCTCACCTAACTTTATATAATCAGCAAACTTGGATACTTTACACTCAGTCCCTTCATCTCAGTCATTAATATAGATTGGCCCAGATATTCCGATCTCTACAGGTGGGTAATATATAAACATAGAAGATAGGAGCAGGAGTAGGCCATTCGGCCCCTCGAGCCTGCTCCGCCATTCAATGTGATCATGGCTGATCATCCAAATTCAGTACCTGGTTCCTGCTTTCTCCACATACCCCTTGATCCCTTTAGCCTTAAGAAATATATCCAACTCCTTCTTGAATATATTTAATGAATTGGTCTCCACTGCCTTCTGTGGTAGAGAATTCCACAGGTTCACCACTCTCTGGGTGAAGAAATTCCTCCTCATTTCTGTCCTAAATAGCATAATCTTTATCCTTAGACTGTGACCCCTGGTTCTCGACTCTCCGACCATCAGGAACATCCTTCCTGCATCTAGTCTGTCCAGACCTGTCAGAATTTCATAAGTTTCAATGAGATCCCCTCTCATTCTTCTAAACTCCAGCGAGTACAAGCCCAATCGACCCAATCTCTCCTCATACATCATTCTTGCCATCCCAGGTATCAGCCTGGTGAATCTTCGCTGAACTCCTTCCATGGCAAGAACATCCTTCCTCAGATAAGGCGACCAAAACTGCACACAATACTCAAGGTGCGGTCTCACCAAGGCCCTGTACAACTGCAGCAAAACATCCTTGTTCCTGTACTCAAAACCTCTCGCTACGAAGGCCAACATACCATTTGCCTTCTTAACCGCCTGCTGCACCTGCATGCTTACCTTCAGCAACTGGTGCACAAGGACACCCAGGTCTCATTGCACTTCCCCTTCTCCCAATCTATTGCCATTCAGATAATAATCTGCCTTCCTGTTTTTGCCACCAAAGTGGATAACCTCACATTTATCCACGTTAGATTGCATCTGCCATGCTTCTGCCCAATCACCCAACCTGTCCAAATCATCCTGGAGTTTCTCGGCATCCTCCTCACAGCACACACGCCCACCCAGCTTTGTGTCGTCTGCAAATTTGGAGATATTACATCTACTTCCCTTGTCTTGATCATTAATATATATTGTGAATAGCTGGGGTCCAAGGACTGATCCCTGCGGTACCCCACTAGTCACTGCCTGCCACTCGGAAAAAGACCCATTTATTCCAACTCTTTGCTTTCTGTCTGCCAACCAGTTTTCTATCCAAGTCAATACCTTGCCCCCAATCCCATGTGCCTTAACTTTACACGCTAATCTCTTATGTGGGACCTTATCGAAGCCTTCTGAAAGTCCAAATATACCACATCCACTGGCTCTCCCTTATCTATTTTATCAGTTACATCCTCAAAAAATTCCAGTAGATGAGTCAAGCACAATTTACCTTTTGTAAATCCATGTTGACTTTGTCCGATCCTGTCACTGTTTTCCAAGTGCTCAGCTATTACATCCTTTATAATGGACTCTAGCATTTTCCCCACTACCGATGTCAGGCTTACCGGTCTGTAATTCCCCGTTTTCTCCCTACCACCTTTTTTGAATAGTGGGGTAACATTAGCTACCCTCCAATCCATGGGTACTGTTCCAGATTCCATCGAATGTTGGAAGATGATCAGCAATGCATCTACTATTTCTAGGGCCACTTCCTTAAGTACCCTAGGATGTAGATTATCAGGCCCTGGGGATTTATCGGCCTTCAGTCCCGTCAATTTCCTTAACACCATTTCCTTGCAAATACTGATTTCTTTCAGTTCCTCCCCTTCATCAGACCCTATGTTCCCCGACATCTCTGGGAGGTTATTTGTGTCCTCCTTTGTGAAAACAGAACCAAAATATGTATTTAATTGGTCTGCCATTTCTTTGTTCCCCATTATAAATTCCCCTGATTCTGACTGCAAGGGACTTACGCTTGACTTCACCAATCTTTTTCTCTTCACATATCTACAAAAGCTTTTACAGTCAGTTTTTATGTTCTCTGCAAGCTTACTCTCATATTCTATTTTCCCCTTCTTAATTAATCCCTTTGTTGAATCCTAAACTGCTCCCAATCCTCAGGTTTACTGCTTTTTCTGGCCAATTTATATGTCCTCTCCTTGGATCTTATGCTATCCCTAATTTCCCTTGTTAGCCACGATCTGTGTACCCACCCGTAGGTACATCTGATATGCCGGTTTCAGGCATGCACAGCGCATGCGCTGAAAACCGGCATTTCCGATCTGTCAAGAATGGTCTTGACAGATCCTCTGGCTGCCCTGGAGAAGGGCCTCTGCAGGTGGGTAGTTCCGCTTTTTGGAGACCCTTTGCCCATAGAAAACCCTTACAATTCTTACGCCTGGTGTTACCAGGATAAGAGTTGAAAAAAAAGTTTTAAAAAAATAAAAAAAAATTTCCACTGATTTATCATTTAAAAATACTTTAAAAAAAGGTACGTTTATTTTTAGCCCCGTAAAAAACTTTAAATATTTTTTTCAAAAAATAAAATTTTTGTTTAAAATTTTTGTAATTTCAAGTCATTTTAAAAATGTGATGATTTTTATAAATTTATTTAAAGTTTTACTATGTTTTTTCATTGATCTCCATTCATATATTTGACAGGTCTTCCTGTCAAATGTATGAAGGGAGAGTCCCTTCTGTGATTGGCTCCCCGTGATCCCAGGGAAGCTGCAAACTACCTGCGCCTCTGGGATATGTGGGCCCTGCGCACTTCAAGTTTGGAGTGGCCCAGGAGCGGAAGCGTGTGCGCCCCGGGAGCCCTCGGGTAAGGGCGTGGGAGGCCTGCAATCAGAAAATACGGGCCATTGTAAATAGCTGAGGCCCAAGCACTGTTCCTTGCGGTACCTCGCTAGTTACAGCCTGCCAACCAGAAAAAGTCCTGTTTATTCCTACTCTCTGTTTTCTGTCCGTTAACCAATCCTCAATCCATGCTAATATATACCCCCAATCCTATGAGTCCTGTATCTGTGTAATAACCTCTTGTTAGTTACACCTAATAACACCTTATTGAATGCTTTTTGAAAATCCAAATACACCACATCCACTGGTTCCCTCTTATCCATCCTACTAGTTACATCTTCAAAAAACTCTAAACAGATTTGTCAAACATGATTTCCCTTTCATAAAACCATGTTGACTCTGCCTAATCATATTATGATTTTCTAAGTGCCCTGTTACCACGTCCCCAATAATAGATTCTAGCATTTTGCCTGCTACTGATGTCAGGCTAACTGGCCTACAGTTCCCCATTTTTTTTTCTCTTCCTCCTTTCTTAAACAGCAGGGTTGTGTTTGCTACTTTCCAATCCTTGGGGACTGTTCTAGAATCTAGGGAATTCTGGAAGATTAATACCCAGTGCATCCACTATCTCTGCAGCTACCTCTTTTAAAACCCTCGGATGCAGGTCGTCAGGTCCAGCGGATTTGTCGCTACTTAGTCCCATTAATTTCTCTAGTACTATGTCTTTACTTATACTGATTTCTTTTAAGTTCCTCATTCTCTCTAGACCCTTGGTTCCCCATTATTTCTTGAATGTTTTTTGTGTCTTCTACTGAGAAGACTGATACAAAGTACCTGTTTAATGCCCCTGCCATTTCCTTGTTGCCCATTATAATTTCTCCTGTCTCTGCCTCTAATGGGCCCATGTTTACTTTCACTAATCTCTTCCTATTTACATATCTATAGAAACGTTGACATTCTGTTTTTATATCTCTTGTTAATTTACTCTCATATGCTTTTTTCTCTTTCCTTATCAATTTCTTGGTTCTCCTTTGCTGAATTCTAAAATCCTCCCAATCCTCAGGCTTACTACTCCTTTTGGCAAGATTATAATCCTCTTCCTTTAATCTAATACTATCTTTAACTTCTCTTGTTAGCCACAATTGGACCACTTTTCCTGTGGGATTTGTGCACCTTAAAGGAATGGTGGAGGGGTGATGGAGGGAAAGTCATTGATGAAGCAGCTGAAGATGGTTGGGCCAAGGACACTGCCCTGAGGAAATCCTGCAGCGATGTCCTGGGGCTGAGATAATTGGCCTCCAACAACCAGAACCATCTTCCTTTGTGCTAGGTATGACTCCAGCCAATGAAGAGTTTTCCCCCTGATTCCCATTGACTTTAGTTTTACTTGGGCTCCTTGATGCCACACTCAGTCAAATGCTGCCTTGATGTCAAGGGCAGTCAGTCTCACCTCACCTCTGAAATTCTGCTCTTTTGTCCATGTTTGGACCAAGGCTGTAATGAGGCCTGGAGCTGAGTGGTCCTGGTGGAACCCAAACTGAGCATCGGTGAGCAGGTTATTGGTGAGTAAGCGTCGCTTGATAGCACTGTCGATGACACCTTCCATCACGTTGCTGATGTTTGAGAATAGACTGATGGGGCGGTAATTGGCCGGATTGGATTTTTCCTGTTTTTTGTGGACAGGACATACCTGGGCAGTTTTCCACATTGTCAGGTAGATGCCAGTATTGTAGCTCTACTGGAACAGCTTGGCTAGAGGTGTGGCTACTTCTGGAACACAAATTTTCAGCATGATAGCTGGGATGTTGTCGGGGCCCATAGCCTTTGCTGTATCCAGTGCGCTCAGCTTTTTCTTGATATCGCGTGGGGTGAATCGAATTGGCTGAAGACTGGCTTCTGTGATGGTGGGGACCTCAGGAGGAGGTCATGATGGATCATCCACTCAGCACTTGCAAATGCTTCAGCCTTGTCTTTTGCACTCACATGCTGGGATCCACCATCATTGAGGATGGGGATATTCATGGAGCCTCCTTCTCCCGTTAGTTGTTTAATTGTCCACCACCATTCACGACTGGATGTGGCAGGACTGCAGAGCTTTGATCTGATACATAGAAACATAGAAGATAGGAGCAGGAGTAGGCCATTCGGCCCTTCAAGCCTGCTCCGCCATTCAATGAGATCATGGCTGATCATTCAAATTCAGTACCCTGTCCCTGCCCCCTCCCCATATCCCTTTAGCCTCAAGAAATATATCCAATTCTTTCTTGAATATATTTAATGAACTGGCCTCCACTGCTCTCTGTGGCAGAGAATTCCACAGGTTCACCACTCTCTGGGTGAAGAAATTCCTCCTCATTTCAGTCCTAAATGGCTTACCCCTTATCCTTAGACTATGACCCCTGGTTCTGGACTCCCCGGCCATCAGAAACATCCTTCCTGCATCTAGTCTGTCCAGACCTGACAGAATTTTATAGATTTCGATGAGATCCCCTCTCAATCTTCTAAACTCCAGTGAGTATAAGCCCAGTCGACACAATCTCTCCTCATACATCATTCCTGCCATCCCAGGTATCAGCCTGGTGAATCTTCGCTGTACTCCCTCCATGGCAAGAACGTCCTTCCTCAGGTAAGGTGACCAAAACTGCATACAATACTCAAGGTGCGGTCTCACCAAGGCCCTGTATAACTGTAGCAAGACATCCTTGTTCCTGTACTCGAACCCTCTTGCTACGAAGGCCAACATACCATTTGCCTTCTTAACCGCCTGCTGCACCTGCATGCTTACCTTCAGCGACTGGTGCACAAGAACACCCAGGTCTCTTTGCACTTCCCCGTCTCCCAATCTATTGCCATTCAAATAATAATCTGCCTTCCTGTTTTTGCCACCAAAGTGGATAACCTCACATTTATCCACATTATAGTGCATTTGCCATGTTTCTGCCCAATCACCCAACCTGTCCAAATCATACTGGAGTTTCACGACATCCTCCTCACAGCTTACCCTCCCACCCAGCTTTGTGTCATCTGCAAATTTGGAGATATTACATCCAATTCCCTCGTCCAGATCATTAATATATATTGTGAACAGCTGGGATCCTAGGACCGATCCTTGCAGTACCCCACTAGTCACTGCCTGCCACTCGGAAAACGACCCGTTTATTCCAACTCTTTGCTTTCTGTCCGCCAACCAGTTCTCTATCCAAGTCAATACCTTGCCCCCAATCCCATGTGCCTTAATTTTGCACGCTAATCTCTTATGTGGGACCTTATCGAAAGCCTTCTGAAAGTCCAAATACACCACATCCACTGGTTCTCCCATATCTATTTTACCAGTTACATCCTCAAAAAATTCCAGTAGATTAGTCAAGCATGATTTACCTTTTGTAAATCCATGTTGACTTTGTCCGATCCTGTCACTGCTTTCCAAGTGCTCTGCTATTTCATCTTTTATAGTAGACTCTAGCATTTTCCCCACTACCGACGTCAGGCTTACCGGTCTATAATTCCCTGCTTTTTCTCTACCACCTTTTTTGAATAGCGGGGTAACATGAGCTACCCTCCAATCCATGGGTACCGTTCCAGAGTCTATCGAGTCCTGGAAGATGACCAGCAATGCATTTACTATCTCTAGGGCCACCTCCTTAAGTACCCTGGGATGTAGACCATCAGGCCCTGGGGATTTATCGGCTTCAGTCCCATCAATTTTCCTAACACCATTTCCCTACAAATACTGATTTCTTTCAGTTCCTCCCTTTCATCAGACCCCATGTTCCCCGGCATCTCTGGGAGGTTATTTGTGTCCTCCTTTGTGAAGACAGAACCAAAGTATGTATTTAGTTGGTCCGCCATTTCCTTGTTTCCCATTATAAATTCCCCTGATTCTGACTGTAAGGGACCTACGCTTGATTTCACCAATCTTTTTCTCTTCACATATCTATAAAAGCTTTTACAGTCAGTTTTTATGTTCCCTGAAAGCTTACTCTCATATTCTATTTTCCCTTTCTTAATTAATCCCTTTGTCCTCCTTTGTTGACTTCTAAACTGCTCCCAATCCTCAGGATTATTGCTTTTTTCTAGCCAATTTATATGTCCTCTCCTTGGATCTTATGCTATCCCTAATTTCCCTTGTTAGCCACGGTTGAGTCACCTTTTTTGTTTTATTTTTATGCCAAACTGGGATGAACAAATTCTGTAGCTCATCCATTCGGTCTTTGAATGTTTGCCATTGCCTATCCACCGTCAACCCTTTGAGTGACATTCCCCAATCAATCCTACCCAACTCGCGCCTCAGACCATCGTAGTTTCCTTTATTTAAATTGAGGACCCTTGCCTCTGAGTCAACTACTTCATTCTCCATCTAATGAAGAATTCAATCATATTATGATCGCTCCGACCCAAGGGGCCTCGTACAACAAGATTGCGAATTAATCCTTTCTCGTTACATAATACCCAGTCTAAGATGGCCTGATCTCTGGTTGGTTCCTCGACATATTGGTCCAGGAAACCATCCCGTACACACTCCAGGAATTCCTCCTCCACAGTGTTGTTACTAATTTGATTGGCCCAATCTATATGTAGATTAAAGTCACCCATGATGACTGCTGTGCCCTTATTGCACGCTTCTTTAATTTCCCTTTTAATGCCATCCCCAACCTCTGCCTTACTGTTGGGAGGTCTATATACCACTCCCACTAATGTTTTTTTCCCCTTAGTATTTCTCAATTCCACCCATACAGATTCCACATCATCAGAGCTAATATCCTTCATTACAATTGTATTAATCCCTTCTTTAACCAGTAATGCTACCCCACCTCCCTTTCCTTTTTGCCTATCTTTCCTGAATATCGAATACCCCTGGATGTTGAGTTCCCAGCCTTGGCCACCCTGGAGCCACGTTTCCGTAATCCCAACCAAATCATACTCGTTTACCTCTATTTGCGCCGCCAGTTCATCCACCTTATTACAAATGCTTCTCGCATTAAGACACAAAGCCTTCAGGCTTGCTTTTTTAACGCTCTTAGACCTATTAGAATTATTATTTACTGTGGCCACATTTGATTTAAACCGTTGATTTCTCTGACTGCCACTTTTGGTTTTTCTCCTTCCTATCTTTTGCTTTTATCCCTGTTTTCCTTTCCTCTGTCTCCCTGCTCAGGTTCCCAACCCCCTGCCATTTAAGTTTAAACCCCCCTGAACAGTGCTAGCAAACCTCCCCGCAAGGATATTTGTCCCGCTCTGGTTCAGGTGCAACCCGTCCAACTTGTACAAGTCCCACCTTCCCCAGAAGCAGGCCCAGTGATCCAGGAAACTAAAGCCCTCCCTCCTGCACCAACTCTTTAGCCACGCATTCATCTGCTCTATCCTCTTATTCCTATACTCACTAGCACGTGGCACCGGGAGTAATCCAGAGATTACAACCTTTGAGGTCCTACTCTTTAATCTGCTACCTAGCTCCCTAAATTCTTGCTGCAGGACCTCATCCCTCTTCCTACCAATGTCGTTGGTCCCAATGTGAACCACGACCTCTGCCTGTTCACCCTCCCCCTTCAGAATGCCCTGCAGCCGTTCAGTGACATCCTTGACCCTGGCACCAGGGAGGCAACAAACCATCCTGGAGTCACGTCTATGGCCACAGAAACACCTATCTGTTCCCCTTACGATAGAATCCCCTACCACTATTGCTCTCCCACTCTTTTTCCTCCCTTCCTGAGCAGCAGAAGCACCCCTGGTGCCAGGAAGTTGGCTGCTGCTGCCTTCCCCTGGTGAGTCATCCCCCTCAACAGTATCCAAATTGGTATACCTGTTTGAAAGGGGGATGGCCACAGGGGTCCCCTGCACTACCTGCCTGCTTCTATTGCTCCGCCTGGTGGTCACCCAGTTCCCGTCTGCCTGTGTAGCCCTACCCTGCGGCGTGACCAACTCATCAAACGTGTAATCCACAACCCTCTCAGCATCATGAATGCTCCACAACCCATCCATCCGCAACTCCAGCGCCTCAATACGGCCCGTTAGTAGCTGCAGCTGGATGCATTTCTGGCACACGTGGCCGTCAGGGACCCTGGCAGCGTCCCTGAATTCCCACATAGAGCAAGAGGAGCATAACACGGGACTGGGCTCTCCTGGCATGACTTACCCCTTTAATTAATTTAAATTAATTAAATACCACCAGTTAAAGATATACTCTAGGGCGATTATTTACCAACTGTCCCCACTACACCACAGAGACCCAAGAAAATATAAACCGCAGAATTTAAGCTTGTAATGAAAAGGAGAAAGAAATACTCACCAACCAATCACTTACCTGCTTCCTGGTGACGTCACACTTGGATTACTTTTTGCTTCCCTCTCCCAGAACCTGGATTGGTAAGCCGCCTCTGGTGCTCTTTATGTGCCACCTCTGGTGCTCCCTCGCAGGTCCGCCGACTCTCCGCTCTCTCGAGGCTCTGGGCCTCGCTGCTCGCCTCCTCTGGTGCTCTTTATGTGCCGCCTCTGGTGCTCCCTCGCAGGTCCGCCGACTCTCCGCTCTCTCGGGGCTCTGGGCCTCGCTGCTCGCCTCCTCTGGTGCTCCCTCGCAGGTCCGCCGACTCTCCGCACTCTCGGGGCTCTGGGCCTCGCTGCTTGCCGCCTCTGGTGCTCCCTCGCAGGTCCGCTGACTCTCCACTCTCTCGGGGCTCTGGGCCTCGATGCTTGCCGCCTCTGGTGCTCCCTCGCAGGTCCGCCGACTCTCCGCTCTCTCGGGGCTCTGGGCCTCGCTGCTCGCCGCCTCTGGTGCTCCCTCGCAGGTCCGCCGACTCTCCGCTCTCTCGGGGCTCTGGGCCTCGCTGCTTGCCGCCTCTGGTGCTCCCTCGCAGGTCCGCCGACTCTCGGGGCTCTGGGCCTCGCTGCTTGCCGCCTCTGGTGCTCCCTCGCAGGTCCGCTGACTCTCTGCTCTCTCGGGGCTCTGGGCCTCGCTGCTCGCCGCCTCTGGTGCTCCCTCGCAGGTCCGCCGACTCTCTGCTCTCTCGGGGCTCTGGGCCTCGCTGCTTGCCGCCTCTGGTGCTCTTTATGTGCCGCCTTTGGTGCTCCCTCGTTGGTTGTGGGATCGCTCAGCTCTGTCTATAGCATGCTGCTTCTGCTGTTTAGCATGCAGATAGTCCTGTGTTGCAGCTTCCTCAGGTTGACACCTCATTTTTAGGTACGCCTGGTGCTGCTCCTGGCATGCTCTTCTGCACTCCTCATTGAACCAGGATTGGTCCCCTGGCTTGATGGTAATGGTAGACACTAAAAGCATCCCAATAATAGTGGAAAATCAAGGAGCAAAAAGGAGGGAGGAACTTAAAACAATCACTATCACTGGAGAAAAAGTACTAGGCAAACTAATGAGACTAAAGACTGACAAGTCCCCTGGATCTGATGGCCTGCATCCTAGGGTCTTAAAAGAAGTGGCTGCAGAGGTAGTGGATGCATTGGTTGCAACCTTCCAAAATTCCCTAGATTCTGGAAAGGTCCCAGCGGAATGGAAAACTGCAAATGTAAGGCCCATGTTTAAGTAAGGAGGGAGACAGAAAGCAGGAAGCTATAGGCCAGTTAGCCTAAGATCTGTCATTGGGAAAATGCTGGAATCCATTATTAAGGAAGTAGTAGCAGGACATTTAGAAAATCATAATATAGTCAAGCAGAGTCAGCATGGTTTTATGAAAGGGAAATCATGTCTGACATCTATTAGAGTTCTTTGAGAAGGTAATAGGGTGGATAAAGGGGAACCAGTAGATGCTGTGCATTTGGATTTCCAAAAGGCATTCGACAAGGTGCCACATAAAAGGTTATTGCACAAGATTAGGGCTCATGGTGTTGGGGATAATATATTAGCATGGATAGAGGATTGGCTAACTAACAGAAAACCGAGATAAATGGGTCATTTTCAGTAACCAGTGGGGTGCCACAGGGATCGGTGCTGGGGCCTCAACTATTTACAATCTATATTAATGACTTGGATGAAGGGACCGAGTGTACTGTAGCCAAATTTGCTGATGATACAAAGATAGGTGGGAAAGCAAGTTGTGAGGAGGACACAAAGTGTCTGCAAAGGGATATAGATAGGTTAAGTGAGTGGGTAAAAATTTGGTAGATGGAGTATAATGTGCGAAAATGTGAGGTTATCCACTTTGGTAGGAAGAATAGAAATCAAAATATTATTTAAATAGAGAGAGACTACAGAATGCTGCAGTACAGCGGGATCTGGGTGTCCTCGTATATGAAACACAAAAAGTTAGCACTGCAGGTACAGCAAGTAATTAGGAAGGCAAATGGAATGTTGGCCTTTATTCCAAGGGAATGGAGTATAAAAGTAGGGAAGTCCTGCTACAACTGTACAGGGTGTTGGTGAGACCACACCTGGAGTACTGCGTACAGTTTTGGTCTCCTTATTTAAGGTGGAATATACTTGCATTGGAGGCAGTTCAGAG
Source organism: Somniosus microcephalus (assembly GCF_052327205.1). Classification (NCBI taxonomy): domain Eukaryota; kingdom Metazoa; phylum Chordata; class Chondrichthyes; order Squaliformes; family Somniosidae; genus Somniosus; species Somniosus microcephalus. The sequence goes on from NW_028225179.1 coordinate 44,803,894, forward strand.
ACGATTCACTAGGTTTTTTAAAATTCATTGATGGGATGTGGGTGTCGCTGGCTAGGCCTGCATTTAGTGCCCATCCCTAATTGCTCTTGAGAAGATGGTGGTGAGCTGCCTTCTTGAACCGCTGCAGTCCATATGGTGTAGGTACACCCACAATGCTGTTAGGAAGGGAGTTCCAGGATTTTGGCCCAGCGACAGTGAAGGAACGGTGATACAGGTCCAAGTCAGGATGGTGTGTGGCTTGGAGGGGAACTTGTAGGTGGTGATGTTCCCATGCGTCTGCTGCCCTTGTCCTTCTAAGTGGTAGAGGTCGTGGGTTTGGGAGGTGCTGTTGAAGGAGCTTTGGCGAGTTGCTGCAGTGCATCTTGTAGATGGTACACACTGCAGCCACAGTGCGCTGGTGGTGGAGGGAGTGAATGTTGAAGGTGGTGGATGGAGTGCCAATCAAGCGGACTGCTTTATCCTGAATGGTGTCAAGCTTTTTGAGTGTTGTTGGAGCTGCACTCATCCAGGGAAGTGGAGAGTATTCCATCACACTCCTGACTTGTGCCTTGTAGATGGTGGAAAGGCTTTGGGGAGTCAGGAGGTGAGACACTTGCCGCAGAATTCCCAGCCTCTGGCCTGCTCTTGTAGCCACAGTATTTATATGGCTGGTCCAGTTCAGTTTCTGATCAATGGTAACCCCCAGGATGTTGATAGTGGGGGATTCAGCGATGGTAATGCCATTGAATGTCAAGGGGTTGATCCCTGGGATGAAGGGGTTGTCTTATGAGGAAAGGTTGACCAGGTTGGGCCTATACGCATTGGAGTTTATAGAGTCATAGAGTTATACAGCACAGAAAGAGGCCCTTCGGCCCATCGTGTCTGCACCGGCCATCAAGCCCCGTCTATTCTAATCCCATTTTCCAGCACTTGGTCCATAGCCTTGTATGCTATGGCGTTTCAAGTGCTCATCTAAATGCTTCTTGAATGTTGTGAGGGTTCCTGCCTCTACCACCCTTTCAGGCAGTGAGTTCCAGATTCCAACCACCCTCTGGGTGAAAAAGTTTTTCCTCAAATCCCCTCTAAACCTCCTGCCCCTTACCTTGAAACTCTGCCGCCCTGGTTATTGACCCCTCTACTAAGAGAAAAAGTTCCTTTCTATCTACCCTATCTATGCCCCTCATCATTTTGTACACCTCAATCAGGTCCCCATTCAGCCTTCTCTGCTCTAAGGAAAACAACCCCAGCCTGTCCAGTCTCTCTTCATAGCTGAAGCGCTCCAGCCCAGGTAACATCCTGGTGAATCTCCTCTGCACCCTCTCTAATGCAATCACATCCTTCCTATAGTGTGGCGACCAGAACTGCACACAGTGCTCCAGCTATGGCCTAACTAGCATTTTGTACAGCTCCATCATAACCTCCCTGCTCTTATATTCTATGCCTCGGCTAATGAAGGCAAGTATCCCATATGCCTTCTTAACCACCTTATCTACCTGTCCTGCTGCCTTCAGGGATCTATGTACATGCACACCAAGGTCCCTCTGATCCTCTGTCCTTCCTAGGGTCCTACCATTCATTGTGTATTCCCTTGCCTTGTTAGTCCTCCCAAAATGCATCACCTCACACTTTTCAGGGTTAAATTCCATTTGCCACTGTTCTGCCCATCTAACCAACCCGTCTATATCGTCCTGTAGCCTGAGGCTTCCCTCCTCGCTATTTACCACTCCACCAATTTTAGTGTCATCTGCGAACTTACTGATCATGCCTCCTACATTCAAATCTAAATCATTAATGTACACTACAAACAGCAAAGGACCCAGCACCGATCGCTGCGGTACACCACTGGACACAGGCTTCCAGTCACAAAAACAACCTACGACCATCACACTCTGCCTCCTGCCACTAAGCCAATTTTGGATCCAATGTGCCAAATTGCCCTGGATCCCATGGGCTCTTAACTTCTTGACCAGTCTCCCATGCGAGACTTTGTCAAAAGCCTTACTGAAGTCCATGTAGACCACATCAACTGCACTACCCTCATCCACACACCTAGTCACCCCCTCGAAAAATTCAATCAAATTGGCCAGACATGATCTCCCCCTGACAAAGCCATGCTGACTATCCTTGATTAATCCTTGCCTCTCCAAGTGGAGACTAATTCTGTCCCTCAGAATTTTTTCCAATAATTTCCCTACCCCTGATGTTAGGCTCACTGGCCTGTAATTCCCTGGTTTATCCCTACTACCCTTCTTGAATAATGGTACTACATTAGCTCTCCTCCAGTCCACTGGCACCTCCCCTGTGGCCAGAGAGGTTCTGAAAATTTGTGTCAGAGCCACTGCAATCCCCTCCCTTGCTTCACACAGCAGCCTGGGATACATCTCATCTGGGCCTGGGGATTTATCCATTTTTAAGCCCGCTAAAACCGTTAGTACCTCCTCCCTCTCAATACTAATTTGTTCAAGTATATCACAATCCCCCTGCCTGATTTCTATGCCTACATCGTCCTTCTCCATAGTGAACACAGATGCAAAATATTCATTTAAAACCTCACCTACATTTCCGGCTCTACACACAGATTGCCACTTTGGTCCCTAATGGGCCCTACTCTTTCCCTGGTTATCCTCTTGTCCTTAATATACTTATAAAACACCTTGGGATTTTCCTTTATTTTGCCCACCAGTGTTTATTCATGTCCTCTCTTCGCTCTCCTAATTTCTTTTTTAAGTACCCCCCTGAACTTTCTATACTCCTCTAGGGCTTCCACTGTTTTTAGTCCTTTGTATCTGCCAAAAGCCTCCCTTTTTTTTCCTAATCCATTCTTGTATATCCCTTGACATCCAGGGTTCCCTGGGCTTGTTGGTCCCACCCTTGACCTTTACGGGAACATGTTGGCGCTGTAATCTCTCTATTTTCTTTCTGAATGACTCCCACTGCTCTGATGTGGATTTTCCTACAAGTAGCTGATCCCAGTCCACTTTGGCCAGATCCTGCCGTATCATATTAAAATCGGCCTTCCCCCAATTTAGAACCTTTATTTCCGGTCCATCTTTGTCCTTTTCCATGACCACCTTAAATCTCACCGAATTATGGTCACTGTCACCAAAATGCTCTCCTACTGACACTTCTACCACTTGTCTGGCTACATTCCCTAGAATTAGGTCCAGTACTGCCCTGTCTCTTGTAGGATTTTCTACATGCTGGCTCAAAAAGTTCTCCTGGATGCCCTTTAAGAATTCCGCACCCTCTAAGCCTTTCACACTCTGACTATCCCAGTTAATATTGGGGAAGTTGAAATCCCCTACTATTATTACCCTATTGTTTCTACACTTCTCTGAGATTTGCCTACATATCTGTTCCTCTATCTTCCCCTGACTGTTTGGGGGCCTATAGTACACTCCCAGCAAAGTGCTTGCCCCCTTTTTGTTTTTAAGTTCTACCCATATGACCTCATTAGAGGAACCTGCTAAGATATCATCATTCCTTACTGCAGTAATTGACTCCTTGATTAATATTGTGACACCCCCTCCTCTTTTACACCCCCCTCTGTCTCACCTGAAGATTCTATACCCCGGAATATTGAGCTGCCAGTCCTGCCCCTCCCTCAACCATGTCTCTGTAATAGCAACAATATCATACTCCCATGTGTTCATCAACATCTTCAATTCATCTGCCTTACTCGCAAGACTCCTTGCATTAAAATAAATGCCATCCAGCCTTGCCATATTCCCTTGTGCCATTACATATTTGCTCTGCCTTCCAGGCTGACTTGTTTTTTCCTCGATATTTGGCTGTGCGTCATCCCCTACTATAGCTCCAGTCTGTATCCCATCCCCCTGGCCAAGTTAGTTTAAACGCCCCCCAACAGTACTAGCAAACCTCTCCGCAAGGATGTTGGTCCCGTTCCGGTTCAGGTGCAACCCGTCTGACTTGTACAGGTTCCACCTTCCCCAGAAACAGACCCAGTGATCCAGGAAACTGAAGCCCTCCCTCCTGCACCAGCTCTTTAGCCACGCATTCATCTGCTCAATCCTAATAACTCCTTACGTGGCTCGGTGTCAAATTGAGTTAGCTCTCACTCCTGTGAAGCGCCTTGGGGCGTTTTACTACATTAAAGGCACCACATAAATATTTGTTGTTGTTGCAAAATATCCTCCCTGCGATTAAATGACCAAAACATTGGTAGTCATAATGCAGTATGATGTGGGATTGCTCAGGAATTTTGACTGCGAGGGCACTAGGTTCAAATGTCCAGTTCTGGGCACCGTGCCTTAGAAAGGATATCTTGGCCTTGGAAGGAGTGCAGTGCAGATTCACCAGAATGATGCCAAGGGTTAGATTATGAGGAGAGACTACATAAACTGGGCTTGTATCCCGTGGAATAAAGAAGGTTTAAGGGGTGGATTTGATTGAACTGTGCACAGTGCTCCAAGTGTGGTCTAACCAAGGAATATAGAGACCAGAACTGTGCACAGTGCTCCAAGCATGATCTAACCAAGGTATATGGAGACCAGAACTGTGCACAGTGCTCCAAGTGTGGTCTAACCAAGGTATATGGAGACCAGAACTGTGCACAGTGCTCCAAGTGTGGTCTAACCAGGTGTAAGCAGACCAGAACTGTGCACGGTGCTCCAAGTGTGGTCTAACCAGGTGTATGCAGACCAGTGCTCCAAGTGTGGTCTAACCAGGTGTATGCAGACCAGAACTATGCACAGAGCTCCAAGTGTGGTCTAACCAAGGTATATGGAGACCAGAACTGTGCACAGTGCCCCAAGTGTGGTCTAACCATGGTATATGGAGACCAGAACTGTGCACAGTGCCCCAAGTGTGGTGTAACCATGGTATATGGAGTCCAGAACTGTGCACAGTGCTCCAAGTGTGATCTAACCAAGGTATATGGAGACCAGAACTGTGCACAGTAGTCCAAGTGTGGTCTAACCAAGGTATATGGAGACCAGAACTGTGCACAGTGCTCCAAGTGTGGTCTAACCCAGGTATATGGAGACCAGAACAGTGCACGGTGCTCCAAGTGTGGTCTAACCAAGGTATATGGAGACCAGAACAGTGCACAGTGCTCCAAGTGTGGTCTAACCAAGGTATATGGAGACCAGAACTGTGCACAGTGCTCCAAGTGTGGTCTAACCAAGGTATATTGAGAGCAGAACTGTGCACAGTGCTCCAAGTGTGGTCTAACCAAGGTATATGGAGACCAGAACTGTGCACAGTGCTCCAAGTGTGGTCTAACCAAGGTATATGGAGACCAGAACTCTGCACAGTGCCCCAAGTGCGGTCTAACCAAGGTATATGGAGACCAGAGCTGTGCACAGTGCCCCAAGTGTGGTCTAACCAAGGTATATGGAGACCAGAACTGTGCGCAGTGCCCCAAGTGTGGTCTAACCAGGTATACGGAGACCAGAACTGTGCACAGTGCTCCAAGTGTGGTCTAACCAAGGTATATGGAGACCAGAACTGTGCGCAGTGCCCCAAGTGTGGTCTAACCAAGGTATATGGAGACCAGAACTGTGCGCAGTGCCCCAAGTGTGGTCTAACCAGGTATACGGAGACCAGAACTGTGCACAGTGCTCCAAGTGTGGTCTAACCAAGGTATATGGAGACCAGAACTGTGCGCAGTGCCCCAAGTGTGGTCTAACCAGGTATACGGAGACCAGAACTGTGCACAGTGCTCCAAGTGTGGTCTAACCAAGGTATATGGAGACCAGAACTGTGCACAGTACTCCAAGTGTGGTCTGACCCAGGTACATGGAGACCAGAACTGTGCACAGTGCTCCAAGTGTGGTCTAACCAAGGTATATGGAGACCAGAACTGTGCACAGTGCTCCAAGCATGATCTAACCAAGTTATATGGAGACCAGAATGGTGCACACTGCTACAAGTGTGGTCTAACCAAGGTATATGGAGACCAGAACTGTGCACAGTGCTCCAAGTGTGGTCTAACCAAAGTATATGGAGACCAGAACTGTGCCCAGTGCTTGGAGTGTGGTCTAACCAAGGTATATGGAGACCAGAACTGTGCACAGTACTCGGATTGTGGTCTAACCAAGGTATATGGAGACCAGAACTGTGCACAGTGCTTGGAGTGTGGTCTAACCAAAGTATATGGAGACCAGAACTGTGCCCAGTGCTTGGAGTGTGGTCTAACCAAAGTATATGGAGACCAGAACTGTGCACAGTACTCGGATTGTGGTCTAACCAAGGTATATGGAGACCAGAACTGTGCACAGTGCTCCAAGTGTGGTCTAACCAAAGTATATGGAGACCAGAACTGTGCACAGTGCTCCAAGTGTGGTCTAACCAAGGTATATGGAGACCAGAGCTGTGCACAGTGCTCCAAGTGTGGTCTAACCAAGGTATATGGAGACCAGAACTCTGCACAGTGCCCCAAGTGCCGTCTGACCAAGGTATATGGAGACCAGAGCTGTGCACAGTGCCCCAAGTGTGGTCTAACCAAGGTATATGGAGACCAGAACTGTGCGCAGTGCCCCAAGTGTGGTCTAACCAAGGTACATGGAGACCAGAACTGTGCACAGTGCTCCAAGTGTGGTCTAACCAAGGTACATGGAGACCAGAACTGTGCACAGTGCTCCAAGTGTGGTCTAACCAAGGTATATGGAGACCAGAACTGTGCACAGTGCTCCATGTGTGGATTTGAAAGGAATTGATAGGGTAGATGGAGAGAATCTTTTTCCACTGTTTGGAGGGGAGGCGGGGGGGAGTCTAGGACAAGGGGACAGAACCTTAAAATCAGAGCCAGGCCGGTCAGGAGATAAGTTGGGAAACACTTTTGCACACAAAGGGTGGTAGAAGTGTGGAACACTCTCCCACAAAGAGCAGTAGATGCTGGCTCAATTAATCATTTAAAATCTGAGACCGATAGATATTTGCTAGCCCAGGGTATTAAGGGATGTGGAGCCAAGGCAGGTGGATGGAGTTAGGATACAGATCAGCCACGGTCTCATTGAATGGCGGAACAGGCTCGAGGGGCTGAATGGCTTCCTCCTGTTCCTGTGTTCCTAAATCAGCAGAAGTGGCCAAGGCTGAGAAGATTTATGCCTTCAAATAGGAGAAGAGGATTGAAGATACGGACTGAGATGATAAAGTAATTCACAAGCTGCGAATATAAACAGAAAATGCTGGACCTCACTCAGCACGCCAGGCAGCATCTGTGAAGAGTGAACGTTTTCAAACTCTTTCATAATTTTAAAGACGTCTATCAGGTCATCCCGCAGCCTTCTCTATTCCAGAGAAAAGAGCCCCAGCCTGTTCAATCTTTCCTGATAGGTACAACCTCACAGTGCTGGTATCATCCTTGTAAATCTCTTATGCACCTTCTCCAGTGCTTCTATATCTTTTTTAGAATATGGAGACCAGAACTGTGCACAGTGCTCCAAGTGTGGGCTAACCAAGGTATATGGAGACCAGAACTGTGCACAGTGCTCCAAGTGCGGCCAGCCAAGGTATATGGAGACCAGAACTCTGCACAGTGCTCCAGGTGCGGCCAGCCAAGGTATATGGAGACCAGAACACTGCACAGTGCTCCAAGTGCGGTCTAACCAAGGTATATGAAGACCAGAACTATGCACAGTGCTCCAAGTGCGGTCTAACCAAGGTATATGAAGACCAGAACTGTGCACAGTGCTCCAAGTGCGGTCTAACCAAGGTATATGAAGACCAGAACTATGCACAGTGCTCCAAGTGTGGGCTAACCAAGGTATATGGAGACCAGAACACTGCACAGTGCTCCAAGCATGATCTAACCAAGTTATATGGAGACCAGAACGGTGCACAGTGCTTGGAGTGTGGTCTAACCAAAGTATATGGAGACCAGAACTGTGCCCAGTGCTTGGAGTGTGGTCTAACCAAGGTATATGGAGACCAGAACTATGCACAGTGCTCCAAGTGTGGTTTAACCAAGGTATATGGAGACCAGAACTGTGCACAGTGCTCCAAGTGTGGTCTAACCAAGGTATATGGAGACCAGAACTGTGCACAGTGCTCCAAGTGTGGTCTAACCAAGTTATATGGAGACCAGAACTGTGCACAGTGCTCCAAGTGTGGTCTAACCAGACCAGAACTGTGCACAGTGCTCCAAGTGTGGTCTAACCAAGGTATATGGAGAACAGAACTGTGCACAGTGCTCCTAGTGTGGTCTAACCAAGGTATATGGAGAGCAGAACTGGACACAGTGCCCCAAGTGTGGTCTAACCAAGGTATATGGCGAGCAGAACTGGACACACTGCCCCAAGTGTGGTCTAACCAAGGTATATGGAGAGCAGAACTGGACACAGTGCTCCAAGTGTTGTCTAACCAAAGTATATGGAGACCAGAACTGTGCACAGTGCTCCAAGTGTGGACTAACCAAGGTATATGGAGACTAGAACTGTGCACAGTGCTCCAAGTGTGGTCTAACCAAGGTATTTGGAGACCAGAACTCTGCATAGTGCTCCAAGTGTGGGCTAACCAAGGTATATGGAGACCAGAACTCTGCACAGTGCTCCAAGTGCGGCCAGCCAAGGTATATGGAGACCAGAACTGTGCACAGTGCTCCAAGTGTGGTCTAACCAGGGTATATGGAGTCCAGAACTGTGCACAATGCTCCAAGTGTGGTCTAACCAGGGTATATGGAGACTAGAACTGTGCACAGTGCTCCAAGTGTGCTCTAACCAGGGTATATGGAGACTAGAACTGTGCACAGTGCTCCAAGTGTGGTCTAACCAAGGTATATGGAGACCAGAACTGTGCACAATGCTCCAAGTGTGGTCTAACCAGGGTATATGGAGACCAGAACTGTGCACAATGCTCCAAGTGTGGTCTAACCAAGGTATATGGAGACTAGAACTGTGCACAATGCTCCAAGTGTGGTCTAACCAGGGTATATGGAGACCAGAACTGTGCACAATGCTCCAAGTGTGGTCTAACCATACCAGAAGATGCCTTAGAAGGGGTGCAACAAAGATTCACTAGATTTGTTCCTGGGAAGAGAGGGTTGTCATTTGAGGAGAGATTGAGTAGAATGGGCCGATACTCTCTGGGGTTCAGAAGAATGGGAGCTGATCTCATTGAAACATATAAGATTCTGAGAGGGCGTGACAGGGTAGATGCTGAGAGGCTGTTTCCCCTGGCTGGAGAGACTAGAACTAGGGGCATCGTCTCACTCAGATAGTTGTGAATCTTTGGAATTCTCTGCCCCCGAGGGCTGCGGATGCTCAGTCATTAAGTATATTCAAGACTGAGATCGATTGATTCTTGGACACTGAGGGACTCGAGGGATATGGGGAGTGAGCGGGAATGTGGTGTTGAAGTCGAAGTTCAGCCACGATCTTATTAAATGGCGGAGTAGGTTTGAAGGGCCGTATGACCTACTCCTGCTCTTTATTCTTCTGTTCTCAGAACTGTGCACAATACTCCCAAGTGTGGCCCAACCAGACCAGGACTGTGCACAGTGCCCCAAGTGTGGTCTAACCAGACCAGAACTGTACACAGTGCTCCGAGTGTGGTCTAACCAGACCGGAACTGTACACAGTGCTCCAAGTGTGGTCTAACCAGACCAGGACTCTGCACAGTGCTCCAAGTGTGGTCTAACCAGACCAGAACTCTGCACAGTGCTCCAAGTGTGGTCTAACCAGACCAGGACTGTGCACAGTGCTCCAAGTGTGGTCTAACCAGACCAGGACTGTGCACAGTGCCCCAAGTGTGGTCTAACCAGACCAGGACTGTGCACAGTGCTCCAAGTGTGGTCTAACCAGACCAGAACTGTGCACAGTGCTCCAAGTGTGGTCTAACCAGACCAAAACTGTGCACAGTGATCCAAGTGTGGTCTAACCAGACCAGAACTGTACACAGTGCCCCAAATATGGTTTAACCAGGCCGGAACTGTGCAGAGTGCTCCGAGTGTGGTCTAACCAGACCAGGACTGTGCACAGTGCTCCAAGTGTGGTCTAATCAGACCGGAACTGTGCACAGTGCTCCAAGTGTGGTCTAACCAGACCAGAACTGTGCACAGTGCCCCAAGTGTGGTCTAACTAGACCGGAACTGTGCACAGTGCTCCAAGTGTGGTCTAACCAGACAGGAACTGTGCACAGTGCTCCAAGAGTTGTCGAACCAGACCAGAACTGGCCTTAGAGTGGGTGCAACGATTCCTGGGATGAGAGGGTTGTCCTATGAGCAGCGATTGCGTAGAATGGGCCTATACTCTCTGGAGTTTAGAAGAATGAGAGGTGATCTCATTGAAACATATAGGATTCTGAGAGGGCTTGACAGGGTAGATACTGTGAGGCTGGTTCCCCTGGCTGGAGAGTCCTGAACTAAGGGGCATAGCCTCAGGATAAGGGGTCAGCCATTAAGGAGAGAGATGAGGAGAAATTTCTGCACTCAGAGGGTGGTGAATGTTTGGAATTTCCACCCCAGAGGGCTGTGGAGGCTCAGTCATTGAGTATATTCAAGGCTGAGATAGATAGTTTTTTGGACTCTAGGGGAATCAAGGGATATGTGGATCAGGCGGGAAAGTGGCGTTGCGGTCGAAGATCAGCCATGATCTTATTGAAGAGCGGAGCAAGCTTGAAGGGCCGTATGGCCTCCTCCTGATCCAAATTCTTAGAACTGTGCACAGTGCTCCAAGTGTGGTCTAACCAGACCAGAACTCTGCACAGTGCTCCAAGTGTGGTCCAATCAGACCGGAACTGTGCACAGTGCTCCCAGTGTGGTCCAATCAGACTGGAACTGTGCACAGTGCTCCAAGTGTGGTCTAACCAGACCGGAACTGTGCACAGTGCTCCCAGTGTGGTCTAACCAGACCGGAACTGTGCACAGTGCTCCAAGTGTGGTCTAACCAGACCGGAACTGTGCACAGTGCTCCCAGTGTGGTCTAACCAGACCAGAACTGTGCACAGTGCTCCCAGTGTGGTCTAACCAGACCAGAACTGTGCACAGTGCTCCAAGTGTGGTCCAATCAGACCGGAACTGTGCACAGTGCTCCCAGTGTGGTCCAATCAGACTGGAACTGTGCACAGTGCTCCAAGTGTGGTCCAATCAGACCGGAACTGTGCACAGTGCTCCAAGTGTGGTCTAACCAGACCAGAACTGTGCGCAGTGCTCCAAGTGTGGTCTAACCAGACCAGAACTGTGCGCAGTGCTCCAAGTGTGGTCTAACCAAGGTTCGATACAAGTTTAACATAACTTCTCTGCTTTTCAATTTTATCCTTCCAGAAATGAATCCCTGTGACAGGAGAGATTAATTGACAAATGGGATGATGGTGCAAGGCAAACGTCTGGTGTTAATGGTGTTAGATCCGTGGTTCAGTGGATAAATAATTACACGGATGCTGTACATAAACAAACAACAGGTCTTTACTGGAGGAGGGTAATCTCTAGGCTTGGGTACAGAGGCATGCGCGCAGCTTATATACCGGTGTGGTCACTGCCGGTACTACAGTATACAGGAGCTGTAAAAAGTATTTCTGACTTAAAGCACATACATTACAATTCCTCCCTTTTTAGATTAATAATACCCCCTTAATATTCAAATAACAATTACATTTTTACATGTACATTCAATAACAAAAGTCCATTTATAGATTCAGTCTTTGGGGCGGCTTCCTGACCCTTTCGGGATAGCGCCTTTCCGGAGGTTCTTGTTCTTGGTGCAGAGGCGATTCTGACCCCTTTTCATCGGGTAGTTCATCGGGTTCCACTGCTACTGGGTCTGAAGTAGATGCTACCGGTATGTCGGGTTCATCCCCAGGTACTCGAGACATGGGGTTGACGCCTTCCTGTGACGCTAAGATCTGATCGACGTGGCGTCTCACAATGTTCTCCCCGACATCCACTGTGTACATTAATGGCCCCTGCCTTGTACATATCGTTCCGGGTTGCCACTTCTCAGTTCAATAGTCACGGGCCAAGACTGGTTGCCCTACATTGAAGCTCCTTGTCAGCTTCTCGTTGATGTGCTGGAATTGTTTGTCCTCAACATTTCTTCGCACATTTGGTCTGAGCAAGTCCAGACGAGATCTCAACCTTCGGTTAAAGAACATCATGGCCGGGGTCTGGTTGGTAACTGCATGTGTCGCGTTTCGGTAGGCTAATAAGAAATTGTCCATCTTATGCTGTAGTGGAATTTCCTCGTCGCACATGGCCTTTCTCGCCTTCTTAAAGGTTTGTACGAACCTCTCAGCCAATCCATTGGTGGCTGGATGATACGGGGCGGATGTGTAATGCCTTACCCCATTCCTTTTCATGAATTTTTGGAACTCGTCGGACACAAACTGTGGCCCATTATCAGAGCAGATCTGCTCTGGCAAACCGTTTCTGGCAAATATGGTCTGTAGGACTGCAATCGTTTTCTCTGTCGTGGTTGAAGACGTCTTTATCACCTCAGGCCACTTTGAATGAGCATCCACTGCTATTAAGAACATTGAGTCCATGAATGGACCAGCGAAATCAATGTGCACCCGTTGCCATGGAGAGGAGGGCCACTCCCATGGGTGTAGAGGGGCATGTGGTGGTGCATTTGGGCCTCCTGGCATCCTAAGCAGCTCTTAGTTAAGTCTTTGATTTGTTGATCGATTCCCGGCCACCACACAAGCCCTAGCAAGGCTTTTCATTTTCACTCCCCCCAGATGACCTTCGTATAGCTCCTTTAGCACTCTCTCCCTTAACTTGGGTGGAATCACCACTCTGGATCCACACATCACTGTCCCCTGGCATACTGACAGCTGTTCTCTTCTGGATGAGAATGCTGGCAACAGTGAGTCGCCATGTGTTGGCCATCCCCTCACCGTCAATTCATATACCCGTGACAGCGTCGGATCATTGCGGGTCTCCTTCTCTATATCCGCGTTTGTTACTGGCAATCGTTCAATTATCGATGAATAAAATATCTCGATAGGGTCCACTGCTGGTGCTTCCTCCACCGTAGGCAGTGGCAGGCGTGATAGCCCATCGGCGTTTCCATGCTGTTTCGTGCCTTTATATTCTATTTCATATTGGTTCACCCCTAGAAAAAGAGACCATCTTTGTAACCGCTGTGCAGTCATTACTGGCACGCCCTTCTTAGGATTAAAGATGGAGACAAGTGGTTGGTGGTCAGTCAGCAAGGTGAACTTCTGCCCATGCAGATAATGGTTGAATTGTTTTACTCCCCATACTAGGCTGAGGGCCTCCCTGTCAATCTGGGCGTAGTTGCGCTCGGCTGAGGTTAGTGACCGAGACGCAAAGGCTACTGGCCTCTCCAACCCGTCTGGGAATTTGTGCGACAGCACCGCTCCAATGCCGTAGGGTGATGCATCACATGCCAAACGAATTGGTAGTGCTGGGTTGAAATGGGCCAAAACCTCTTTTGATGTGATCAATTCTTTACACTTCTGGAAAGCTCGTCAATGTTCGTTCATCCCACTTCCATGGTACCCCTGTTTGCAGTAGGGTGTTCAGCGGGTGTAATACCGTAGACAAATTTGGTAAGAACTTGTGGTAATAGTTTACCAGCCCGAGGAACGACCTTAGTTGTGACACATTTTCCGGTGCTGGAGCCTTGACTACTGCCTCAATCTTGTCAGGGGACTTATGTAACCCCTCTTCATCGATGACGTGGCCGCAATACGAGATCTGTTTCTGGAAAAACTCGCACTTGTGGCGATTAGCTCGTAGCCCATACTCTAATCTGGCGAGCACCTTCTCCAAGTTAGCGAGGTGATCACCGTCATTTTCACCCGTGACCAAGATGTCGTCCAAATAACACTGGGTCCCTGGAATCCCTTGCAGGACGTGATCCATTGCCCTTTGCCAGATAGCCGGAGCCGAGGCTACTCCAAACACCAGCCGATTGTATTGATAGAGACCTTTATGAGTGTTGATCGTAAGGTAATGTTTCGAAGCTTCTTCTACCTCCATTTGCAAGTATGCCTGGGCTAGATCAATTTTGGTGAAGCGTTTACCACCAGATAGCGAGGTGAAAATATCCTCAATTCGTGGAAGCGGATATTGCACCGTGTGAAGGACTGGGTTCACTGTCACCTTAAAATCCCCACAGATGCGGACCTTCTTTGGTTCCCCAGGCATATTACTCAACAACCTCTTCATTACAGGAACGATGGGTGTAGCCCACTCGCTCCAGTCCACTTTGGACAGTACTCCTGAATGTTCCAACCCTTCCAGCTCTGCTTCAACCGCTGGTCTGATCGCATAAGGCACTGGTCTGGCCTTCAGAAACTTTGGGCTTGCATTTTCCTCTATTTTAATCGTTGATGTTATTCCTTTTAGTGATCCTAGTCCCTCCTGGAACACTTCTTTTGCGTCAGTTAGCATTTTTGACAGTCGACCAGGTGTGACGTCGTCATCCTTTTTGGCCTCAACCTTCAGTGCCTGTATGGAATGCCAATCTAATTGTATCTTCCAGATCCATTCACGTCCTAGCAGTGGTGGTCCTCCATTTGGTAATACATATATATCCATTTTAGGTATTTCCTGGCCTTTATATGTCACTTTCACCCTTTATTTTTCCTTTGGGGTAGACTTTTTGCCCCGCATACGTCTTCAAGACAATCTCTGCAGCTTTCAAGGGTATGTGTGAAAATAGCCGCTTGTAGCCTCTTTGATTTATGACTGTTAGAGCTGACCCTGTGTCCAATTCCATTTCCACTTGGACTCCGTCTATCTTGAGTGTAACCCAGATAGTCTGGTGATCCTCCATTTCGGTTACATTATGTAGTTTCAGACAACCCAGCTCCTTGCTTCCGGAGTCTGTCACTTTTCTGTTCGTCTGAACCACTGTCCATCACCTGGTGTACCTTTTGGTACTTCTCCTGTGGAGATTTCTTACTGTTGGTTTTCTTCCCAGACCTGCAGACTCTTGCTAGGTGTCCTGCTTTCCCACACTGTCTGCACACTTGGTCCTTGAACCAACAATCTTTCTGGTCATGTGTTGTTCTGCCGCAGCGATAGCACTTCCCTGTTCCATAGGTCATTTCGTTGGTGCCATATTCTTGCGGTCTCCGTTGTATCTCTGCAGCGCCCCTTGCGGCTGCTTCGTGTGATACTTCCATACTGAAAGCTTTGTCCAGCGTAAGGTCCTTTTCTGATAGAAGCCGTTTCTGGGTTCCTTCACTTTGTAGCCCACACACAAACTTGTCCCTTAACGTATCTGCTAGTCCCGCTCCAAACTGGCAGTATTTCGATAGCTTGCGCAATTCCGTTAGGTACTCAGCATTGCTTTCGTCTTTGTGTTGGTTCCTTTTATGGAACTTAAACCGTTCTGCTATCAGCAGCGGTGTGGGGTTTAAGTGGTCCTGTAGGATTTCTAATTCTTGTTTACCGGCTTCTCTGGGGTTATTAGATTTTGCAGTAACCCATAAGTTTTTGCACTCATGGAATTTAACAGAACCAGTGCTTTATTAGCATCTAGCACTTCATTTGCCCTGCAGTACACCTCAATACGTTCCACATATGTCACCCGATCTTCGACTTCATTGTCGAACGTAGAGATACTACCACTCTTCGGCATCCTTGGTTGTGCATTAACTATCACCAATGGCGCCTCCCGCGCTTCCCCTTCTTCTCCGCTGGCACAAAATGGCGTCTCCCGCGCTTTCCTTCCTTCCCGCGCTCGCCCGTCTTCTCCGCTGCGGCTTCGCAAAATGGCGTCTCCCGCGCTGTTCCTTCTCCGCGGCTCAATGGCGCCTCCCGCGCTCTCGCTGCTTCTCCGCGGCTCAATGGCGTCTCCCGCGCTCTCCCTGCTTCTCCGCGGCTCAATTGCGTCTCCCCTTGCTTCGCCCCGCGGACCCTGATCAGCCCGTGATCCCTGGCTGTGCTCTGCGCGTTCTTCTCTTGATATTTGTCGACGCCACTCAGTCTAGAACCCGGCTGTTTCTTACCCTCTCTCTCTCCGGTTTGCAGTATTTTTCCTCGACGCCGCTCGGTGATTAACCCCCGGCTGCGCCCTGCTCTCTTCACCCCCTTTCTTACCCCATCGATGCTGCTCGGCTCTCTCTCTCTGTCGTCGGTCGGCTCCAGCCGCCGCTGCTCGGGAAGGGTCTGCTCTGGACCTGTCGTCGGTCTCTTACTGCTCGTTGTGGCTGGGGAACCAAGCCCGGCTCTCCACAGCCTCCCCAGCGAAGTTGGATCTCTGCCTGACTGCTGGGTGGTTGCTCGTGGTCGACGCCCGTGTTCCTGGACTCGACTATTTTTTCTTTTTTTGTTTTATGTTGCAGGTAGATTCGCATCGACACTCGTCGCCACTGTTAGATCCACGGTTCAGTGGATAAATAATTACACGGATGCTGTACATAAACAAATAACAGGTCTTTACTGGAGGAGGGTAATCTCTAGACTGGGGTACAGAGGAATGCGCACAGTTTATATACCGGCGTGGTCACTGCCGGTACTACAGTATACAGGACCTGTAAAAAGTAGTTCTGACTTAAAGCACATACACTACAAATGGGACAAATAAAGAAACAAAAGATATGTCCAGAGGAGATGTAAATGGTAACAGCAGAACCATTACCAGCATCTGCTGTCCAGAAAAGTGGGAGCGGTGGATCTGAAAATGTTGAACTCGATGTTGAGTCCAGAAGGCTGTAAAGTGCCTAATCGAAGGATGAGGTGCTGTTCCTCAAGCTTTCATTGGAGGCAGTGGACAGGGTGGGAGTGGGATTAAAAAAATCTTATATCTGCCACTGCATCGTGTCTTTAAATACAGGTATCATATTTCTGTCACACTTTTGAGTCAGCTTTTGTCCCATTCGCAATGATTGAGTCTACATTTTAGAATGGGAAATCTTAATGTTAACATGTCACGCTGTAGAGGGAGCTTTACTATCTAATCCGTGCTGTACCTGTCCTTGGAGTGTTTGATGGGACAGTGTAGAGGGAGCTTTACTCTGTATCTAACCCGTGCTGTACCTGCCCTGGGAGTGTTTGATGGGACAGTGCAGAGGGAGCTTTACTCTGTATCTAATCTGTGCTGTACTTGCCCTGGGAGTGTTTGATGGGACAGTGTAGAGGGAGCTTTACTCTGTATCTAACCCATGCTGTACCTGCCCTGGGAGTGTTTGATGGGACAGTGTGGAGAGAGCTTTACTCTGTATCTAACCCGTGCTGTTCCTGCCCTGGGAATGTTTGATGGGACAGTGCAGAAGGAGCTTTGCTCTGTATCTAACCCATGCTGTACCTGTCCTGAGTGTGTTTAATGGGACAGTGTAGAGGGAGCTTTACGCTGTATCTAACCCGTGCTGTACCTGCCCTGGGAGTGTTTGATGGGACAGTGTAGAGGGAGCTTTACTCTGTATCTAACCCTGTGCTGTACCTGCCCTGGGCGTGTTTGATGGGACAGTGTAGAGGGAGCTTTACTCTGTATCTAACCCGTGCTGTACCTGCCCTGGGAGTGTTTAATGGGACAGTGTAGAGGGAGCTTTACTCTGTATCTAACCCGTGCTGCACCTGCCCTGGGAGTGTTTGATGGGACAGTGCAGAAGGAGCTTTGCTCTGTATCTAACCCGTGCTGTACCTGCCCTGGGAGTGTTTGATGGGACAGTGCAGAGGGAGCTTTACTATCTAATCCGTGCTGTACCTGTCCTTGGAGTGTTTGATGGGACAGTGTAGAGGGAGCTTTACTCTGTATCTAACCCGTGCTGTACCTGCCCTGGGAGTGTTTGATGGGACAGTGCAGAGGGAGCTTTACTCTGTATCTAATCTGTGCTGTACTTGCCCTGGGAGTGTTTGATGGGGCAGTGTAGAGGAAGCTTTACTCTGTATCTAACCCGAGCTGTACCTGCCTTGGGAGTGTTTGATGGGACAGTGTAGAGGGAGCTTTACTCTGTATCTAATCCGTGCTGTACCTGTCCTGGGAGTGTTTGATGGGACAGTGTAGAGGGAGCTTTACTCTGTATCTAACCCATGCTGTACCTGCCCTGGGAGTGTTTGATGGGACAGTGTGGAGAGAGCTTTACTCTGTATCTAACCCGTGCTGTTCCTGCCCTGGGAATGTTTGATGGGACAGTGCAGAAGGAGCTTTGCTCTGTATCTAACCCATGCTGTACCTGTCCTGAGTGTGTTTAATGGGACAGTGTAGAGGGAGCTTTACGCTGTATCTAACCCGTGCTGTACCTGCCCTGGGAGTGTTTGATGGGACAGTGTAGAGGGAGCTTTACTCTGTATCTAACCCTGTGCTGTACCTGCCCTGGGAGTGTTTGATGGGACAGTGTAGAGGGAGCTTTACTCTGTATCTAACCCATGCTGTACCTGGCTTGGGAGTGTTTGATGGGACAGTGTAGAGGGAGCTTTACTGTGTATCTAACCCGTGCTGTACCTGCCCTGCGAGTGTTTGATGGGACAGTGTAGAGGGAGGTTTACTCTGTATCTAACCCGTGCTGTACCTGCCCTGGGAGTGTTTAATGGGACAGTGTAGAGGGAGCTTTACTCTGTATCTAACCCGTGCTGTACCTGCCCTGGGAGTGTTTGATGGGACAGTGTAGAGGGAGCTTTACTCTGTATCTAACCCGTGCTGTACCTGCCCTGGGAGTGTTTGATGGGACAGTGCAGAAGGAGCTTTGCTCTGTATCTAACCCGTGCTGTACCTGCCCTGGGAGTGTTTGATGGGACAGTGCAGAGGGAGCTTTACAATGGCCCTGAAATTCGGGTCGGGGGCTTCCCGCGGGTGCAAGCCCCTGACCTGCACTTACCTAGCACGCTGGCCGTTGAGCTGTGGGTCCCCGTGGGATTCCGATCCTGGGCCTGCTCCAACTGTCGGCGCGCAGTGCTTGCGTATCCCACGGGCGCAGTTAGTTCGGAGCGTCCCCTGGGATCACGTGGGCCATGGAGAGCCAATGGTAGCAGGGAAATGCCCATTCATAAAATTGACAGGACGTGCTGTCAAAACTATAAATACTATAAGCCCCAAAACATCACTAAAACTTGAAAAAAAAAAATTTTTAAATCACATTTTTAAAATAACTATAAATTACATAAAATAACTCTTTTAAACAATAATTTAAATTTTTGAAAAAATTAATTACATTTTCTAACGGGGCTAAAAATAAACTTACCTTTCTTTAAAGTATTTAAAAATAATAAACCTGTGGAAAAATTGTAGTGTCTGTACCTTTAAGAGCCCCTGTGTACTGTAATACCGGCAGTGACCACTTGGGTATATAAGCCTGTATAGTGTCTTGTATCTTTTAGTTCACTCCAGACTTTGTTCAGAAAACACCTGTTAAACCAACTCCTGCATTCCGTGTCTCCATTAACACATGGATACAACAGTGGCGACGAATTGGAAACGGACTTACCTGCAATTCGGCAGCACCTCAAGGAGATCGATTCCTCAGACGAAGGTCGAAGAAAAAAAACTGTGGTTTCACCAGCTAGCCGGGCTGGTGGCAGGTACTGCACTAATCCTTCCTGGGCGGCGGGCTGGGGCTCGATCGGGTGGCTCTGCAGCGGGGCCGAGCAGCGAGTCGGAAGGCAGAGGCAAACCGAGACGGAGGGTGGAGCACTCGGGAGACGGCCGGCGCTGCAAAGCAGGTCGGCATTCGGACCAAGCAGAGGGAGGGAAAAGTCCCAGAGAGTCCGGCGGGAACGAGTCTCCAACTATTAAAAATATCTGTGTAAATAAAAACCGTGGAGAACAGCGTCGGCAGTGGCGGGAAAGTGCGGGAGGCGCCATTTTTTTCTCAGCAGGGAAGAAAGGAAAGCGCGGGAGGTGCCATTTTTGATTTTCAGGATGCCTAAGACTGGCAATATTACTGCTTTCGATAGTGATATAGAGGATTGGACCACATATGTGGAAAGAGTGGAGGTATATTGCACAGCGAATGAAATAGAGGATGATAAAAAGGCATCGGTACTTCTAAATCTAATGGGCGCAAGGACATACGGGCTGTTACGAAACGTAATCACTCCAGCCAAACCGATGGACAAGAATTTTAAGGAGATTGTTGATACCCTACAAGAGCACTTAAACCCAACACCGCTGCTGATAGCGGAACGATTCAAATTCTTCAGGAGGAATCAGCACAAGAATGAAAGTAACGCTGATTACCTCACCGAATTAAGAAAGCTGTCAAAGCACTGCCAATTCGGGGCAGGACTGGCAGATTCTCTGAGACAAATTTGTCTGCGGTCTCCTAAGTGAAGGAACACAGAAAAGGCTACTTTCTGAGAAAGATTTGACACTGGACAAGGCTTTCAGTGTGGCTGTATCATACGAAGCAGCAGCAAAAGGAGCTGCAGAGATACAGCAAAAGCCACAGGACTTCGGCACCCATGAAATGACACGGGGTTTCGAGACATGTTATCGCTGCGGCAGATCCACCCATGACCAGAGGGACTGCTGGTTCAAGGACAAAGCATGCAGGCAATGCGGAAAGATGGGACACATTGCACGTGTATGCCGATCTGGAAACAAAAAATCCGCTGACAGAAAAAAAATCAATAAGGAAAAGTACAGAAAGGTACAACTGATGACAGACAGTAGCTCCGAAGACCAGAAGAGCGATAGCGACTCTGGAAACGAGACTAAGCTGTCTCAAATTACATAATGTAATTGCCAAAGAAGATTACCAGACCATTTGGGTTACCCTCACGATAGGGGGGGTCCCCAGTTAAAATGGAGCTAGATACAGGATCAGCTCTGACCGTCATAAGTCGACGGGATTACGAGTGGCTATTTCCGCATATACCTTTGAAAGACACATCCATTACCTTGAAGACATATACGGGGCAGAAAGTATACCCCAGAGGGAAAATAAAGGTGCCTGTTGTATACAACGGCAAGGAAATACAGAAGTTGTATTTATACGTTCTGCAAGATGGTGGTCCACCGTTGTTGGGACGTGAATGGATCAGGAAGATACGTTTAGACTGGCACTCCATTCAGGCACTGACGGTGACCAGTAAGAAAAAAAATGATGATGACATCATACCTGAACGATTAAAAGACATCTTGGCTAACGCCAAAGAAGTGTTTCAACAGGAACTAGGAACCTTGAAAGGCGTCACCACCTCAATAAAAGTGGAAGATGCGGCAATTCCCAAGTTTTTTAAGGCAAGGCCGGTGCCATACGCAATTCGTCCAGCAGTCAAGGCAGAGCTGGAGAATTTGGAAAAAGCAGGTGTGTTATCCAAGGTAGATTGGAGCGAGTGGGCAACACCCATCATCCCGGTCATGAAGAAAACGTTGAATAATGATAAATCTGAAGAACAGAGAAAAATTTGCATCTGTGGGGAATTCAAGGTGACTGTAAACCCGGTCCTTCACATGATACAGTATCCTCTTCCAAGGATAGAAGATATTTTCTCCTCACTATCCGGAGGGAAACGTTTCACCAAAATTGACTTGGCACAGGCATATCTACAGATGGAGGTTGAGGAGGCCTCTAAAAAGTATCCCACGATAAACACACACAAAGGCCTGTACCAGTACAATCGACTGGTTTTCGGAGTAGCATCAGCTCCAGCTATCTGGCAAAGAGCTATGGAGCAAGTCCTCCAAGGGATTCCGGGGACTCAATGCTACCTAGACGACATCCTTGTAACAGGAGAAAACGACAATGAGCACCTTGCCAATTTGGAGCAGGTGCTCACTAGGCTGAGAGAACGGGGCCTACGAGCAAATCGCCCCAAGTGCGAATTTTTCCAGAAACAAATATCATATTGTGGCCATATAATTAACGAAGAAGGGTTGCATAAGTCACCTGAAAAAGTGAAGCGGTCATAAAAGCCCCAGTACCTGAAAATGTCTCACAATTAAGGTCGTTCCTGGGATTGATAAATTACTATCATAAATTTTTACCGAACTTGTCAACTGTTCTGCACCCTCTTAACGCACTGCTACAAACGGGAGTAATTTGGAAATGGAGCGAAGACTGTAAACGTGCCTTCCATAAATGCAAAGGCTTGATCACGTCCAAGGAAGTGTTGGCTCATTACAACCCATCACTGCCAATCAGACTGGTGTGCGATGCATCCCCTTACAGCGTAGGAGCGGTATTATCGCATAGATTCCCTGATGGCTCGGAGCGGCCGATAGCTTTTGCGTCACGCTCATTGAACTCAGCTGAGCGTAACTATGCCCAGATCGACAGGGAAGCACTCAGCCTGGTGTGGGGAGTGAAGAAATTCAACCATTACCTACACAGACAAAAATTTACCTTGTTGACTGACCATCAACCCCTCGTCTCCATATTCAACCCTAAAAAGGGCGTTCCCATTATGACAGCGCAAAGGCTACAGAGGTGGTCCCTTTTCCTAGGGGCACACCAATATGACATAGAATACAAAGGATCAAAACAGCATGGGAATGCTGACGGTTTATCGCGCCTACCGTTGCCAACGGTAGAAGAGGCACCTACAGTGGACCCAGTGGAGATGTTCCACTCAACCATAGTAGAATGTCTACCAGTAACAAATTCTACTATTGAAAAGGAAACGAGAAATGACCCGACTCTCTCACGAGTCTACGATTTAACGGTGAAGGGATGGCCAGCACATGGCGAACCACTGTTGCTAGCATTCTCGCAAAGAAGAGAACAGCTGTCAGTGTGCCGAGGAACCTTGATGTGTGGATCCAGAGTGGTGATTCCACCCAAACTCCAGGATAAAGTGCTAAAGGAGCTTCACGAGGGGCATCTGGGTGGAGTGAAAATGAAGAACCTAGCCAGAGCGTTTGTGTGGTGGCCAGGTATTGATGGAGACATCGAAGAAATGACCAAGAGCTGTCTAGGATGCCAGAAGGTCCAAAACGCCCCACCACAAGCCCCTCTACATCCATGGGAATGGCCCTCATCTCCATGGCAAAGGGTACATATCGACTTTGCTGGTCCATTTATGGACTCAATGTTTCTAATCGCGGTGGATGCACACTCCAAGTGGCCGGAGGTAATAAAGATGTCCTCCACCACCACGGAAAAAACCATCACAGTATTAAGGACCATATTTGCCAGGAATGGGCTGCCTGAACAGATCTGTTCTGATAATGGACCGCAATTTGTGTCCGAAGAATTCAGGAAGTTCTTAAAAAAACAATGCGGTTAAGCACTACACGTCCACCCCATACCATCCCGCCACCAATGGATTAGCTGAAAGGTTTGTCCAGACCTTCAAGAAGGCCATAAAAGCCATGGGTAATGAAGACATAAATCTGCAACATAAGGTAGATAACTTCTTGTTTGCATACAGGAATGCAACACATGTGGTTACAAACCAAACTCCCGCCATGATGTTTTTCAATAGAAGACTAAGATGCCGGCTGGATTTGATCAAGCCA
Organism: Somniosus microcephalus; assembly: GCF_052327205.1. Lineage (NCBI taxonomy): Eukaryota > Metazoa > Chordata > Chondrichthyes > Squaliformes > Somniosidae > Somniosus > Somniosus microcephalus. Next base: position 44,827,149 of record NW_028225179.1, read on the forward strand.
AACATCAGAAGGGACGTAGAGAACCGGCAATTTCAAGGCATGAATGAAAGGCCAACTAGAACCTTCCAGATAGGTCAACAAGTTTTGGGCTGGGACTACCGTACCGAGAAATGGCAGCCTGGAACTATTTGCACACGACTAGGACCGCTGATGTATACCGTGGACATTGGTGAAAGCATAATAAGGCGCCATGCTGACCAGATCATAGAGTCATCCGAAAAGGGACAACCTACACCACAACTCTATACGCCTAATGATGAAGCAGAGATACCCATAGTATCTACCTCCGATCCGGTGATACTGGAACCCAATGAACCCGACACTGGCATTCAAGCCGAATCGACCTTGCCAAAAGAACCTACTACACCACCGAGGCGTTATCCGGACCGAGTCAGGAAGCCTCCAGAGAGACTGACTTATAATTGATTAACTGCAGCAAATGTGTAAATTATTGTTCTTGTAAACATGTTAATTAATGATTACTTAAAATGTTATGTACTAATTATCTAAAAGGGGAGGAATTGTAGTGTATGTACCTTTAAGAGCCCCTGTGTACTGTAATACCAGTAGTGACCACTCAGGTATATAAGCCTGTATAGCGTCTTGTATCTTTTAGTTCACCTCCAGACTTTGTTCAGTAAACACCTGTTAAACCAACTCCTGCATTCCGTGTCTCCATTAACACACGGATACAACAAAAATGTTTTAATTTTAATTAATTCACCACTTACCTTGTTAAAAGCAGGCCTTGCGACTGCTTTTTACATGTCTAACTTCTGGAGAAACCTGCAAAAAAATATAATTTTTTTGCGCACATGCTGCCTCTCCGGCGTATGCGTTCGACCTCTGAACCCCTTCCTTTAAGGGAATGGACGTTCCGGTTTCCCGCGCATGCGTGGTATGCTCCTCCTGCGCTATGTTGGAACTCAAGGACACTTCCTCTGTCCCTGAGAACCATGTGTGCAGGAAGTGTGTCCAGCTGCAGCTACTAGCAGACCGCATTGCGGCGCTGGAGCAGCGATTGGATACATACTGGACCATTCGCGATGCTGAGGACGTCGTGAATAGCACATTTAGTCAGTTGGTCACACAGCAGATAAAGGTGGCACAGGCAGAAAGGGAACGGGTGACCAACAGGCAGAGTACTAGGCGCAGGCAGGTAGTGCAGGGGTCCCCTGTGGCCATCCCCCTTGCAAACAGATATACCGCTTTGGATACTGATGGGGGGGATGGCTTTCCAGGGGAAGGCAGCAGCAGCCAACTTCCTGGCACCAGGGGTGGTTCTGCTGCACAGGACGGGAGGAAAAAGAGGGGGAGAGCTATAGTAATAGGGGATTCTATTGTAAGGGGAATAGATAGGCGTTTCTGCGGCTGCAAACAAGACTCCAGGATGGTGTGTTGCCTCCCTGGTGCAAGGGTCAAGGATGTCTCGGAGCGGCTGCAGAACATTTTGGAAGGGGAGGGTGAACAGCCAGTTGTCGTGGTGCATATAGGTACCAACGATATAGGTAAAAACCGGGATCAGGTCCTAAAAGCGGAATATAGGGAGTTAGGAGGTAAATTATAAAATAGGACCTCAAAGGTAGTAATCTCAGGATTGCTACCAGTGCCACATGCTAGTCAGAGTAGAAATAGAAGGATATTTCAGATGAATACATGGCTAGAGGAATGATGCCAGGGGGAGGGATTCAAATTCCTGGGACATTGGAACCGGTTCTGGGGGAGGTGGGACCGGAACAAAATGGACGGTTTGCACCTGGGCAGGGTCGGGACTGATGTCCTAGGGGGAGTGTTTGCTCGTGCTCTCGGGGAGGGTTTAAATTAAAATGGCAGGGGGTTGGGAACCTGAGCGGGGAGACAGAGGAAAGGGAAACCAGGATAAAAGCAAAAGACAGGAAGGAGAAAAACAAAAGTGGCAGTCAGAGAAATCAAGGGTTTAAATCAAACATGGCCACAGTAAATAATAATTCTAAAAGATCTACGAGCGTTAAAAAAACAAGCCTGAAGGCTTTGTGTCTTAATGCGAGGAGCATTCGTAATAAGTTGGATGAATTAGCTGTGCAAATAGAGGTAAACGAATATGATATGATTGGGATTACGGAAACATGGCTCCAGGGTGGCCAAGGCTGGGAACTCAACATCCAGGGGTATTCAATATTCAGGAAAGATAGGCAAAAAGGAAAAGGAGGTGGGGTAGCATTGCTGGTTAAAGAGGGGATTAACACAATTGAAAGGAAGGATATTAGCTCTGATGATGTGGAATCTATATGGGTAGAACTGAGAAATACCAAGGGGCAGAAAACGTTAGTGGGAGTGGTATATAGACCTCCAAACAGTAATGCCGAGGTTGGGGTTGGCATTAAACGGGAAATTAGAGACGTGTGCAATAAGGGCACAGCAGTTATCATGGGTGACTTTAATCTACATATAGATTGGGCTAACCAAATTAGTAACAATACTGTGGAGAAGGAATTCCTGGAGTGTATACGGGATGGTTTCCTGGACCAATATGTCGAGGAACCAACTAGAGATCAGGCCATCTCAGACTGGGTATTATGTAATGAGAAAGGATTAATTAGCAATCTTGTTGTACGAGGCCCCTTGGGTCAGAGCGATCATAATATGAAAGAATTCTTGATTAAGATGGAGAGTGAAATAGTTGACTCAGAGACTAGGGCCCTGAATTTAAATAAAGGAGACTACGATGGTATGAGGCGCGAGTTGGGTAGGATTGATTGGGGAATGACACTCAAAAGGGTTGACGGTGGATGGGCAATGGCAAACATTCAAAGATTGCATGGATGAACTACATAATTTGTTCATCCCAGTTTGGCATAAAAATAAAACAAAAAAGGTGACTCAACCGTGGCTAACAAGGGAAATTAGGGATAGCATAAGATCCAAGGAGAGGACATAAATTGGCCAGAAAAAGCAGTAAACCTGAGGATTGGGAGCAGTTTAGGATTCAACAAAGGAGGACAAAGGGATTAATTAAGAGGGGGAAAATAGAGTATGAGAGTAAGCTAGCTGGGAACATAAAAACTGACTGTAAAAGCTTTTATAGATATGTGAAGAGAAAAAGATTGGTGAAGTCAAGTGTAGGTCCCTTGCAGTCAGAATCAGGGGAATTTATAATGGGGAACAAAGAAATAGCAGACCAATTAAATACATACATTGGGTTCTGTCTTCACAAAGGAGGACACAAATAACCTCCCAAAGATGTCAGGGAACATAGGGTCTAATGAGAGGGAGGAACTGAAACAAATCAGTATTTGAAGGGAAATGGTGTTACGGAAATTGATGGGATTGAAGGCTGATAAATCCCCAGGGCCTGATAATCTACATCCTAGGGTACTTAAGGAAGTGGTCCTAGAAATAGTAGATGCATTGCTGATCATCTTCCAAAATTCGATAGACTCTGGAACAGTACCCATGGATTGGCGGGTAGCTAATGTTACCCCACTGTTCAAAAAGGGTGGTAGAGAGAAAACAGGGAATTACAGACCGATAAGCCTGACATCGGTAGTGGGGAAAATGCTAGAGTCCATTATAAAGTATGTAATAGCAGAGCACTTGGAAAACAGTGACCGGATCGGACAAAGTCAACATGGATTTACAAAAGGTAAATCGTGCTTGACTAATCTATTGGAATTTTTTGAGGATGTAACTTGTAAAATAGATTAGGGAGAACCAGTGGATGTGGTGTATTTGGATTTCCAAAAGGCTTTCGATAAGGTCCCGCATAAGAGATTAGCGTGTAAAATTAAGGCACATGGGATTGGGGGCAAGGTACTGACTTGGATAGAGAACTGGTTGGCAGACAGAAAGCAAAGAGTTGGAATAAACGGCTCTTTTTCCGAGAGGCAGGCGGTGACTAGTGGGGTACTGCAGGGATCGGTCCTTGGACACCAGCTATTCACAATATATATTAATGATCTGGACGAGGGAACTAGATGTAATATCTCCAAGTTTGCAGATGACACAAAGCTGGGTGGGCGTGTGTGCTGTGAGGAGGATGCTGAGAAACTCCAGTATGATTTGGACAGGTTGGGTGATTGGGCAGAAGCATGGCAGATGCAATATAACGTGAATAAATGCGAGGTTATCCACTTTGGTGTCAAAAACAGGAAAGCAGATTATTATCTGAATGGCAATAGATTTGGAGAAGGGGAAGTGCAACGAGACCTGGGCGTCCTTGTGCACCAGTCGCTGAAAGTAAGCATGCAGGTGCAGCAGGCGGTTAAGAAGGCAAATGGTATGTTGGCCTTCGTAGCGAGAGGATTCGATTACAGGAACAAAGATGTCTTGCTGCAGTTGTACAGGGCCTTGGTGAGACCACATCTTGAGTATTGTGTGCAGTTTTGGTCGCCTTATCTGAGGAAGGATGTTCTTGCCATGGAGGGAGTGCAGCGAAGATTCACCAGACTGATTCCTGGGATGGCAGGAATGACGTATGAGGAGAGATTGGGTCGATTGGGCTTATACTTGTTGGAGTTTAGAAGAATGAGAGGGGATCTCATCGAAACTTATAAAATTCTAACAGGACTGGACAGACTAGATGCAGGAAGAATGTTCCCAATGGTTGGGGAGTCCAGAACTAGGGGTCACAGTCTAAGGATAAGGGGTAAGCCATTTAGGACAGAGATGAGGAGGACTTTCTTCACCCAGAGAGTGGTGAACCTGTGGAATTCTCTACCACAGAAGGCAGTAGAGGCCAATTCATTAAATATATTCAAGAAGGAGTTCGATACCGGCACTTCCGTTGGGCCTATGGGTGAGTACCCCGTGCGTACTCACCCGTGGAGACCCAAATTTCTGGGCCATTGTATCTAACCCGTGCTGTACCTGCCCTGGGAGTGTTTGATGGGACAGTGTAGAGGGAGCTTTACTCTGTATCTAACCCGTGCTGTACCAGCCCTGGGGGTGTTTCATGGGACAGTGTAGAGGGAGCTTTACTCTGTATCTAACCCATGCTGTACTTGCCCTGTGAGTGTTTGATGGGGACAGTGTACAGGGAGCTTTACTCTGTATCTAACCCGTGCTGTACCTGCCCTGGGTGTGTTTGATGGGGCTGTGAAGGGGGAGCCTTACTCTGTATGTAACCCGTAATGTACCTGTTCTGGGAGTGTTTGATGGGACTGTGTAGAGGGAGCTTTCCTCTGTATCTAACCCGTGCTGTACCTGCCCTGGGAGTGTTTGATGGGACAGTGTAGAGGGAGCTTTACACTGTATCTAACCCATGCTGTACCTGCCCTGTGAGTGTTTGATGGGACAGTGTAGAGGGAGCTTTACTCTGTATCTAACCCTGTGCTGTACCTGCCCTGGGAGTGTTTGATGGGACAGTGTAGAGGGAGCTTTACTCTGTATCTAACCCATGCTGTACCTGCCCTGGGAGTGTTTGATGGGACAGTGTAGAGGGAGCTTTACTCTGTATCTAACCCGTGCTGTACCTGCCCTGGGAGTGTTTGATGGGACAGTGTAGAGGGAGCTTTACTCTGTATCTAACCCGTGCTGTACCTGCCCTGGGAGTGTTTGATGGGACAGTGTAGAGGGAGCTTTACTCTGTATCTAACCCGTGCTGTACCAGCCCTGGGGGTGTTTCATGGGACAGTGTAGAGGGAGCTTTACTCTGTATCTAACCCATGCTGTACCTGCCCTGTGAGTGTTTGATGGGGACAGTGTACAGGGAGCTTTACTCTGTATCTAACCCGTGCTGTACCTGCCCTGGGTGTGTTTGATGGGGCTGTGAAGGGGGAGCCTTACTCTGTATGTAACCCGTAATGTACCTGTTCTGGGAGTGTTTGATGGGACTGTGTAGAGGGAGCTTTCCTCTGTATCTAACCCGTGCTGTACCTGCCCTGGGAGTGTTTGATGGGACAGTGTAGAGGGAGCTTTACACTGTATCTAACCCATGCTGTACCTGCCCTGTGAGTGTTTGATGGGACAGTGTAGAGGGAGCTTTACTCTGTATCTAACCCTGTGCTGTACCTGCCCTGGGAGTGTTTGATGGGACAGTGTAGAGGGAGCTTTACTCTGTATCTAACCCATGCTGTACCTGCCCTGGGAGTGTTTGATGGGACAGTGTAGAGGGAGCTTTACTCTGTATCTAACCCGTGCTGTACCTGCCCTGGGAGTGTTTGATGGGACAGTGTAGAGGGAGCTTTACTCTGTATCTAACCCGTGCTGTACCTGCCCTGGGAGTGTTTGATGGGACAGTGTAGAGGGAGCTTTACTCTGTATCTAACCCGTGCTGTACCTGCCCTGGGCGTGTTTGATTGGACAGTGTAGAGGTAGCTTTACACTGTATCTAACCCATGCTGTACCTGCCCTGTGAGTGTTTGATGGGGACAGCGTAGAGGGAGCTTTACTCTGTATCTAACCCTGTGCTGTACCTGTCCTGGGAGTGTTTTATGGGACAGTGTCGAGGGAGCTTTAATCTGAATCTAACCCAGGCTGCACCTGCCCTGAGGGTGTTTGATGGGACAGTGTAGAGGGAGCTTTACTCTGTATCTAACCCGTGTTGTACCTGCCCTGGGAGTATTTGATGGGACATTTTTTTTTTTTATTCGTTCATGGGATGTGGGCATCGCTGGCAAGGCCAGCATTTTTTGCTTATCCCTAATTGCCCTTGAGAAGGTGGTGGTGAGCCGCCTTTTTGAACCATTACAGTCCGTGTGGTGAAGTTACTCCCACAGTGCTGTTAGGGAGGGAGTTCCAGGATTTTGACCCGGCGAAGATGAAGGATCGGCGATATATTTCCAAATCAGGATGGTGTGTGATTTGGAGAGGAATTTAGAGGTAGTGGTGTTCCCATGCGCCTGCTGCCCTTGTCCTTCTGGGTGGACGTGGTCGCGGGTTTGGGAGGTGCTGCCAAAGAAGCCTTGGCGAGTTGCTGCAGTGCATCTTGTAGATGGTACACACTGCAGCCACGGTACGCCGGTGGTGGAGGGAGTGAATGTTTAAAGGTGGTGGATGGGGTGCCAATCAAGCGGGCTGCTTTGTCCTGGATGGTGTCGAACTTCTTGAGTGTTGTTGGCGCTGCACTCATCCAGCCAAGTGGAGAGTATTCCATCACACTCCTGACTTGTGCCTTGTAGATGGTGGAAAGGCTTTGGAGAGTCAGGAGGTGAGACACTCGCAGCAGAATACCCAGCCTCTGACCTGCTCTTGTTGCCACAGTATTTATGTGGCTGGTCCAGTTATGTTTCTGGTCAATGGTGACCCCCAGGATGTTGATGGTGGGGGATTCAGCAATGGTAATGCTATTGAACGTCAAGGGGAGGTGGTTAGACACTCGCTTGTTGGAGATGGTCATTGCTTGGCACTTGTGTGGCGCGAATGTCACCTGCCACTTATCAGCCGAAGCCTGAATGTCGTCCAGGTCTTGTTGCATGCGGGCATGGACTGCTTCATTATCTGAGGAGTTGTGAATGGCACTGAACACTGTGCAATCATCAGCGAACATCCCCATTTCTGACCTAATGTTGGAGGGAAGGTCATTGATGAAGCAGCTGAAGATGATTGGGCCTAGGACACTGCCCTGAGGAACTCCTGCAGCGATGTCCAGGGGCTGTGATGATTTTCCTCAAACCGCCACAACCATCTTCCTTTGTGCTAGGTATGACTCTAGCCAGTGGAGTTTTTCCCCCAATTCCCTTTGACTTCAGTTTTACTAGGGCTCCTTGATGCCACACTCGGTCAAATGGAGAGGAACTTAGAGTGGGAGGGGGAAGATCCAGTTGTACGTAGGTACCAATGACATAGGTAGGACAAAGAAAGAGGTTCTGCTGAGGGAGTAGGAGCAGCTAGGGGCTAATTTAAAAAGCAGAACTACAAAGGTAATAATCTCTGGATTACTACCTGAGGCACGAGCAAATTTGCATAGGGTAAATAAGATCAGAGAAATGAACGAGTGGCTCAATGACTGGTGTGGGAGAAATGGGTTTCGATTTGTGGGGCACTGGCACCAGTACTGGGATAAGAGGGAGCTGTTCCGTTTGGACAGACTTCACTTGAACCATGCTGGGGCTAGAGTCCTGGCGAATCGATTAACTAGAGCTGTAGAGAGGGCTTTAAACTAAATAGTCGCGGGGCGGGGGGGGGGGCGGTGCGCGGGGAGGGTCCAGGTGAGCAGGAATTTAAAAAGTCAATGAGAAATGAGAAAACAATAGAGCAGGATAGAGATGGGGGAAATAATAACCAGAGTGTGACAGGAAGGGACAGAATGTTTAAAAATAAGAGTGCAACAGAAAATGTGGCCAAAACAAGGAGAAATGGTAAAAAGACGAAGTTAAAAGCTCTATATCTGAATGCACGCAGCATTCGTAACAAGATAGATGAGTTGACGGCACAAATAGATACAAATGGGTATGATCTGATCGGCATTACAGAGACATGGGTGCAAGGTGACCAGGGCTGGGAACTGAATATTCCAGGGTATTTGACAATTAGGAAGGATAGACAGAAAGGAAAGGGAGGTGGGGTGGCTTTATTGGAAAAGGATGGGATCAGTGCAGCGGTGCGAAGTGATATTGGCTCCGAAGATCAAGATGTAGAATTGGTTTCGGTGGAGATAAAAAATAATAAGGGGGAAAAGTCGCTGGTGGGCGTAGTCTACAGGCCCCCGAACAGTAGCAATACTGTTGGACAGAGTATAAATCAACAAATAATGGAGGCCTGTAAAAAAAAAGTACGGTAATAATCATGGGTGATTTTAATCTCCATATTGATTGGGCAAATCAAATTGGCCATGGTAGCCTTGGGGAGGAGTTCATAGAGTGTATCCGGAATGGTTTCCTAGAACAGTATGTTATAAATCTCATCATCATGAAGAAATGACTCATGAAATAACACTGGATGGCCAGCTGGTGGCGCCGTCCAAGGAGTATAAATACTCGAGTGTGGGCCCAGCTTGCCCAGGGACATTCTGTAAGACAGGAACTAGTGAAGTACAACTAGACCTCCATGTTTTGAAACAAGTTGATTAAAGCCTTGCTTTATACTCAAACCAAGTGCGTAGTGAGTTTTATTACGTCACAGTATGTAATAGAACCAACCAGGGAGCAGGCTATCTTGGATCTGGTACTGTGTAATGAGACAGAATTAATAAATGATCTCATAGCAAAGGATCCTCTAGGAAAGAGTGATCATAACATGGCTGAATTTCAAATTCAGTTGGAGGGTGAGAAAGTTGTATCTCCAACCAGTGTCCTGATCTTAAACAAAGGCAATTACAATGGCATGAGGGCAGAACTGGCTAAAGTGGACTGGAAAAATAAATTAAAAGGTAAGACAGTTGAAATGCAGTGGTGGACATTTAAGGAGATATTTTATAACTCTCAACAAAAATATATTCCAGTGAGAAAGAAAGATTTTAAGAGAAGGGAGCACCATCCGTGGCTAACTAAGGAAGTAAAGGATGGTATCAAATTGAAAACGAAGGCATACAATGTTGCCAAGATTGGTGGGAGGCCAGAGGATTGGGAAATTTTTAAAAACCAGCAAAGAATGACTAAAAAAATAATAGAGAGAGAAGATGAATTATGAGAGTAAACTGGCAAGAAATATTAAAACAGAAAGTAAGAGCTTCTACAGGTATATAAAAAGGAAGAGAGTAGCTAAAGTACATGTTGGTCCCTTAGAGGATGAGACTGGGGAATTAATAATGGGGAACGGGGTAATGGCAGAGACTCTGAACAAATAGTTTGTATTTGTCTTCACGGTAGAAGACATGAACAGCATCCCAATAATGGACAATCAAGGGGCCACAGGGAGGGGGAAACTGAAGACAATCACTATCACTAAGGATAAAGTATTTGGTAAAATAATGGGACTAAAAGACGACAAGTCCCCTGGACCTGATGGCCTGCATTCCAGGGTCTTAAAAGAAGTGGCTGCAGAGATAGTGGGTGCATTGGTTGCAATATACCAAAATTCCCCGGACTCTGGAAAGGTCCCAGCGGATTGGAAAACCGCAAATGTAACACCCCTATTTAAGAAAGCAGGGAGACAGAAAGCAGGAAACTATAGACCAGTTAGCCTAACATCTGTCGTTGGGAAAATGCTGGAGTCCTTCATTAAGGAAGGAGTAGCAGGGCATTTGGAAAATCATAATGCAGTCAAGCAGAGTCAGCATGGTTTTATGAAAAGGAAATCACGTTTAACAAATTTGCTGGAGTTCTTTGAGGATGTAACGAGCAGGGTGGATAAGGGTGAGCCAATGGATGTGGTGTATTTGGATTTCCAGAAGGCATTCGATAAGGTGCCACGTAAAAGGTTACTGCATAAGATAAGAGCTCACGGAGTTGGGGGTAATATATTAGTACGGATAGAGAATTGGCTAACTAACAGAAAGCAGAGAGTCCAGATAAATGGGTCATTTTCCGGTTGGCAAACAGTAACTAGTGGGGTGACACAGGGATCGGTGCTGGGGCCTCAACTATTTACAATCTACATTAATGACTTGGATGAAGGGATCGAGTGTAATGTAGCCAAGTTTGCGGATGATACAAAGAGGGGTGGGAAAGCAAGTTGTGCAGAGGACTCAAAGAATCTGCAAAGGGATATAGACAGGCTAAGTGAGTGGGCAAACATTTGGTAGATGGAGTATAATGTGGGAAAGTGCGAGGTTATCCACTTTGGCAGGAAAAATAAAAAAGCAAATTATTATTTAAATGGAGAGATTACAAAATGCTACAGTTCAGAGGGACCTGGGGGTCCTTGTGCATGAAACACAAAAAGTTAGCATGCAGGTACAGCAAGTAATCAAAAAGGCAAATGGAATGTTGGCCTTTATTGCAAGGGGGTTGGAGTATAAAAGTAGGGAAGTCCTGCTACAACTGTATAGGGTATTGGTGAGACCACACCTGGAGTACTGTGTACAGTTTTGGTCTCCTTATTTAAGGAAGGATATACTTGCATTGGAGGCAGTTCAGAGACGATTCACTAGGTTAATTCCAGAGATGAGGGGGTTGTCTTATGAGGAAAGGTTGAGCAGGTTGGGCCTATACTCATTGGAATTTAGAAGAATGAGAGGTGATCTAATTGAAACTGAGTGGGCTCGACAAGGTAGATGCAGAGAGGATGTTTCCCCTCGGGAAATCTAGAACGTGGGGGCACAGTTTCAGAATAAAGGGTCGCCCTTTTAGAACTGAGATGAGGAGGAATTTCTTCTCTCAGAGGGTCGTAAATCTGTGGAATTCTCTGCCCCAGAGAGCCGTGGAGGCTGGGTCATTAAATACATTTAAGGTGGAGATAGATTTTTTCAAGATAAGGGAGTGATGGGTTATGGGGTGTGGGCAGGGAAGTGGCTTTGAGCCCAAGTTCAGCCATGATCTTATTGAATGGCGGAGCAGGCTCGAGGGGGCCAAGTGGCCTATTCCTGCTCCTACTTCTTATGTTCTTATGTTGCCTTGATGTCAAGGGCAGTCACTCTCACCTCACCTCTGGAATTCAGCTCTTTTTTCCATGTTTGGACCAAGGCTGTAATGAGGTCTGGAGCTGAGTGGTTCTAGCGGAACTCAAACTGGGCATCAGTGAGCAGGTTATTGGTGAGTAAGTGCCACTTGATAACACTGTCGACGACACCTTCCATTACTATGCTGATGACTGATAGTAGACTGATGGGGCGGTAATTGGCCGGTTTGGATTTGTCCTGCTTTTTGTGGACAGGACATACCTGGGCAGTTTTCCACATTGTCAGATAGATGCCAGTTTTGTAGCTGTACTGGAACAGCTTGGATAGGGGCGCGGCTACTTCTGGAGCACAAGTCTTCAGCAAGATTGCAGGGTTGTTGTCAGGGCCCAAAACCTTTGCTGTATCCAGTGCGCTCAGCCGTTTCTTGATATCACGTGGAGTGAATCGAATTGGCTGAAGACTGTCTTCTGTGATGGTGTGGATCTCAGGAGGAGGCCGATATGGATCATCCACTCGGCACTTCTGGCTGAAGATGGTTACAAACGCTTCAGCCTTGTCTTTTGCACTCATGTGCTGGGCTCCACCATCATTGAGGATGGGGATGTTCATGGAGCCTCCTCCTCCCGTTAGTTGTTTAATGGTCCACCACCATTCACGACTGGATGTGGCAGGACTGCAGAGCTTTGATCTGATCCGTTGATTGTGGGATCGCTTAGCCCTGTCTATAGCATGCTGCTTCTGTTTTTTAGCATGCATGTAGTCCTGTGTTGCAACTTCCCCAGGTTGGCACCTCATTTTTAGGTACACCTGGTGCTGCTCCTGGCATGCTCTTCTACACTCCTTATTGAACCAGGGTTGGTCCCCTGGCTTGATGGTAATGGTAGAGTGAGGGATATGCCGGGCCATGAGGTTACAGATTGTGGTGGAATACAATTCTGCTGCTGCTGATGGCCCACAGCACCTTTGGATGCCCAGTTTTGAGCTGCTACATCTGTTCTGAATCTATCCCATTTAGCACGATGGTAGTGTCAGATAACACGATGGAGGGTGTCCTCAGTGTAAAGACGGGACTTCGTCTCCACAATGACTATGCAGTGGTCACTGCTACCATTGTTGTCATGGACAGATGCATCTGCGACAGGTAGATTGGTGAGGATGAGGTGAAGTAGGTTTTTCCCTCGTATTGGTTTTCTCACCACCTGTCGCAGGCCCAGACTGGCAACTATGTCCTTCAGGACTCGGCCAGCCTGGACAGTAGTGGTGCTACCGAGCCACTCTTGGTGATGGACATTGAAGTTTCCCACCCAGAGTATATTCTGTGCCCTTGCTACTCTCAGTGCTTTTCCAAGTGGTGTTCAACATGGAGGAGTACTGCTTCATCAGCTGAAGGAGGGCGGTAGGTGGTAATCAGCAGGAGGTTTCCTTGCCCATGCTTGACCTGAAGCCAGAGACTTCATGGGGTCCGGACAGTGCCGAGGGAGCTTTACTCTGTATCTAACCCGTGCTGTACCTGCCCTGGGAGTGTTTGATGGGACAGTGGAGAGGGAGCTTTACTCTGTATCTAACCCGTGCTGTACCTGCCCTGGGAGTGTTTGATGGGCCAGTGTAGAGGGAGCTTTACTCTGTATCTAACCCGTGCTGTACCTGCCCTGGGAGTGTTTGATGGGACAGTGTAGAGGGAGCTTTACTCTGTATCTAACCCGTGCTGTACCTGCCCTGGGAGTGTTTGTTGGGACGGTGCAGAGGGAGCTTGTACGCTCTGCTGTTCTTGTCAAACTTGGCATCTGAACTGCAAGGTGGGATTTCCATTGGATTTAGATCGGATTCTGAAGGGATACAGCGAGAGGGAAGGGAGAGAAATCACAGGGTATGTTTCTGCTTGGGGTTAAACCAAGACCAGATTTTTACCAATGTATCTACAGCATGGGAGCATTTCAATAAAGGTAAGTGGTTTCAATTCATAGAATCATACAATGATACAGCGCAGGAGGCCATTCGGCCCATCGTGCTTGTGCCGGCTCTTTGAAAAAATTAGTTTCGCTCCCCCCTGCTCTTTCCCCGTAGCCCTGCAAATTTTTCCCCTTCAAGTATTCATCCAATTCCCTTTTGAAAGTTACTGTTAAATCTGCTTCCACCGCCCTTTCAGGCAGTGTATTCCAGATCACAACAACTTGCTGTGTCAATTTTTTTTCCTTATTTCATAGAAACATAGAAGATAGGAGCAGGAGTAGGCCATTCGGCCCCTCGAGCCTGCTCCGCCAGTCAGTGAGATCATGGCTGATCATCCAAATTCAGTACCCTGTCCCTGCTTTCTCCCCATATCCCTTGATCCCTTTAGCCTTAAGAAAGATATCTAACTCCTTCTTGAATATACTTAATGAATTGGCCTCAACTGCCTTCTGTGGTAGAGAATTCCACAGGTTCACCACTCTCTGGGTGAAGAAATTCCTCCTCATCTCTGTCCTAAATGGCCTACCCCTTATCCTTAGACGGTGTCCCCTGGTTCTGGACTCCCCGGCCATTGGGAACATCCTTCCTGCATCGAGTCTGTCTAGTCCTGTTAGAATTTTATAAGTTTCAATGAGATCCCCTCTCATTCTTCTAAACTCCAGCGAGTATAAGCCCAATCAACCCAATCTCTCCTCATACGTCATTCCTGCCATCCCAGGTATCAGCCTGGTGAATCTTCGCTGCACTCCCTCCATGGCAAGAACATCCTTCTTCAGATAAGGTGACCAAAACTGCACACAATACTCAAGATGTGGTCTAACCAAGGCCCTGTACAACTGCTGCAAGACATCCTTGTTCCTGTACTCGAATCCTCGCGCTACGAAGGCCGCTGGTTCTTTTGCCAATTACCTTCAATCTGTGCCCTCTGGTTACTGACCCTCCTGCCAGTGTAAACAGTCTCTCCTTATTTACTCTATCATGAAAACCTTTCATTATTTTGAACACTTCCATCACATCTCCTCATAGATGGAATTCAATGTGGGACAGTGTGGACCCAAGGGAGATAGATCAGAGTATTTTCTAGACCTGTGGAGGAGCAGAGAGATTCAGAGGGTCCATGTACAGAAATCACTACGAGCGGTGCATGTAATGATCGAAGAGTGTCGCTGCAGACCAGATCCGGTTAATCGATAAGAAGCGGCCGGATGGAGCGGAGTAATGGACCGGTGGGTGGAGCGGCTTCATAAACAACTGGTGTAGGCCGCAAGCCCCGAATAATAACCTGAAGGTCCCGCGTTTACAGCTTCGGTGCTTCTCCCGGTCACAGGCCCAGGCAAACGGCTGCCATCTTGATTCAGGTATTCGAAGGGGAGGATTTGCAGACGTGAAGCTCCAACCAAACATCACTTCAAGATCTGACAGAGTCGCTCGATTCATCGGGACCTTTGAGCATGGAAGCAGAAAACACCGTTCAGAGCGGGGAGAAACAGGTCCTCTGGGGAGTGCAGCCAGAGCCAAGTTCACGGCACTGTGGGTGGCTCAGCTGCACAAGGTGGGGGGAGGAGTAAGAGTGGAAGGGCAATAGTGGTAGGATTTCATCCGAGAGTTTAAATTTGAGGTAAGAGTTTTTAAATTAAAAGTATGGCAGGGGGACCTCAGTCCTGTGCTTTGCATGGCCTGCAGCATGTGGGAATTCCTAGACGTGTACGGGGCAAAAAGTCTACCCCAAAGGAAAAATAAGGGTGAAAGTGACATATAAAGGTCAGGAAATACCTAAAATGGATATATATGTATTGCCAAATGGAGGACCACAACTGCTAGGGCGTGAATGGATCCAGAAGATACATTTAGATTGGCATTCCATACAGGCACTGAAGGTGGAGGCCAAAAAGGATGATGACATCACACCTGGACGACTGTCAAAAATGCTAACTGACGCAAAAGAAGTGTTCCAGGAGGGACTAGGAACACTAAAAGGAATAACAGCAACAATTAAAATAGAGGATAATGCAAGCCCAAAGTTTCTGAAGGCCAGACCAGTGCCTTATGCGATCAGACCAGCGGTTGAAGCAGAGCTGGAAGGGTTGGAACGTTCAGGAGTACTGTCCAAAGTGGACTGGAGCGAGTGGGCTACACCCATCGTTCCTGTAATGAAGAGGTTGTTGAGTAATACGCCTGGGGAACCAAAGAAGGTCTGCATCTGTGGGGATTTTAAGGTGACAGTGAACCCAGTCCTTCACACGGTGCAATATCCGCTTCCACGAATTGAGGATATTTTCGCCTCGCTATCTGGTGGTAAACGCTTCATCAAAATTGATCTAGCCCGGGCGTACTTGCAAATGGAGGTAGAAGAAGCTTCGAAACATTACCTTACGATCAACACCCATAAAGGTCTCTATCAATACAACCGGCTGGTGTTTGGAGTAGCCTTGGCTCCGGCTATCTGGCAAAGGGCGATGGATCAGGTCCTGCAAGGGATTCCAGGGACCCAGTGTTATTTGGACGACATCTTGTTCACAGGCGAAAATGACGGTGATCACCTCGGGCTGGTAAACTATTACCACAAGTTCTTACCAAATTTGTCTACGGTATTACACCCGCTGAACACCCTACTGCAAACAGGGGTACCATGGAAGTGGGATGACGAACGTAGACGAGCTTTCCAGAAGTGTAAAGAATTGATCACATCAAAAGAGGTGTTGGCCCATTTCAACCCAGCACTACCAATTCGTTTGGCATGTGATGCATCACCCTACGGCATTGGAGCGGTGCTGTCGCACAAATTCCTAGACGGGTTGGAGAGGCCAGTAGCCTTTGCGTCTCGGTCACTCACCTCAGCCGAGCGCAACTACGCCCAGATTGACAGGGAGGCCCTCAGCCTAGTATGGGGAGTTAAAAAATTCAACCACTATCTGCATGGACAGAAGTTCACCTTGCTGACTGACCACCAACCACTTGTCTCCATCTTTAATCCTAAGAAGGGCGTGCCAGTAATGACTGCACAGCGGTTACAAAGATGGTCCCTGTTTCTAGGGGCGAATCAATATGAAATAGAATATAAAGGCACGAGACAGCATGGGAACGCTGATGGGCTATCGCGCCTGCCACTGCCTACTGCGGAGGAAGCACCAGCAGTGGACCCTATCGAGATATTTTATTCGTCGATAATTGAACGATTGCCAGTAACAAACGCAGATATAGAGAAGGAGACCCGCAATGATCCGACGCTGTCACGGGTATATGAATTGACGGTGAGGGGATGGCCAACACATGGCGACTCACTGTTGCCAGCATTCTCATCCAGAAGAGAACAGCTGTCAGTATGCCAGGGGACAGTGATGTGTGGATCCAGAGTGGTGATTCCACCCAAGTTAAGGGAGAGAGTGCTAAATGAGCTACATGAAGGTCATCTGGGGGGAGTGAAAATGAAAAGCCTAGCTAGGGCTTATGTGTGGTGGCCGGGAATCGATCAACAAATCGAAGACCTAACTAAGAGCTGCTTAGGATGCCAGAAGGTCCAAAATGCACCACCACATGCCCCTCTACACCCATGGGAGTGGCCCTCCTCTCCATGGCAACGGGTGCACATTGATTTCGCTGGTCCATTCATGGACTCAATGTTCTTAATAGCAGTGGATGCTCATTCAAAGTGGCCTGAGGTGATAAAGACGTCTTCAACCACGACAGAGAAAACGATTGCAGTCCTACGGACCATCTTTGCCAGAAACGGTTTGCCAGAGCAGATCTGCTCTGATAATGGACCACAGTTTGTGTCCGACGAGTTCCAAAAATTCATGAAAAGGAATGGGGTAAGGCATTACACATCCGCCCCGTATCATCCAGCCACCAATGGATTGGCTGAGAGGTTCGTACAAACCTTTAAGAAGGCGATAAAGGCCATGTGCGACGAGGAAATTCCACTACAGCATAAGATGGACAATTTCTTATTAGCCTACCGAAACGCGACACATGCAGTTACCAACCAGACCCCGGCCATGATGTTCTTTAACCGAAGGTTGAGATCTCGTCTGGACTTGCTCAGACCAAATGTGCGAAGAAATGTTGAGGACAAACAATTCCAGCACATCAACGAGAAGCTGACAAGGAGCTTCAATGTAGGGCAACCAGTCTTGGCCCGGGACTATCGAACAGAGAAGTGGCAACCCGGAACGATATGTACAAGGCAGGGGCCATTAATGTACACAGTGGATGTCGGGGAGAACATTGTGAGACGCCACGTCGATCAGATCTTAGCATCACAGGAATGCGTCAACCCCATGTCTCGAGTACCTGGGGATGAACCCGACATACCGGTAGCATCTACTTCAGACCCAGTAGCAGTGGAACCCGATGAACTACCCGATGAAAGGGGGTCAGAATCGCCTCTGCACCAAGAACAATAACCTCCGGAAAGGCGCTATCCCGAAAGGGTCAGGAAGCCACCCCAAAGACTGAATCTATAAATGGACCTTTGTTATTGAATGTACATGTAAAAATGTAATTGTTATTTGAATATTAAGGGTATTAATCTAAAAAGGGAGGAATTGTAGTCAGAACTACTTTTTACAGCTCCTGTATACTGTAGTACTGGCAGTGACCACACCGGTATATAAGCTGTGCGCATGCCTCTGTACCCCAGTCTAGAGATTACCCTCCTCCAGTAAAGACCTGTTATTTGTTTATGTACAGCATCCGTGTAATTATTTATCCACTGAACCACGGATCTAACAGACTGGACAGACTAGATGCAGGAAGGCTGTTCCCGATGATCAGGGGAGTCCAGAACCAGGGGTCACAGTCTAAGGATAAGGGGTAAGCCATTCAGGACAGAAATGAGGAGGAATTTCTTCACCCAGAGAGTGGTGAACCTGTGGAATTCTCTACCACAGAAGGCAGTAGAGGGCAATTCATTAAATATATTCAAGAAGGAGTTAGATATATTTCTTAAGGCTAAAGGGATCCAGGGATGTGGAGAGAAGGCAGGGACAGGGTACTGAATTTGGATGATCAGCCATGATCTCATTAACTGGCGGAGCAGCCTCGAGGGGCCGAATGGCCTACTCCTGCTCCTATCTTCTATGTTTCTATATTTCACGGGGGCCGGAGACAGCAACGGGGGCAGGTGCTGGTAGGCAGCCAGTAGCAAAAATGGCCGCCCGGCACCTCCCCTTTAACTAGCGCCGCCCCGGCCGCAGGTAGGCCCCCCCTGACCCCGGCGGATGTAGCGTCCGGCGATAAGTCGGGGGGGGGGGGGGGGCGCCACACAATATTACAGCCGGGGCGCGAGCGGGGCGCGGCGCTGCGCATGGCGATTATGTCATCGCCGGCGGTGCAGCATCGCACGGCCGCCGCTAACCTCCCGCTGAATTTCGCGGGAGGCGTTAGCGGCGCTCGCCCAGGCGCTAGTTGATTTGCGCCCCGTTAGCGCCCTCTTGCTAACGGGAGGCGCAAATCAACCGAATTTATCCCCCCCCCATGCCTTGTTAACTGCTTTGTTAACCTGTCCCGCCACCTTCAAAGATTTCTGCACAAGCAGCCCCAGCTCTCCCTGTTCTCGCACTCCCTTTAAAATTGCACCATTTTAGTGTGTACGGTCTCTCCTCATTCTTCCTACCCAAATGCATCACCTCACACTTCTCTGCGTTGAGTTTCATCTGCCACGTGTCCGCCCATTCCACCCGCCTATCTGTGCCTTCTTGAAGTTTGTGACTATCCTCTTGCTGGAGTGTCAGCTGTGGCTCAGTTGGTCACACCCTTGCCTCTGATTCAGACGGTTGTGGGCTCAAATCCCACTCCACGTAACTGCAGTCCCTCATCCCTGGAACCATTCTGGTCAATCTCCCCTTAACCTTCTCTGCTCTAAGGAGAACAATCCCAGCTTCTCCAGTCTCTCCACATCACTGAAGCCCCTCATCCCTGGTACCATTCTGGTCAATCTCCCCTTAACCTTCTCTGCTCTAAGGAGAACAACCCCAGCTTCTCCAGTCTCTCCACATCACTGAAGTCCTTCATCCCTGGTACCATTCTGGTCAATCTCGCCCTTAACCTTCTCTGCTCTAAGGAGAACAATCCCAGCTTCTCCAGTCTCTCCACATAACGGAAGTCCCTCATCCCTGGTACCATTCTGGTCAATCTCGCCCTTAACCTTCTCTGCTCTAAGGAGAACAACCCCAGCTTCTCCATTCTCTCCACGCAAGTTGTTGTTGAATAAGAGCTGCCTGCGAGACATGCACAATGGAATTTACGCTTGAGCGAACGAACGAACGGAGAAATGAATGACTGAATGATTGAACGATGCCAGTAGGACTGGTGTATACGGGTTCTTTCTTTTCTTGGTTTATTAAATAGTGGCAGTTTATACTTTAAACATTATTGATTTACCTGTAAAAATTTATTATTGTATTTATATTGTTGACCATAAAGCTGTTTTTGAAGCTTTTTTTCGTGGTCAGTGAATGTAATGGATTTACTATGTAACTGATGAGTTGTATAAGTACTGTTGTACTTGAATGTTAAAGTTAAAAAAAAGGACAACAGGTAATACCAAGTAAAAATGAAGAGTTACTAGATTGCCAATAGGACTGGCGTAAAATAGTTTTTCACTATGCGTACCTGTACTGTTAATAGTGTTGATTTTTCTGTAAAATTGACCACTGCATTTGTACTGTTAATCCTAAAGCTGTTTTTAAAGGCTTTGTTTTATTACAGCTAATGAATGTAATGGATTTATTATGTAATTGATGAGTTGTAACAAGTACTGCCATAGTTAAATAAATATGTTTGACTTAAAAAAAAAAAAAAAAAAGAGCTGCCTGCGTGTGACAATGGGCTGGGTTTTCTGCGGCCTGGAGGAGTCCGTGTTTCACGTTTACATGGAGTGTGAGAGGTTGCAGCCCCTCTTTCACTACTTGAAGGGGCTGCTTCTCGATTTTTGGCTGCACTTCAGTCCCACGCTCCTGATCTTTGGTTACCCGGTGCGGAGGGGAGCGGGCAGATCGGAGGACCTCCTCGTAGGACTGCTCGTGGGCCTGGCCAAAAAAGCCATCAATTGGTCCAGGCAGCGGGCGGTCGAGGGGGTCGTTCGGCCCGATTGCCTGCCTCTCTTCCGCGGCCATGTTCGCGCTCGGGTGGCCCTGGAGATGGAGCACGCGGTGTCTGCCAGCATGCTTGAGGCATTCCGCGACCGGTGGGCGCCGCGGGTGTTGTGTATGTACCTTTAAGGGAATAACTGGTCTCAGACTGCAGTACCGGCAGTGACCACCCCTGTATACAAGGCCCTAGCAGGCTTCTGTAGTTTCAGCTTCCAGGTTGTCTCCATTCAGTAAAGACTTGTTATAATCAACTCCTGCAGTCCGTGTCTCAATTATACACGGACATAATACTGGTGACGAGTAAGAAACGAACTTACCTGCAACTCGGCAGCACCTCAGACGACGTTATTTAAGGTCGAAGCCAGAAGAAAGAAAAAAAAAATAATCCAAAGAAACTCGAGAAACGGGCGTCGACCGTGGGCAACCGCCCTCCAAATCATTGAATTGAAAAGTGCAGGAGAGACTGTCGAGAGCCAGGCTTGGTTCTCCAGTCTGTGGTTTCCAAGCTAATCGGGCTGGTGGCAGGTAGTGCACTGATCCTTCCTGGGCTGCGGCGGGCTAGAGCTCGATCGGGTGGCTCTGCAACGGGGCCGGGCAGCGAGTCGGGAAGCAAAGAGAGAGAGGGTGGAGCACACAGGGCGCGGCCGGTGCTTCGAAGCCGGGCAGCGTTCGGACCTAAGAAGAGGGAGGGAAGTGTCCCAGAGGGTCCGCTCCACGACGGGAACGGTTCTTCAATTAACGGAGCAAATATTGAAGCGCGATCGAAAAATAAAAATACCGCGGAGAGCGGCATTGGCAGCAGCGATCGGGGAGGCGCGAAGACCATAGGGCGTCGCCATTACAGGATAGTAAAATAAATATAATCGCCAGCAGCGGCAGCGGCGGGAAAGCGCGGGAGGCGCCATCTTAACTCGGCGGGGAAGAAGGAAAAGCGCGGGAGGCGCCATTTTGATCCATCGGGGACGAAGGCAAAGTGCGGGAGGCGCCATCTTAGATTTTCAAGATGCCAAAGACTGGCGATATCACTGCCTTCGATAATGCAATAGAAGACTGGACCACGTATGTGGAAAGAGTCGAGGTATATTGCGAGGCAAACGAAATAGCCGATGAGAAAAAGGCATCGGTATTGCTAAATTTAATGGGCGCAAGAACGTACGGCCTATTGCGGGACCTGATTACTCCAGCCAAACCGAAGGGGAAGAGTTTTAACGAAATTGTTGCTATCCTACAGGAACACCTAAAACCTACACCGCTGCTGATAGCAGAAAGATTTAAATTCCACAGGAGAAATCAGCATAAAAATGAGAGCAATGCTGATTACCTTACGGAACTACGCAAGCTATCAAAGCACTGCCAGTTCGGAGCAGGACTGGCAGATACCTTACGGGACAAATTTGTCTGTGGACTCCTGAGTGAAGGAACCCAGAAGAGGTTACTCTCAGAGAAAGAGCTGACGCTAGATAAGGCTTTCAGCGTGGCAGTATCGTACGAAGCAGCAGCAAGGGGAGCTGCAGAAATACAACAAAAGCCACAGGAATACGGCACCCACGAAATGACACGGGGATTTGCAAAATGTTATCGCTGCGGCAGAACAAACCATGACCAGAAGGACTGCTGGTCCAAGGACAAAATATGCAGGCAATGCGGAAAGATGGGACACATTGCACGAGTTTGCAGGTCTGGGAAGAAGACCAACAACAACAAAAAGGCTACTAAGGAACCGTACAGGAAAGTACAAAAGATGACGGACAGTAGTTCCGAAGACCAGAAGAGCGATAGTGAATCTGGGAACAAGAGACTAAGCTGTCTCAAACTTCACAACGTAATCGCAAAAGAGGATCACCGAACCATTTGGGTCACCCTCACGATAGCAGGGTCCCAAGTCAAAATGGAATTGGATACAGGATCAGCTCTAACCGTCAGGAATTGATGAGACTACGAGCGGCTATTCTCACACATACCCTTGAGAGAGACATCCATTGTCTTGACGTATACGGGGCAAAAAGTATACCCCAGAGGAAAAATAAGGGTGCCTGTCGAATACAACGGCAAGAGAATATGGAAATTGTATCTCTGCACCGTTATTGGGATGTGAATGGATCAGAAAGATAAGTTTAGACTGGCACTCCATTCAGGCACTGACAGTGGCTGGTAAAAAGGATGACGACGTCACTCCTGGACGATTGTCAACAATCTTAGCTGACGCCAAAGAGGTATTTCAACAAGAACTGGGCACTCTTAAAGGCGTAACCGCCTCGATAAAAATAGAGGAGAATGCAATTCCCAAGTTTTTCAAAGCTAGACCGGTACCATATGCAATTCGCCCAGCCGTCGAGGCAGAGCTGGAGAATCTGGAGAATGCAGGCGTGTTATCTAAGGTAGACTGGAGCGAGTGGGCGACACCCATCATTCCTGTCATGAAGAAAACGTTAAACAATAAGTCTGAGGAGCCAAGGAAGGTTCGCATCTGTGGGGACTTCAAGGTGACGGTGAACCCAGTCCTTCACACAGTACAATATCCTCTTCCAAGGATAGAAGATATCTTCGCCTCACTATCTGGAGGGAAGCGTTTTACAAAAATTGACCTAGCACAAGCATATTTGCAGATGGAGGTTGAAGAATCCTCTAGGAAGTATCTCACGATAAACACTCACAAAGGTCTTTACCAGTATAATCGACTGGTATTCGGAGTAGCATCAGCTCCGGCGATGTGGCAAAGAGCGATGGAACAAGTCCTGCAAGGGATTCCGGGGACTCAGTGTTACTTGGACGACATCCTAGTGACAGGTGAAGATGACAGTGAACACCTTGCCAACCTAGAGCAGGTGCTCACTAGACTACGTGAACATGGGCTACGAGCCAATCGCCCCAAGTGCGAGTTTTTAAAGAAACAGATATCGTATTGTGGCCAGGTGATTGATGAAGAGGGGTTGCATAAGTCCCCTGACAAAATTGAAGCGGTAGTTAAGGCTCCAGCGCCTGAAAATGTGTCGCAACTGAGGTCATTCCTCGGATTGGTGAATTACTACCATAAGTTTTTGCCGAATTTGTCCACAATTCTGCATCCACTGAACGCCCTACTACGAACGGGAGTAGCATGGAAATGGAGCGATGAATGTAAGCGGGCCTTTCAGAAGAGTAAGGACCTAATCACTTCAAGAGAAGTATTGGCTCACTACAACCCATCACTACCGATAAGACTGGCGTGTGATGCATCTCCCTACGGCATTGGGGCGGTACTGTCACATAAATTCCTTGATGGTTCAGAGAGGCCAATAGCTTTTGCGTCACGCTCGTTAACTTCAGCCGAGCGTAACTACGCCCAGATTGACAGAGAGGCCCTTAGCCTGGTGTGGGGGGTGAAGAAGTTCAATCACTTCCTGCATGGTCAGAAATTTACTCTACTAACTGATCATCAACCTCTCGTCTCCATTTTCAACCCTCAGAAGGGCGTACCGATAATGACGGCACAACGGCTACAGAGGTGGTCCCTTTTCCTAGGGGCACACCAATATGACATCGAGTACAAAGGAACTAAACAGCATGGGAATGCTGATGGATTGTCGCGCCTACCGTTGCCGACGGTGGAAGAAGAACTGGCAGTGGATCCAGTGGAGTTATTCCACTCGACTATAGTCAAATGTCTCCCCGTGACGAATGCAAACATAGAAAAGGAAACACGAAATGACCTGACACACTCCTGGGTCTATGATTTAACGGTGAAGGGATGGCCAGCACATGGCGAACCACTGCTGCCAGCATTCTCGCCGAGAAGAGAACAGCTGTCAGTGTGCAGAGGAACCTTGATGTGTGGATCCAGAGTAGTAATTCCACCCAAATTGAAGGATAGAGTGCTCAATGAGCTTCATGAGGGTCATCTGGGAGGGGTAAAAATGAAGAACTTAGCCAGAGCGTTTGCGTGGTGGCCGGGAATCGATAGAGAAATCGAAGAGATGACCAAGAGCTGTACAGGATGCCAGAAGGTCCAAAACGCCCCACCACAAGCCCCTCTACATCCATGGGAGTGGCCCTCATCTCCATGGCAAAGGGTGCACATTGATTTTGCTGGTCCCTTTATGGACTCGATGTTTTTAATTGCGGTGGATGCACATTCAAAGTGGCCAGAGGTAATAAAAATGTCCTCAACCACCACAGAAAAAACTATCACAGTCTTACGAACCATATTCGCCAGAAATGGGCTGCCTGAACAGATTTGCTCTGACAATGGACCACAGTTTGTGTCTGAAGAGTTCCGGAGGTTCTTAAAGAACAATGGTGTTAAGCATTACACATCCGCCCCATATCATCCAGCCACTCATGGATTGGCTGAGAGGTTTGTTCAAACATTCAAGAAGGCTTTCAAGGCAATGTGTAATGAAGATATACCCCTACAACACAAGGTGGATAACTTCTTGTTTGCCTACCGGAATGCGACACATGCGGTTACCAACCAAACTCCAGCCATGATGTTCTTCAATCGAAGACTACGATGCCGCTTGGATTTGGTTAAGCCAAACGTCAGAAGAGATGTGGAGAACAGACCGTTTCAGAGTATGAATGAAAGGCCGACCTGGAGTTTTAAGATAGGTCAACCAGTTTTGGCCCGGGACTACCGCACAGAGAAATGGCAGCCAGGAACGATCTGTACACGGCAAGGACCTCTAATGTATACCGTGGACGTTGGAGAGAGCATTGTAAGACACTATGCTGACCAGATTCTAGAGTCACTGGAAAACGTCAACTCCACACCACGATCTGATACACCTGGCGATGAAACCGAAGTACCAATTGCATCTACCGCAGAATCGGTGATATTGGAAGCAGACGAACCAAACAACGACATTGATCCTGACTCAACCTTGCCAGAAGAACCTGATATCCCAAAGAGGCGTTATCCAGACAGAATCAGGAAGCCTCCTCAAAGACTGGACTTATAATTGCTTAACTTCAACCAATGTATCTAGCAACCGTAATTGTAATTGTAATTAGTTATTATTTAGTTGTTAAATGAATGTTATGTACTGTTTATCTAAAAGGGGAGGAATTGTTGTGTATGTACCTTTAAGGGAATAACTGGTCTCAGACTGCAGTACCGGCAGTGACCACCCCTGTATAAAAGGCCCTAGCAGGCTTCTGTAGTTTCAGCTTCCAGGTTGTCTCCATTCAGTAAAGACTTGTTATAATCAACTCCTGCAGTCCGTGTCTCAATTATACACGGACATAATAGCAGGGACTGGCGTGCATTATCAATTCGGAGAACGAAATTTTAATTTAATTTGTTAAGTTTTATTTAAAGTTTTATTAATTTACAGTCAATTTGTTTAAGCACCCAATCAAAAGAGTCTTCTTCTTAGGCAGTCCCTCGGAACTGAGGATGGCTTGCTTCCACATTAAAAATGAACTCGCAGATGACTGATTAGTCCAATGCGGGACCTACAGTCTCTGTCACAGGTGCGGCAGACGGTGGTTGAAGGGGCGGGTGGATGGGGTGCTTGGGTTGAAGTGCGCTCCTTGCGCTTGGCTTCCGCTTGCTCCCGGCGAAGAGACTCGAGGTGTTCGGCGCCTTCCCAGATGCTTCTCCTCCACTTTGTGCGGTCTTGGGCCAGGGATTCCCAGGTGTCGGTGGGGATGTTGCACTTTTTCAAGGAGGCTTTGAGGGTGTCCTTGAAGCGTTTCCTCTGCCCACCTGGGGCTCTCTTGCCGTGCTGGAGCTCCGAGTAGAGCGCTTGTTTTGGGAAGTCTCGTATCGGGCATGCGGATGATGTGACCCGTCCATCGGAGCTGATCGAGCGTGGTCAGAGCTTCGATGCTGGGGATGTTGGCCTGAGCAAGAACACTGACGTTGGTGCGCCTATCCTGCCAATGGATTTGCAGGATCTTGCGGAGGCAGTGTTGGTGGTACCTCTCCAGTGCTTTGAGGTGCCTGCTGTACATGGTCCATGTCTCTGAGGCATACAGCAGGGCACGTATCACTGCTGCTCTGTCGACCATGAGCTTAGTGCCGGGTTTGAGGTCCTGGTCTTCAAACACTCTCTTCCTCAGGTGACCGAAGGCTGCACTGGCACACTGAAGGCGGTGTTGGACTTCGTCGTCGACGTCTGCCCTCAAAAGAGTGCACTGAAAAGATAGACAAAACAAGCACTCTACTCGGAGCTCCGACACGGCAAGAGAGCCCCAGGTGGGCAGAGGAAACGCTTCAAGGACACCCTCAAAGCCTCCTTGAAAAAGTGTATCATCCCCACCGACACCTGGGAATCCCTGGCCCAAGACTGCACAAAGTGGAGGAGAAGCATCCGGGAAGGCGCCAAACACCTCGAGTCTCTTCGCCGGGAGCAAGGAGAAGCCAAGCGCAGGCAGCGCAAGGAGCGCACGTCAACCCAAGCACCCCACCCACCCGCCCCTTCAACCACCGTCTGAACATTATTGATTTACCTGTAAAATTTATTGTTGACCATAATTGGTCAATGAATGTAATGGATTTACTATGTAACTGATGAGTTCAATTCAATTCAATTTCAATGTTATTTGTCACACAACCAAATACAACAAGTGAAATCCAGTCAGTGAAATTCTTTTTTCTTAATGAGCCGAGCGCACCAAGCAGCAAAGGACACGTAGCTGCCTGGTACACACGGAGCCCGCAAGGACGGCAGCCATCTTCATCGGCGCCATCACAATAGGGTCCGCTCTCGCCTTGCTCCGCCTTTCCCGCACTCCTGCCCGACAATCTTCAGCCGCTGTGGTACCGACGTCCCGGGGCCTGCTTCTCCCTGGCTCTCCTTCCACCCGGTCTGATCTCCGAGCCTCCCGCGGTGTCCGACCTTCCAGGGCCTGCTTTCCCCGCCCTCGGTCCGCTGGCCGCCTCCCCTCCTACCGGTTCGACCTCCGAGCCTCCCGCCGAGGAGCTGCCGGCCGCCGTGCTACAGCGCAATGGTGCCAGTCGCAAGGCCTTTACCCCAGTCGATCTCTGGAAGCTCTTAGAATCGGAAGTGTTCTCTCTGGTTGGTGCTCTCACAATCCTGTGCTGCTTCATCTGCTGTTGTTACTCAGTCTAAAATCTGTTTACTTCCAGCTGTGGACCTTCCTCAATCACTCCATCATTCACCGGGAGATCGTCACTCACACACCGGCCCGCGCCGCCCAGCCCAGCACACCCCGCCCCGAGTTGTATAAGTACTGTTGTACTTGAATGTTAACATTTTAAAAAAAGGATAACAGGTTATACCAAGCAAAAATGAAGAGTTGCTAGATTGCCAGTAGGACTGGTATGTATTGTTTTTTACTATGGGTACTTGTATTGTTGACATTGCATTTGTCTGAAAAAATATATTATTGTATTTGTACTGTTAATCTTAAAGCTGTTTTTTTTTTTTTAAGGCTTAGCCTTATTGTGGTTAATGAATGGTGTGGAGATGCCGGTGTTGGACTGGGGTGGACAAATGTAAGAAGGCACACAACACCAGGTTATAGTCCAACAGTTTTATTTCAAATCACAAGCTTTCGGAGCTTGTGATTTGAAATAAAACTGTTGGACTATAACCTGGTGTTGTGTGACTTCTTACATTGGTTAATGAATGTAATGGATTTATCATGTAAGAAATCACACAACACCAGGTTATAGTCCAACAGCTTTATTTGAAATCACAAGCTTTCGGAGCGCTGCTCCTTCTTCAGGTGAAGTGGAGAAATGCATAAAGACACAGCTTATATAGTCAGAGAATCATGTCAGATGTTTACAGGTAACCTTTCCAACTGCCATTTGTCACACCTCGGCAGAGAGATAATCACAGCAGTCAAAGGTGTGAATGATGTCCAAACAGGTCAGTCAGGGAAACATTACATCAAAGAACAATGAGGTGGGGTCACAAGGGGTCAAATATTGCAGATGCTGGGGTCTGTATGAAAAACAAAAAAACAGACAAAAAACATTTTTTTTGGCTGGAAATCACAGCAGGTCCGGCCGCATCTGTGTAGAGAGAACAAGCCAATGTCGACTCGAATCTGGATGACCCTGCATCAGGTGGGGTTACATGTAGCGTGACATGAACCCAAGATCTCGGTTAAGGCCGTCCTCATGGGTGCGGAACTTGGCTATCAGTTTCTGCTCGACGATTTTGCGTTGTCGTGTGTCTCGAAGGCCACCTTGGAGAATGCTTACCCGAAGATCGGAGGCTGAATGTCCTTGACTGCTGAAGTGTTCCCCGACTGGGAGGGAACACTCCTGCCTGGTGATTGTTGCGCGGTGTCCATTCATCCGTTGTCGCAGTGTCTGCATGGTCTCGCCGATGTACCATGCTCCGGGGCATCCTTTCCTGCAACGTATGAGGTAGACAACGTTGGCCGAGTCACATGAGTATGTACCATGTACCTGGTGGGTGGTGTCCTCACGTGTGATGATGGTATCTGTGTTGATGATCTGGCATGTCTTGCAGAGGTTGCTGTGGCAGGTTTGTGTGGTGTCATGGTCGCTGTTCTCCTGGAAGCTGGGTAATTTGCTGCGAACGATGGTCTGCTTGAGGTTAGGCGGCTGTTTGAAAGCGAGTAGTGGAGGCGTGGGGATGGCCTTAGCGAGGTGTTCGTCGTCATCGATGACATGTTGAAGGCTGCAAAGAACATGGCGTAGTTTCTCCGCTCTGGGGAGACACTTCCAGTCGGGGAACACTTCAGCAGTCAAGGACGTTCAGCCTCCGATCTTCGGGTAAGCATTCTCCAAGGTGGCCTTCGAGACACACGACAACGCAAAATCGTCGAGCAGAAACTGATAGCCAAGTTCCGCACCCATGAGGACGGCCTTAACCGAGATCTTGGGTTCATGTCACGCTACATGTAACCCCACCTGATGCAGGGTCATCCAGACTCGAGTCGACATTGGCTTGTTCTCTCTACACAGATGCGGCCGGACCTGCTGTGATTTCCAGCCAAAAAAAATGTTTTTTGTCTTTTTTTGTTTTTCATACAGACCCCAGCATCTGCAATATTTGACCCCTTGTGACCCCACCTCATTGTTCTTTGATGTAATGTTTCCCTGACTGACCTGTTTGGACATCATTCACACCTTTGACTGCTGTGATTATCTCTCTGCCGAGGTGTGACAAATGGCAGTTGGAAAGGTTACCTGTAAACATCTGACATGATTCTCTGACTATATAAGCTGTGTCTTTATGCATTTCTCCACTTCACCTGAAGAAGGAGCAGCGCTCCGAAAGCTTGTGATTTCAAATAAAGCTGTTGGACTATAACCTGGTGTTGTGTGATTTCTTACATTTGTCCACCCCAGTCCAACTCCGGCATCTCCACACCATGGATTTATCATGAAGTTGATGTGTTGTAACAAGTACTACCAGATTTAAATAAAAAAGGTCAACCACCGGCTGCCCCACGTGTGACAGAAACTGTAGGTCCCGCATTGGACTCATCAGTCACCTGTGAACTCATTTTTAATGTGGAAGCAAGTCATCCTCTGCTCCCGTGGGACTGTCTCAGAGAGAATGGGCTGGGGGGAAAAAAGAACTACATTTCCCAGAACGCCTCGGGAGACGGGTGGGCGGGACGACCGGAAGTCTCGCGAGAGTCGGGCCAGCCGGGGCTGAAAGCGAGGTTGTGGCCGGGCCGTCGCCATTTTGACGCGCAAAGCCCGGGCCGCGAGAGAGAGAGAGAGAGGGGGGAAAAAAGACAAGAGACCGGGTTTTTTTTTATTTTTTTGTGTGGTTCCCTCCAACAATTCCCCCCTCCCTCTTGGCAAATACCCACCGAAGCGGAGACGAAAAGACGGCGGGGGGCCCGACGGAGACGGATTGAAGGCGATTGAAGGCGGATGGCGCCGCTGGAGGGGTGATTTTTGTGAAAGAAAAGAAAGAAGCGGAGGGAAAAAAAGCGCTCGGGCCCCGCCTCCATTTTGTCTCCTCCTCCTCTGTCAGCGGGAGGTGAGCCGATTCAAAGATGGCGCAAAGCATTGAGGGGGGGGGGGTTGGTGGTGATGATGATGATGATGGACCGTCGGTTTTATTACAGTGACGGACGGGTGCTCGACGCGCGATGGGGTTTTTTTTAAAGAGAAATGGCGGACGCTGTCGGGGTTTTTTTTAAAACTTCGCTTACCGTCTGGACGGTCCGGCGACCTCTGACCCCCCCCCGGCCGCTGACGTCAGCGCTTGGGCTACTTTGCCTTGTCTCTCCCTCCCCATTGCACATGCTGCAAAAAAAGGCGCTGCTCTCTTTTCCTCTTTTATTTAAAATGAGCTCCAAGGATTTCCAGGGTGGGTTGTGTGTATGTTGCATTTATTTATTTTTTTGCTGCACTTGGAAAAAAATTGCAGTAATTATGTTAAGTCAAAAAAAATTCTGCAATTGTTTGTTGAATCAATTGCAAGTCTTTTAACATGCCCTGTTAATTTAGCTTTCTGCATTCAGCTTTTCGCAGTTTGCGTGTGTTTTCAATTTTTTTTTGAGATTTCTGCAATTTCTTCTCTCAGTTGCAAGTCTTTTAACATGCCCTGTTAATTTAAGCTTTATGCATTCAGCTTTTTTCTTAAAACGCAGTTTGCATGTGATTTAGAAAAATGTTTTGAGATTGGTGCAATTTATTGAATGTGTGAATTTAAAAAACTCCTCTCATTTAGCTTGTGTGCCTTGTGCTTAAAACGCAGTTTGCGTGTGTTTTAAGAGATTGGTGCAGTTATTTATTTTATTTCTTCTCAATTTCAAGTCTCATTTTTAAAATATGCCCTCTAATTTAGCTTTATGCATTAAGCCGTTTACTTAAAACGCACTTTGCTTGTGTTTTTTTATGCATTTAAAAAAAGATGCATTCGTTTTAAATCGTGCAGTGTGGCCGTTCTTTAAAGAGACATTTTTGCAATCTTGTAGAAATTAAATTGCCTGGAGAGCAGAAACGAGATCCTCATTTGTCCCCGTTTTAATTCGACATCGTGGTTCCGTGCCCCTTTAAAAAAAAAAAAAATTGGAGTTTGAATGTTTTTTTTTGACTGCATTTTTTATAAAGTTGCGTTTAAATTTTAAACAGACGTGTTTCCCCCGCCCCGTCGTCTTTGCAATAAATGTGTTTTCTGAGATCGTGAACGAAAACTCGTGCAGGAAGTGCTTTTAAATTGATTTTAATGTCGATTCCCATATAACTGCTTTTTGAACAATCTATTTCTATTAAACTGCAATAATTTAAAGCGAGATTGCAGGTTCCCCCAAGTGTTTTATTTCCTCCCTATAATTTTGTATCCTGTTCGTGTTCCGTAAAATTTGCATGTTTTTAGGAATAACAGAGGAATTTTGCAGTTAACTTTAAAATACATATATATGTGGTATATTAAACTACTAAAAAAAGTGTTAAAAGCAATATGCTACCTCTTCCCCCCCACTTTACTGTGTTGATGCGATTTAAAAAAAAAAGTAACCTTTGATACAATAATTTGAAAGCATTTCTGCAGAGATTTAATTCAAGTAAAACTACATTTTTCTGTTTCCCCTCCTATTTCCTTTGAATTCTCTTCCCCCTCCCCAGCCCCCACCCCCTCTCCAATCTGCTCATTCTGCCTATATTTGCACCGTTGAGGGGGAATTTGTAGAGTTTGGTCTAAGAATTGGACGGGTTTTTCTCTCATTTATATAACGTGGGAGTTTCCCTGCCAGATTTTTTTAACACTGCTGTTTTTCCCTGCAAGGATTTCCCTGCATACTGCTGATTTGTGTGTGTGTGTGTGCATGGATAATCTGCAAACCTATAATATCACTTGACTCCTTTTCCGGGATGTTTGCAGTCTTGGTGGGTGGGGGCTGGTGATTTCTGGGTGATACTGAGGATTGTTTCCAGCATGTTTTCCCCCTCCCTCCCTCCCTCTCTCTCTGCAGTTGTTTCCCTGTTCAGTCCAGGCCTTTGTCTGGACCTTGCCTGGGAGGGGGCGGGGGGGGGAAGTTTCCTGCAGGATTTGAATGTTCTGGGCCCTCAAGTGGGGGTGGTGTCGGGTGCTGGAAGGAAGGATTACCGCCAGACCAAGTCTTAAGTTGGGAATGGGAGTCGGAATCAGGTGTTCCCTGGGAGAGGGGCAAGCGGTGGTGTGTGCGCTGGTCAGGGGTGCGGAGTTGGGGGTGTTTATTGTACCCGTCTTTTTTAGTTTTGACTGCGCTTGAAGTGGGGGCAAGCACGCACAATTGGCTCTGATTTGTCGGACTCCCAAGGTCCAGGTGTTCTGGGAGGGTGGGTAAGGCTTCATAATCTGCGAGACTCCGTGCTGGGACTGAGGATACCCGCACCTGCCTCGGTTGTCCTGTTTTGCGCTCCTGAATTTATCGATGGGCCCCTTTTTCCGATTACAAGCTCCATTTGGGCTTGGCGTTGGGTGAGGTGTGATTTTTCTAGTGCCGCGTGGGGAGGGAGGCTCCCGAGGGATGGCAAGCAGTCTCCCACCCCCCGGATTGCTGACATTCGTGCCTGTGATTCTTCTCCCTCCTTCGCGAGCGAATGCTCGGCTAGCTCAGTCCTCTCTCTCTCTCTCTCTCTCTCTCTCTCTCTCTCTCTCTCTCTCTCTCTCTCTCTCTCTCTCTCGACTCGAGTCAGAAGGTTGTGGGTTTAAGTCCCACTTCAGCCCAACAATCGGCCGAGGGAGTGCTGTGCTGTCTTTCGGACGAGGCGTTAAACCTCTCGGGTGGATGTAAAAGAACCCATGGTGGGGAAGTCACCCCCGGTGCCTAATATTTATCCCTCAGTCATCAGCACCAAAGCAGATTATCTGATCATTATCACATGGCTGTTCGTGGGATCTTGCTGTGCGCAAATTGGCTGCCGCTTTTCCTACAGTGCAACAGTGACTACACTTCAAAAAGTACTTAATTGGCTGTAAAGCACTTGGGGACGTCCGGTGTTCATCAAAGGCGCTATATAAATGCAAGTCGTTTCTCTTTATCGCCCCCCCCCCCCCCCCTTCCGGGTCAGAAGGTCGTGGGTTCCAGCTCCATGCATTCCAGAGACTCGAGCTCCACAATCCAGGCCGATTCTCCACTATCCAGGCTGACACTCCCCGGTTGCCAGTACCAAGGGAGCGCTGCACTGTCGGAGGGGCAGTATTGAGGGAGTGCTGCACTGTCGGAGGGGCAGTACTGAGGGAGCGCCGCACTGGCGGAGGGGCGGTACTGAGGGAGCGCTGCAGTGTCGGAGGGGCAGTACTGAGGGAGCGCCGCACTGTCGGAGGGTCAGTACTGAGGGAGTGCCGCACTGTCGGAGGGGCAGTACTGAGGGAGCGCCGCACTGGCGGAGGGGCGGTACTGAGGGAGCGCTGCACTGTCGGAGGGGCAGTACTGAGGGAGCGCCGCACTGTCGGAGGGTCAGTACTGAGGGAGCATTGCACTGCCGGGATAGGAACAGGAGAAGGCCATTCAGCCCCTCGAGCCTGTTGGCCATTCGGAGATCATGGTTGATCTGTTGCCTTACTCCATCAACTGCCTTTGCTTCATATCCCTTAATACCCATGTCTATTGATCTCAGATTTAAATGATTAACTGCTTTTTGTGGTAGAGTTCTACACTTCTACCACCCTTTGTGTGAAGACGTGTTTCCTAACTTTTCTCCTGAATGGCCAGGCTCTGATTTTAAGTTTCGGTCCCCTTGTCCTGGACTCGCCCACCATCGGAAAAAGTTTCTCTCCATCCACCCTATCGATGGCGTTCAAAACCCCGGAAAGCTCAATCGAATCCTCCCTTAACCTTCGATATTCCAGGGAATAATTAGCAACCATCCCACTGCTGTTTGTGGGATCCTGCTGATTGCGGAAACCGGTTGCCCAATCTGCCCAATGTCTTGCATTTGTCTAGCGCCTTAAACGTAGTAAAACGTCTCGAGGTGCTTCACAGGAGCACCATCAGATAAAAGTTGACACTGCGCCGCTCACAGGGATATTAGGACAGGTGCTCAAAAGCTGGGTCAGAGAGGTAGGATTGAAGGAGCAACTTAAAGGAGGAGAGAGAGGCGGCGAGGCTTAGGGAGGGAGTTCCCAGCGCTGCTGAAGGCACGGCCGCCAGTGGTGGAGCGATGGTTAACTCGAGGGATGCGCAAGAGGCCCGAATTGGAGGAGTGCAGAGATCTCGGGAGTATTGTAGGGCTGGAGGAGGTTGATATTCATTCCTCAACCAACATCACCAAAAGCTGCTGATCTGGTCTTTATCAGATTGCTGTTTGTGGCAAACTGGCTAACGTGTTTCCTACATTACAACAGAGCCTACAGTTTAAAAAAAAAAGTACTTCATTGTCTGTGAAGTGTTTCAGGATGTTCTGAGGACATGGAAAGGTGCTTTAGAAATGCAAGTCGTCCTTGCTTTGCACAAATACAGGGTATATAGTTACACATAACTAGCTCTGTTCCCTTCTGGTGCAGGGTGCAACACTTTAAACATCAAAGTGTGTAAGGTGCAGTGGTCCGAGACTCCATCAAACATTCCCGGGGCAGGTACAGCACGGGTTAGATACAGAGTAAAGCTCCCTCTACACTGTCCCATCAAACACTCCCAGGGCAGGTACAGCACGGGTTAGATACAGATTAAAGCTCCCTCTACACTGTCCCATCAAACACTCCCAGGGCAGGTACAGCATGGGTTAGATACAGAGTAAAGCTCCCTCTACACTGTCCCATCGAACACTCCCAGGGCAGGTACAGCACGGGTTAGATACAGAGTAAAGCTCCCTCTACACTGTCCCATCAAACACTCCCAGGGCAGGTACAGCACGGGTCAGATACAGAGTAAAGCTCCATCTACACTGTCCCATCAAACACTCCCAGGGCAGGTACAGCACGGGTTAGATACAGAGTAAAGCTCCCTCTACACTGCCCCGTGAAACACTCCCAGGGCAGGTACAGCATGGGTTAGATACAGAGTAAAGCTCCCTCTACACTGTCCCGTGAAACACTCCCAGGGCAGGTACAGCATGGGTTAGATACAGAGTAAAGCTCCCTCTACACTGTCCCATCAAACACTCCCAGGGCAGGCCCAGGGTGTGTTTGTAATCTCCAGTCCTGCTCTGAGTGATGTTAATGAGTCATAGAATGATGCAGCACAAAAGGAGGTCATTTGGCCCATCGTGCCTGTGCCGGCTCTTGTATAGAGCTCTCCAGTTAATCTTTGTCCCCTCCCACTCTTCTCCAATAGCCCTGTGAATTGTTGCCGTAAAGCATTCACTTTCAGGCAGTGCATTCCCGATCATAACAACACTCTGTACATTTTTTTCCCACATCTTACCTCTGGTTCTTCTGCCAACTGCCTTAAATCTGTGTCCTCTGGTTACTGAACCTGCTGCCACTGGAAAGAGTTTCGCCCGAACAAAATCCTGACATGCTTTTGAGCACAGCTATCAAATTTTTTAACCTGTGGCGAATTGCAGGCAGTCCCCAGCGTGGAGGGTCCACCTTGCCCCACTAACACTGTGGGGCTGTAACAATCCTAGACACTCACCCTAACCGGCTGGGTCCCGGGGTTCGAGACTCGAGACTCCATAATCCAGTCCAACACTCCCTGGTTGCCAATACTGAGGGAGGGCTGCACTGTCGGAGGGGCAGTCTTGAGGGAGGGCTGCACTGTCGGAGGGTCAGTACCGAGGGAGCGCTGCACTGTCGGAGGGGCAGTACTGAGGGAGCGCTGCACTGTCGGAGGGGCAGTACTGAGGGAGCGCTGCACTGTCGGAGGGACAGTACTGAGGGAGCGCTGCACTGTCGGAGGGGCAGTACTGAGGGAGTGCTGCACTGTCGGAGGGGCAGCACTGAGGGAGCGCTGCACTGTCGGAGGGGCAGTACTGAGGGAGCGCTGCACTGTCGGAGGGGCTGTACTGAGGGAGCGCTGCACTGTCGGAGGGGCAGTACTGAGGGAGTGCTGCACTGTCGGAGGGGCAGCACTGAGGGAGCGCTGCACTGTCGGAGGGGCAGTACTGAGGGAGCGCTGCACTGTCGGAGGGGCAGAACTGAGGGAGCGCTGCACTGTCGGAGGGGCAGTCTTGAGGGAGGGCTGCACTGTCGGAGGGTCAGTACCGAGGGAGCGCTGCACTGTCGGAGGGGCAGTACTGAGGGAGCGCTGCACTGTCGGAGGGGCAGTACTGAGGGAGCGCTGCACTGTCGGAGGGACAGTACTGAGGGAGCGCTGCACTGTCGGAGGGGCAGTACTGAGGGAGTGCTGCACTGTCGGAGGGGCAGCACTGAGGGAGCGCTGCACTGTCGGAGGGGCAGTACTGAGGGAGCGCTGCACTGTCGGAGGGGCTGTACCGAGGGAGCGCTGCACTGTCGGAGGGGCAGTACTGAGGGAGCGCTGCACTGTCGGAGGGGCAGTACTGAGGGAGCGCTGCACTGTCGGAGGGGCAGTACTGAGGGAGTGCTGCACTGTCGGAGGGGCTGTACCGATGGAGCGCTGCACTGTCGGAGGGGCAGTACTGAGGGAGCACTGCACTGTCGGAGGGGCAGTACTGAGGGAGCGCTGCACTGTCGGAGGGGCAGTACTGAGGGAGTGCTGCACTGTCGGAGGGGCAGTACTGAGGGAGCGCTGCACTGTCGGAGGGGCAGTACTGAGGGAGCGCTGCACTGTCGGAGGGGCAGTACTGAGGGAGCGCTGCACTGTCGGAGGGGCAGTACTGAGGGAGCGCTGCACTGTGGGAGGGGCTGTACCGATGGAGCGCTGCACTGTCGGAGGGGCTGTACCGATGGAGCGCTGCACTGTCAGAAGTGCCCCGTCGGCCCCCTCAGGTGGACGTGTAATCCGACAGCACTTTAGGAAGACGTGCAGTGGAGTTCTCCCTGGTGTCCTCAGGCCCAATATTTATCCCTCTGCCAACATCACTGAAAAACATGACGTGGTCATTTAACACATTGCTGTTTGTGGGAGCTTCCTGTGCGCAAATTGGTTGTCGCATTTCCCAGCTTTACAAGAGTATGACTGCGCTTCCAACAAAAGCACTTCATTGGCCGTGCAGCGCATTGGGACGTCCCGAGGTGGTGAAAGGCATGGTAGTTAAACGGCAAAACTTGGGTTGATTTGGGGGAAAACAGGAGTTTTAAAAAAAAAAATTACTCTCTGGACGTGGGTGTCGCTGGTGCAGCAACACAATCCGGAGGAGGCCATTCTGCCATTCAATTCGATCATGACTGATCTGTACCTCAACTTCCGTCTTACCCGCCTTGGTTCCCTAACCCTTAATACCCGTAGCTAACAAACGTCAAGCTCCGTTTCAAAATCTACAATTGAATCGTGGCCTCGATAGCTTTTTGGGGCCAAGAGAGTTGCAGATTTCCACGACCCTTTTGTGTGAAGTTGTCCTTCCCCGAATGGCCTAGCTCTCATTTTTAAGGTTGTGCTTTCTCATTCTGGACACACCCACCAGAGGAAAAAGGGCAGTTGGAGAGAAACTAGCAATTCCTTTAATCGTTTTAAACATCAGATTATTATCTGAACGGCAATAGATTGGGAAAAGGGGAAGTGCAACGAGACCTGGGTGTTCTTGTGCACCAGTCGCTGAAGGTAAGCATGCAGGTGCAGCAGGCGGTTAAGAAGGCAAATGGTATGTTGGCCTTCGTAGCGAGAGGATTCGAGTACAGGAGCAAGGATGTCTTGCTGCAGTTGTACAGGACCTTGGTGAGACCGCACCTTGAGTATTGTGTGCAGTTTTGGTTGCCTTATCTGAGGAAGGATGTTCTTGCCATGGAGGGAGTGCAGCGAAGATTCACCAGACTGATACCTGGGATGGCAGGAATGATGTATGAAGAGAGATTAGGTCGATTGGGCTTGTACTCACTGGAGTTTAGAAGAATGAGGGGATCTCATTGAAACTTATAAAATTCTGACAGGACTGGACAGACTAGATGCAGGAAGGATGTTCCCGATGGTCGGGGAGTCCAGAACCAGGGGTCACAGTCTAAGGATAAGGGGTAAACCATTTAGGACAGAAATGAGGAATTTCTTCACCCAGAGAGTGGAGAACCTGTGGAATTCTTTACCACAGAAGGCCGTAGAGGCCAATTCATTAAATATATTCAAGAAGGAGTTGGATATATTTCTTAAGGCTAAAGGGATCAAGGGATATGGGGAGAAGGCAGGGACAGGGTACTGAATTTGGATGATCAGCCATGATCTCATTGAATGGCGGAGCAGGCTCGAGGGGCCGAATGGCCTACTCCTGCTCCTATCTTCTATGTTTCTATGTATCATGATTAGATCATCCCCCTTAATCTCAACTGGAGGGAACGCACACCTCATCTGTGCAACCTGTCCTCGTAATGCACCCCCTCCAAAGCCAATATAGCCTTCCTGAGGTGTGGTGCCCAGAACTGAGAACAGGACTCCAGATGGGGTCTGACCAGAACTTTGTGTAAACTGCAATCGAGGGACTTCGGTCGAATGTCATGGTTTAGTGCGGTTTAACCGATGGCGGTTTATTTTCTTCCCCCACCCCTGTTTGGCGAGGCAGGACCAGTGTTGCATCTTAAACCAACACCGTGGAAGGAGACGTTGAAGGAGACGGGGATACTGCACGGCATCCAGGTAGGGAGCCCAGCAGGGCGCTGACCTTTGGGTGGGGAGGCGGCAGGGGCTTGCTGAGAGGGGGTGTTTGACGGGGCAACGTAGAGGGAGCTTTACTCTGTATCTAACCCGTGCTGTACCTGCCCTGGGAGTGTTTGATGGGACAGTGTAGAGGGCGCTTTACTCTGTATCTAACCCGTGCTGTACCTGCCCTGGGAGTGTTTGATGGGACTGTGTAGAGGGAGCTTTACTCTGTATCTAACCCGTGCTGTACCTGCTCTGGGAGTGTTTGATGGGACAGTGTAGAGGGAGCTTTACTCTGTATCTAACCTGTGCTGTACCTGCCCTGGGAGTGTTTGATGGGACAGTGTAGAGGGAGCTTTACTCTGTATCTAACCCGTGCTGTACCTGCCCTGGGAGTGTTTGATGGGACTGTGTAGAGGGAGCTTTACTCTGTATCTAACCTGTGCTGTACCTGCCCTGGGAGTGTTTGATGGGACTGTGTAGAGGGAGCTTTACTCTGCATCTAACCTGTGCTGTACCTGCCCTGGGAGTGTTTGATGAGACAGTGTAGAGGGAGCTTTACTCTGTATCTAACCCGTGCTGTACCTGCCCTGGGAGTGTTTGATGGGACAGTGTAGAGGGAGCTTTACTCTGTATCTAACCCGTGCTGTACCTGCCCTGGGAGTGTTTGATGGGACAGTGTAGAGGGAGCTTTACTCTGCATCTAATGGATGAACTACAGAATTTGTTCATCCCTGTTTGGCATAAGAATAAAACAAAAAAGGTGACTCAACCATGGCTAACAAGGGAAATTATGGATAGCATAAGATCCAAGGAGAGGACATATAAATTGGCCAGAAAAAGCAACAAACCTGAGGATTGGGAGCAGTTTAGGATTCGACAAAGGGATTAATTAAGAGGGGGAAAATAGGATATGAGAGTAAGCTTGCAGGGAACATAAAAACTGACTCAAAGCTTCTGTCGATATGTGAAGAGAAAAAGATTGGTGAAGTCAAGCGTAGGTCCCTTGCAGTCCAATCAGGGGAATTTATAATGGGAACAAAGAAATGGCTGACCAATTAAATACATACAGGAAACCTTTTTTAGCCGGGACCGGCGTGTTGCCGGTTTATCAAAATTTCTGGATGATGGAGAGGGTTATCTACCGAGGCTATTTTTAACAAAGAAAAATAGAAAAATCAAGAAATGTGCAGTATACAGTAACTGGGTACTCACCTACAGAATGTTGTGTTAAATGGATGGTGGAAGATGCTTGATTAAGTACAGTACTGCCAGTTGAGGGTAATCCAGAACTCTGATTACGTAACAGTAAAACAAAACTTATAAACGACTGTACAGTACAGTATAAAGTACTGTCGTTGACTGCACACTTATTCCAAGTCAGCTGGTTCATCAGGAATATCCATGCCAGCTGGGTCATCAGGATCATGCATTTCAACAGATTCAACTCTTTTGGAAGCTTTCCGAAACATGTCCCGGATGTCTGCTTGCTTAGTGGACTCTTGCCTTTTTTGTAGAGATGTGGAATGCAGAATATGGAGGTGCATAACTTCTTGGGCAGAATAGCAAGGATGCCTTTCAGCAAATTTTAGTAATGAAGCAAATCCTCCTGCAGCTTCAGCCCAAGAAATAATCTTCGCTTCAGAAATCTCATCCTCTTCACTTTCCATCTCGCTTTTCTTTCTTTGATTTCAAAACATTCTCAATTATTTCATCATCACTTAGCATATGCACAACAGCAACTTCTCTATCTGCATCAGCCCACTGCTCAATATCACTTTCACTGAGGTGACGTAGAGGGTTTGCTGGGTGTACTTTTTTCACCGTGCCAGCCATTTCCATTACTGTACTCCTCTTGGGATGAACATTGAACCCATGAAATTCCTCCTCTGAAGAACCACCTTCAGCAAACATTACAGAAGGCCACAGGCTTTGTCTCAAAGTATGACCTTTCACCAAGTTCCAGGAACATGCAGCATTAAAGATGGCATCTTTACGATTGTATTCCTTCTGAAATGCGTGAATATTGTCATCTTAGCTGATCAGTTTATGTAGGAAGTCTTTCTTGTAATGACACTTGAGATTTTGGATAACGCCCTGGTCCATGGGTTGTATGAGAGAAGTTACATTTGGTGGCAAATAAATGGTGAAAATATTTCCCGAAACCAACTCTGATTCATGCGGATGGGCTCTACAATTATCCAGCAATAAAATGCATTTGCTATCTTCAGGTTTCCCTATTCTACGGAAATGTTCCTTCACAGATGGAACAAAAATATGATGGAACCAATTCAGGAAGATTTCCTTATCCATCCAAGCATTTCTTTGAGCTTTGTACTCAACAGATAAGTGCCTCGCATTTTTAAATGCACGGGGATTTTTATATTTCCCAATGACGAGAAGTTTAACCCGGTGTGATCCAGCAGCGTTCGCACATGTTAGCACGGTTACACGATCTTTATTTTCCTTGTAACCTGAAGCATTAGCCTCACGAGCCCCAGCAAGCGTTGATTCTGGCAAAAACCTCCAAAATAAGCCAGTTTCATCGGCATTGTATAGCTGTGCTGGCGACAAATCATGTTGCTGCACAATCCGATTGAAATAATCGCAGTATTCTTCTGTGGCGTCGTGATCAGTTGATTTCTTCTTCCCGGAAATATCGAGTCGTCGTATCCCGTGCCGTAACTTGAAGCACGTTAGCCATCCCTCGGA
This sequence comes from Somniosus microcephalus, assembly GCF_052327205.1. NCBI lineage: Eukaryota > Metazoa > Chordata > Chondrichthyes > Squaliformes > Somniosidae > Somniosus > Somniosus microcephalus. The sequence goes on from NW_028225179.1 coordinate 44,868,837, forward strand.
GAAAGCACATTTGTCAGTGAGCTCCATCTTTACGTAGAAATCCTTTGCTTTCTCGATTAGCATGGGTCTGGAAAGTGGAACACCCTCTGAATGCTTAAGAGAAAACGACTCATAAAGCACGGTATCCAGCTCTTCAAGCTTAGGCTTACAAAGTGTACGCCGTTTCTCTACACCCTTTGATGTCTCCGAGCTTGAATAAAACTTGAGCAGCTTATTCTTCTGCGATTTGATGTCGTAGATTGTTGACGAACCGATTTTTGAATTCATTCATAATGTTGATGCGCTTCTCTCCCCTTTCTAGTCGTTGGCATATGTCGATTTTCAGTTTTAAAGTTAACACCACTCTCTTTTGCTTGGGCCAACTTTTGGGATTTCCATAATGCAATGCAAAGACTACCAGCAGCGTGGGAGACACACAGTACCCCTGTAAAATGGCGGATCAGAAGAGACTACCGGCAGCGTGGGAGTCAGACTCCTGTTACAGGGGTATTGAGGTGTTCCGACTCCCGACAGCGCCAAGAAGCCGACTAGTGGCAGTTTGGAGAGAACTACCCCCACTGACTAACTCGGCCACCGTGGGAGACTCGGACTCGCCAACATTGCCGGTTATTGAGGTGTTTTCGGAGCAAATTTTGCCGGTTCATAGAGAATTCCGGATATTTAGGTGCCGTTTAAACGAGAGTTTCCTGTGCTTTGGTTCTGTCTTCACAAAGGAGGACACAAATAACCTCTCCGAGATAGCGGGGAACATAGGTTCTAATGAGAGGGAGGAACTGAATGAAATCAGTATTTGTAGGGAAATGGTGTTAAGGAAATTAAGGGGATTGAAGGCCGATAAATCCCCAGGGCCTGATAATCTACATCCTAGGGTGCTTAAGGAAGTGGCCCTAGAAATAGTAGATGCATTGCTGGTCATCTTCCAAAATTCTATCGACTCCAACAGTTCCCATGGATTGGAGGGTAGCTAATGTAACTCCACTATTTAAAGGTGGCAGAGAGAAAACAGGGAATTATAGACTGGTAAGCCTCACATCGGTAGTGGGGAAAACGCTAGAGTCCATTATTATAAAAGATGTAATAGCAGAGCACTTGGAAAACAGTGACGGGATCGGACAAAGTCAACACGGATTTACAAAAGGTAAATCGTGCTTGACTAATCTACTGGAATTTTTTGAGGATGTAACTGGTAGAATAAATAAGGGAGAAGCAGTGGATGTGGTGTATTTGGACTTTCAGAAGGTTTTCGTTAAGGTACCGCATAAGAGATGAGCGTGCAAAGTTAAAGCACATGGGTTTGGGGGTAAGGTACTGACTTGGATAGAGAACTGGTTGGCAGACATGAAGCAAAGAGTTGGAATAAACTGGTCTTTTTCCGAGTGGCAGGTCGTGACGAGTGGGGTACCGCAGGGATCGCTGCTAGGACCCCAGCTATTCACAATATATATTAATTAATGATCTAGACAAGGGAACTAGATGTAATATCTCCAAGTTTGCAGACGACACAAAGCTGGGTGGGTGTGTGTGCTGTGAGGAGGATGCTGAGAAACTCCAGTATGATTTGGACAGGTTGAGTGATTAGGCAGAAGCATGGCAAATGCAGTATAATGTGGATAAATGTGAGGTTATCCACTTTGGTGGCAAAAACAGGAAGGCAGATTATTATCTGAACAGCAATAGATCGGGAGAAGGGGAAGTTGAACGAGACCTTTGTGCACCAGTCGCTGAAGGTAAGCATGCAGGTGCAGCAGGTGGCTAAGAAGGCAAATGGTATGTTGGCCTTCATAACGAGAGGATTCGAGTACAGGAGCAAGGATGTCTTGCTGCAGTTGTACAGGGCCTTGGTGAGACCACACCTTGAGTATTGTGTGCAGTTTTGGTCGCCTTATCTGAGGAAGGATGTTCTTGCCATGGAGAGAGTGCAGCGAAGATTCACCAGACTGATACCTGGGATGGCAGGAATGACGTATGAGGAGAGATTGGGTCGATTGGGCTTATACTCGCTGGAGTTTAGAAGAATGAGAGGGGATCTCATTGAAACTTATAAAATTCTAAAAGGACTAGACAGACTAGATGCAGGAAGGATGTTCCCGATGGCCGGGGAGTCCAGAACTGGGGTCACAGTCTAAGGATAAAGGGTAAGCCATTTAGGACTGAGATGAGGAGGAATTTCTTCACCCAGAGTGTGGTGAACCTGTGGAATTCTCTACCACAGAAGACTGTGGATTACAATTCATTAAATATATTCAAGAAGGAGTTAGATATATTTCTTAAAGCTAAAGGGATCAAGGGATATGGGGAGAAAGCAGGGACAGGGTACTGAATTTGGATGATCAGCCATGATCTCATCAAATGGCGGAGCAGGCTCGAGGGGCCGAATGGCCTACTCCTCCTATCTTCTATGTTTCTAACCCGTACTGTACTTGCCCTGGGAGTGTTTGATGGGACAGTGTAGAGGGAGCTTTATTCTGTATCTAACCCGTGCTGTACCTGCCCTAGGAGTGTTTGATGGGACAGTGTAGAGGGAGCTTTACTCTGTATCTAACCCATGCTGTACCTGCCCTGGGAGTGTTTGATGGGACAGTGTAGAGGGAGCTTTACTCTGTATCTAACCCATGCTGTACCTGCCCTGGGAGTGTTTGATGGGACAGTGTAGAGGGAGCTTTACTCTGTATCTAACCCGTGCTGTACCAGCCCTGGGAGTGTTTGATGGGACAGTGTAGAGGGAGCTTTACTCTGTATCTAACCCGTGCTGTACCTGCCCCGGGAGTGTTTGATGGGACAGTGTAGAGGGAGCTTTACTCTCTATCTAACCCGTGCTGTCCCTGCCCTGGGAGTGTTTGATGGGACAGTGTAGAGGGAGCTTTACTCTGTATCTATCCCGTGCTGTACCTGCCCTGGGAGTGTTTGATGGGACAGTGTAGAGGGAGCTTTACTCTGTATCTAACCCATGCTGTACCTGCCCTGGGAGTGTTTGATGGGACAGTGTAGAGGGAGCTTTACTCTGTATCTAACCCGTGCTGTCCCTGCCCTGGGAGTGTTTGATGGGACAGTGTAGAGGGAGCTTTACTCTGTATCTATCCCGTGCTGTACCTGCCCTGGGAGTGTTTGATGGGACAGTGTAGAGGGAGCTTTACTCTGTATCTAACCCGTGCTGTACCAGCCCTGGGAGTGTTTGATGGGACAGTGTAGAGGGAGCTTTACTCTGTATCTAACCCGTGCTGTACCTGGCCTGGGAGTGTTTGATGGGACAGTGTAGAGGGGGCTTTACTCTGTATCTAACCCGTGCTGTACCTGCCCTGGGAGTGTTTGATGGGACAGTGTAGAGGGAGCTTTACTCTGTATCTAACCCGTGCTGTCCCTGCCCTGGGAGTGTTTGATGGGACAGTGTAGAGGGAGCTTTACTCTGTATCTAACCCATGCTGTACCTGCCCTGGGAGTGTTTGATGGGACAGTGTAGAGGGAGCTTTACTCTGTATCTAACCCGTGCTGTACCAGCCCTGGGAGTGTTTGATGGGACAGTGTAGAGGGAGCTTTACTCTGTATCTAACCCGTGCTGTACCTGGCCTGGGAGTGTTTGATGGGACAGTGTAGAAGGAGTTTTACACTCTACCCAGTTTTACCTTGTCACCACCTCTCTCGACTGCTCCACCGTCTATAAATTGTCAGACTGCTTGTCTGACATCCAATACTGGATGAGCAGAAATTTCCTCCAACTAAGTATTGGTAACACTGAAACCATTGTCTTTGGTCCTTGCCTCTGACTCCATTTCTATCCCTGGTAACTGTCTGAGGCTGAACCAGATTGTTTGCAACTTTGCTGTTCTATTTGACCCCAAGTTGAGCTTCTGACCACGTACCTGCTCCATCACTAAGACTGCCGACTTCCACCTCCATAACATTGCCCGACTCCAATTCCGCCCCTGCCTCAGCTCATCTGCTGAAACCCTCATCCATGCCTTTGTTACCTCTAGACTTGACTATTCCAACGCACTCCAGGCTGGCCTCCCATCTTCGATCCTACACAAACCTGAGTTTATCTAAAAGTCTATTCCCCAAATCCTAACTTGCGCCAAGTCTCATTCACCCATCATCCCCTGTGCTCGCTGACCTACATTGGCTCCTGGCCTGGCAACGCCTCAATTTTAAAATTCTCTTCTGGTTTTCAAATCCCTCAATGGCCCTTGCCTCCCCTCCCTATCTCTGTAACCTCCTCCAGCCCCACAACCCTCCTAGATCTCCACGCACCTCCAGTTCTGGGCTCTTGCGCATCACCTATTTTAATTGCTCCACCACTGGCTGCCGTGCCTTCAGCTGCCTGGGCCCCAAGCTCTGGAATTCCCTCCCTAATCCTCTCCGCCTCTCTCCTCCTTTAAGGTGCCCCTGAAAACCTACCTCTTTGATCAAGCTTTTGGCCATCTGCCCTAATATTTCCTTATGTGGCTCGGTGTCAAATTTTGTTTGCTAACGCTCCTGTGAAGCACCTTGGGACGTTTTACTTTGTTAAAGGTGCTATATAAATGGAGGCTGTTGCATCAAACCTGTGCTGTGCCTGCCCTGGGAGTGTTTGATGGGACAGTGTAGAGGGAGCTTTACTCTGTATCTAACCCGTGCTGTACCTGCCCTGGGAGTGTTTGATGGGACAGTGTAGAGGGAGCTTTACTCTGCATCTAACCCGTGCTGTACCTGCCCTGGGAGTGTTTGATGGGACAGTGTAGAGGGAGCTTTACTCTGCATCTAACCCGTGCTGTACCTGCCCTGGGAGTGTTTGATGGGACAGTGCAGAGGGAGCTTTACTCTGCATCTAACCCGTGCTGTACCTGCCCTGGGAGTGTTTGATGGGACAGTGCAGAGGGAGCTTTACTCAGCCTCTAACCCCCAGCCCCCCCCTTTCTACCCGCAGGTGGGGTGTTCTTCAGCGCCGTCGAGCAGAGACTGGGTCAGCAGGGGACCCAGTACCTGGACAGCTCGTCCCCGAGACCGGCTG